>NW_026988654.1:0-364957 GCF_030222135.1 Aotus nancymaae
ACACGGGTTGAACTCTGGAAGTTGAGTGCACACATTGACAACCGTTCTGTTAGATAGCTGCGTTTTGGACTTAGAAGCAGATATTTCCCTGTGCTTACTGCTGTTTCTTCCATATGCCGGTAATGGGCTGAAAACGCCTGTTTTGGGACTCTGCAGAGAAAGTGTTTGCAGACTGCTGAATCCACACACGGGTTGAACTCTGGAAGTTGAGTGCACACATTGACAACCGTTCTGTTAGATAGCTGCGTTTTGGATTTAGAAGCAGATATTTCCCTGTGCTTACTGCTGTTTCTTCCGTATGCCGGTAATGGGCTGAAAACGTCTGTTTTGGGACTCTGAAGAGAAAGTGTTTGCAGACTGCTGAATCCACACACGGGTTTAACTCTGGAAGTTGAGTGCACACATTGACAACCGTTCTGTTAGATAGCTGCGTTTTGGATTTAGAAGCAGATATTTCCCTGTGCTTACTGCTGTTTCTTCCATATGCCGGTAATGGGCTGAAAACGCCTGTTTCGGGACTCTGCAGAGAAAGTGTTTGCAGACTGCTGAATCCACACACGGGTTGAACTCTGGAAGTTGAGTGCACACATTGACAACCGTTCTGTTAGATAGCTGCGTTTTGGATTTAGAAGCAGATATTTCCCTGTGCTTACGGCTGTTTCTTTCATATGCCGGTAATGGGCTGAAAACGCCTGTTTTGGGACTCTGCAGAGAAACTATTTGCAGACTGCTGAATCCACACACGGGTTGAACTCTGGAAGTTGAGTGCACACATTGACAACCATTCTGTTAGATAGCTGCGTTTTGGATTTAGAAGCAGATATTTCCCTGTGCTTACTGCTGTTTCTTCCCTATCCCGGTAATGGGCTGAAAACGCCTGTTTTGGGACTCTGCAGAGAAAGTGTTTGCACACTGCTGAATCCACACACGGGTTTAACTCTGGAAGTTGAGTGCACACATTGACAACCGTTCTGTTAGATAGCTGCGTTTTGGATTTAGAAGCAGATATTTCCCTGTGCTTACTGCTGTTTCTTCCATATGCCGGTAATGGGCTGAAAACGCCTGTTTTGGGACTCTGCAGAGAAACTATTTGGAGACTGCTGAATCCACACGCGGGTTGAGCTCTGGAAGTTGAGTGCACACATTGACAACCATTCTGTTAGATAGCTGCGTTTTGGATTTAGAAGCAGATATTTCCCTGTGCTTACTGCTGTTTCTTCCATATGCCAGTAATGGGCTGAAAACGCCTGTTTTGCGACTCTGCAGAGAAAGTGTTTGCAGACTGCTGAATCCACACACGGGTTTAACTCTGGAAGTTGAGTGCACACATTGACAACCGTTCTGTTAGATAGCTGCGTTTTGGATTTAGAAGCAGATATTTCCCTGTGCTTACTGCTGTTTCTTCCATATGCCGGTAATGGGCTGAAAACGCCTGTTTTGGGACTCTGCAGAGAAAGTGTTTGCAGACTGCTGAATCCACACACGGGTTGAACTCTGGAAGTTGAGTGCACACATTGACAACCGTTCTGTTAGATAGCTGCGTTTTGGATTTAGAAGCAGATATTTCCCTGTGCTTACTGCTGTTTCTTCCATATGCCGGTAATGGGCTGAAAACGCCTGTTTTGGGACTCTGCAGAGAAAGTGTTTGCAGACTGCTGAATCCACACACGGGTTTAACTCTGGAAGGTGAGTGCACACATTGACAACCGTTCTGTTAGATAGCTGCGTTTTGGATTTAGAAGCAGATATTTCCCTGTGCTTACTGCTGTTTCTTCCATATGCCGGTAATGGGCTGAAAACGCCTGTTTCGGGACTCTGCAGAGAAAGTGTTTGCAGACTGCTGAATCACGGGTTGAATTCTGGAAGTTGAGTGCACACATTGACAACCGTTCTGTTAGATAGCTGCGTTTTGGATTTAGAAGCAGATATTTCCCTGTGCTTACTGCTGTTTCTTCCATATGCCGGTAATGGGCTGAAAACGCCTGTTTTGGGACTCTGCAGAGAAACTATTTGGAGACTGCTGAATCCACACGCGGTTTGAACTATGGAAGTTGAGTGCACACATTGACAACCATTCTGTTAGATAGCTGCGTTTTGGATTTAGAAGCAGATATTTCCCTGTGCTTACTGCTGTTTCTTCCATATGCCAGTAATGGGCTGAAAACGCCTGTTTTGGGACTCTGCAGAGAATGTGTTTGCAGACTGCTGAATCCACACACGGGTTGAACTCTGGAAGTTGAGTGCACACATTGATAACCGTTCTGTTAGATAGGTGCGTTTTGGATTTAGAAGCAGATATTTCCCTGTGCTTACTGCTGTTTCTTCCATATGCCGGTAATGGGCTGAAAACGCCTGTTTTGGGACTCTGCAGAGAAAGTGTTTGCAGACTGCTGAATCCACACACGGGTTGAACTCTGGAAGTTGAGTGCACACATTGACAACCGTTCTGTTAGATAGCTGAGTTTTGGATTTAGAAGCAGATATTTCCCTGTGATTACGGCTGTTTCTTCCATATGCCGGTAATGGGCTGAAAACGCCTGTTTTGGGACTCTGCAGAGAAAGTGTTTGCAGACTGCTGAATCCACACACGGGTTTAACTCTGGAAGTTGAGTGCACATATTGACAACCGTTCTGTTAGATAGCTGCGTTTTGGATTTAGAAGCAGATAATTCCCTGTGCTTACTGCTGTTTCTTCCATAGGCGGTAATGGGCTGAAAACGCCTGTTTTGGGACTGTGCAGAGAAAGTGTTTGCAGACTGCTGAATCCACACACGGGTTGAACTCTGGAAGTTGAGTGCACACATTGACAACCGTTCTGTTAGATAGCTGCGTTTTGGATTTAGAAGCAGATATTTCCCTGTGCTTACTGCTGTTTCTTCCATATGCCGGTAATGGGCTGAAAACGCCTGTTTTGGGACTCTGCAGAGAAAGTGTTTGCAGACTGCTGAATCCACACACGGGTTTAACTCTGGAAGTTGAGTGAACACATTGACAACCGTTCTGTTAGATAGCTGCGTTTTGGATTTAGAAGCAGATATTTCCCTGTGCTTACTGCTGTTTCTTCCATATGCCGGTAATGGGCTGAAAACGCCTGTTTTGGGACTCTGCAGAGAAAGTGTTTGCAGACTGCTGAATCCGCACACGGGTTTAACTCTGGAAGTTGAGTGCACACATTGACAACCGTTCTGTTAGATAGCTGCGTTTTGGAGTTAGAAGCAGATAATTCCCTGTGCTTACTGCTGTTTCTTCCATATGCCGGTAATGGGCTGAAAACGCCTGTTTTGGGACTCTGCAGAGAAAGTGTTTGCAGACTGCTGAATCCACACACAGGTTTAACTCTGGAAGTTGAGTGCACACATTGACAACCGTTCTGTTAGATAGCTGCGTTTTGGATTTAGAAGCAGATATTTCCCTGTGCTTACTGCTGTTTCTTCCATATGCCGGTAATGGGCTGAAAACGCCTGTTTTGGGACTCTGCAGAGAAAGTGTTTGTAGACTGCTGAATCCACACACAGGTTTAACTCTGGAAGATGAGTGCACACATTGACAACTGTTCTGTTAGATAGCTGCGTTTTGGATTTAGAAGCAGATATTCCCCTGTGATTACGGCTGTTTCTTCCATATGCCGGTAATGTGCTGAAAACGCCTGTTTTGGGACTCTGCAGAGAAAGTGTTTGCAGACTGCTGAATCCACACAAGGGTTTACCTCTGGAATTTGAGTGCACATATTGACAACCGTTCTGTTAGATAGCTGCGTTTTGGATTTAGAAGCAGATATTTCCCTGTGCTTACTGCTGTTTCTTCCATATGCCGGTAATGGGCTGAAAACGCCTGTATTGGGACTCTGCAGAGAAAGTGTTTGCAGACTGCTGAATCCACACATGGGTTGAACTCTGGAAGTTGAGTGCAGACATTGACAACCGTTCTGTTAGATAGCTGCGTTTTGGATTTAGAAGCAGATATTTCCCTGTGATTACGGCTGTTTCTTCCATATGCCGGTAATGGGCTGAAATCGCCTGCTGTGGGATTCTGCAAAGAAAGTGTTTGCAGACTGCTGAATACGCACACGGGTTTAACTCTGGAAGTTGAGTGCACACATTGACAACCGTTCTGTTAGATAGCTGCGTTTTGGAGTTAGAAGCAGATAATTCCCTGTGCTTTCTGCTGTTTCTTCCATATGCCGGTAATGGGCTGAAAACGCCTGTTTTGGGACTCTGCAGAGAAACTGTTTGCAGACTGCTGAATCCACACACGGGTTTAACTCTGGAAGTTGAGTGCACACATTGACAACCGTTCTGTTAGATAGCTGCGTTTTGGAGTTAGAAGCAGATAATTCCCTGTGCTTACTGCTGTTTCTTCCATATGCCGGTAATGGGCTGAAAACGCCTGTTTTGGGACTCTGCAGAGAAAGTGTTTGCAGACTGCTGAATCCACACACAGGTTTAACTCTGGAAGTTGAGTGCACACATTGAAAACCGTTCTGTTAGATAGCTGCGTTTTGGATTTAGAAGCAGATATTTCCCTGTGCTTACTGCTGTTTCTTCCATATGCCGGTAATGGGCTGAAAACGCCTGTTTTGGGACTCTGCAGAGAAAGTGTTTGTAGACTGCTGAATCCACACACAGGTTTAACTCTGGAAGATGAGTGCACACATTGACAACTGTTCTGTTAGATAGCTGCGTTTTGGATTTAGAAGCAGATATTCCCCTGTGATTACGGCTGTTTCTTCCATATGCCGGTAATGTGCTGAAAACGCCTGTTTTGGGACTCTGCAGAGAAAGTGTTTGCAGACTGCTGAATCCACACAAGGGTTTACCTCTGGAATTTGAGTGCACATATTGACAACCGTTCTGTTAGATAGCTGCGTTTTGGATTTAGAAGCAGATATTTCCCTGTGCTTACTGCTGTTTCTTCCATATGCCGGTAATGGGCTGAAAACGCCTGTTTTGGGACTCTGCAGAGAAAGTGTTTGCAGACTGCTGAATCCACACATGGGTTGAACTCTGGAAGTTGAGTCCAGACATTGACAACCGTTCTGTTAGATAGCTGCGTTTTGGATTTAGAAGCAGATATTTCCCTGTGATTACGGCTGTTTCTTCCATATGCCGGTAATGGGCTGAAATCGCCTGCTGTGGGATTCTGCAAAGAAAGTGTTTGCAGACTGCTGAATACGCACACGGGTTTAACTCTGGAAGTTGAGTGCACACATTGACAACCGTTCTGTTAGATAGCTGCGTTTTGGAGTTAGAAGCAGATAATTCCCTGTGCTTTCTGCTGTTTCTTCCATATGCCGGTAATGGGCTGAAAACGCCTGTTTTGGGACTCTGCAGAAAAACTGTTTGCAGACTGCTGAATCCACACACGGGTTTAACTCTGGACGTTGAGTGCACACATTGACAACCGTTCTGTTAGATAGGTGCGTTTTGGATTTAGAAGCAGATATTTCCCTGTGCTTACTGCTGTTTCTTCCATATGCCGGTAATGGGCTGAAAACGCCTGTTTTGGGACTCTGCAGAGAAAGTGTTTGCAGACTGCTGAATCCACACACGGGTTTAATTCTGGAAGTTGAGTGAACACATTGACAACCGTTCTGTTAGATAGCTGCGTTTTGGATTTAGAAGCAGATATTTCCCTGTGCTTACTGCTGTTTCTTCCATATGCCGGTAATGGGCTGAAAACGCCTGTTTTGGGACTCTGCACAGAAATTGTTTGCAGACTGCTGAATCCACACACGGGTTGAATTCTGGAAGTTGAGTGCACACATTGACAACCGTTCTGTTAGATAGCTGCGTTTTGGATTTAGAAGCAGATATTTCCCTGTGCTTACTGCTGTTTCTTCCATATGCCGGTAATGGGCTGAAAACGCCTGTTTTGGGACTCTGCAGAGAAAGTGTTTGTAGACTGCTGAATCCACACACGGGTTTAACTCTGGAAGTTGAGTGCACACATTGAGAACTGTTCTGTTAGATAGCTGCGTTTTGGATTTAGAAGCAGATATTTCCCTGTGATTACGGCTGTTTCTTCCAAATGCCGGTAACGTGCTGAAAACGCCTGTTTTGGGACTCTGCAGAGAAAGTGTTTGCAGACTGCTGAATCCACACACGGGTTTACCTCTGGAATTTGAGTGCACATATTGACAACCGTTCTATTAGATAGCTGCGTTTTGGATTTAGAAGCAGATATTTCCCTGTGCTTACTGCTGTTTCTTCCATATGCCGGTAATGGGCTGAAAACGCCTGTTTTGGGACTCTGCAGAGAAAGTGTTTGCAGACTGCTGAATCCACAAACGGGTTTAACTCTGGAAGTTGAGTGCACACATTGACAACCGTTCTGTTAGATAGCTGCGTTTTGGTTTTAGAAGCAGATATTTCCCTGTGCTTACTGCTGTTTCTTCCATATGCCGGTAATGGGCTGAAAACGCCTGTTTTGGGACTCTGCAGAGAAACTATTTGGAGACTGCTGAATCCACGCACGGGTTGAGCTCTGGAAGTTGAGTGCACACATTGACAACCATTCTGTTAGATAGCTGCGTTTTGGATTTAGAAGCAGATATTTCCCTGTGCTTACTGCTGTTTCTTCCATATGCCAGTAATGGGCTGAAAACGCCTGTTTTGCGACTCTGCAGAGTAAGTGTTTGCAGACTGCTGAATCCACACACGGGTTGAACTCTGGAAGTTGAGTGCACACATTGACAACCGTTCTGTTAGATAGCTGCGTTTTGGATTTAGAAGCAGATATTTCCCGGTGCTTACTGCTGTTTCTTCCATATGCCGGTAATGGGCTGAAAACGCCTGTTTTGGGACTCTGCAGAGAAAGTGTTTGCAGACTGCTGAATCCACACACGGGTTGAACTCTGGAAGTTGAGTGCACACATTGACAACCGTTCTGTTAGATAGCTGCGTTTTGGACTTAGAAGCAGATATTTCCCTGTGCTTACTGCTGTTTCTTCCATATGCCGGTAATGGGCTGAAAACGCCTGTTTTGGGACTCTGCAGAGAAAGTGTTTGCAGACTGCTGAATCCACACACGGGTTGAACTCTGGAAGTTGAGTGCACACATTGACAACCGTTCTGTTAGATAGCTGCGTTTTGGATTTAGAAGCAGATATTTCCCTGTGCTTACTGCTGTTTCTTCCGTATGCCGGTAATGGGCTGAAAACGTCTGTTTTGGGACTCTGAAGAGAAAGTGTTTGCAGACTGCTGAATCCACACACGGGTTTAACTCTGGAAGTTGAGTGCACACATTGACAACCGTTCTGTTAGATAGCTGCGTTTTGGATTTAGAAGCAGATATTTCCCTGTGCTTACTGCTGTTTCTTCCATATGCCGGTAATGGGCTGAAAACGCCTGTTTCGGGACTCTGCAGAGAAAGTGTTTGCAGACTGCTGAATCCACACACGGGTTGAACTCTGGAAGTTGAGTGCACACATTGACAACCGTTCTGTTAGATAGCTGCGTTTTGGATTTAGAAGCAGATATTTCCCTGTGCTTACGGCTGTTTCTTTCATATGCCGGTAATGGGCTGAAAACGCCTGTTTTGGGACTCTGCAGAGAAACTATTTGCAGACTGCTGAATCCACACACGGGTTGAACTCTGGAAGTTGAGTGCACACATTGACAACCATTCTGTTAGATAGCTGCGTTTTGGATTTAGAAGCAGATATTTCCCTGTGCTTACTGCTGTTTCTTCCCTATCCCGGTAATGGGCTGAAAACGCCTGTTTTGGGACTCTGCAGAGAAAGTGTTTGCACACTGCTGAATCCACACACGGGTTTAACTCTGGAAGTTGAGTGCACACATTGACAACCGTTCTGTTAGATAGCTGCGTTTTGGATTTAGAAGCAGATATTTCCCTGTGCTTACTGCTGTTTCTTCCATATGCCGGTAATGGGCTGAAAACGCCTGTTTTGGGACTCTGCAGAGAAACTATTTGGAGACTGCTGAATCCACACGCGGGTTGAGCTCTGGAAGTTGAGTGCACACATTGACAACCATTCTGTTAGATAGCTGCGTTTTGGATTTAGAAGCAGATATTTCCCTGTGCTTACTGCTGTTTCTTCCATATGCCAGTAATGGGCTGAAAACGCCTGTTTTGCGACTCTGCAGAGAAAGTGTTTGCAGACTGCTGAATCCACACACGGGTTTAACTCTGGAAGTTGAGTGCACACATTGACAACCGTTCTGTTAGATAGCTGCGTTTTGGATTTAGAAGCAGATATTTCCCTGTGCTTACTGCTGTTTCTTCCATATGCCGGTAATGGGCTGAAAACGCCTGTTTTGGGACTCTGCAGAGAAAGTGTTTGCAGACTGCTGAATCCACACACGGGTTGAACTCTGGAAGTTGAGTGCACACATTGACAACCGTTCTGTTAGATAGCTGCGTTTTGGATTTAGAAGCAGATATTTCCCTGTGCTTACTGCTGTTTCTTCCATATGCCGGTAATGGGCTGAAAACGCCTGTTTTGGGACTCTGCAGAGAAAGTGTTTGCAGACTGCTGAATCCACACACGGGTTTAACTCTGGAAGGTGAGTGCACACATTGACAACCGTTCTGTTAGATAGCTGCGTTTTGGATTTAGAAGCAGATATTTCCCTGTGCTTACTGCTGTTTCTTCCATATGCCGGTAATGGGCTGAAAACGCCTGTTTCGGGACTCTGCAGAGAAAGTGTTTGCAGACTGCTGAATCACGGGTTGAATTCTGGAAGTTGAGTGCACACATTGACAACCGTTCTGTTAGATAGCTGCGTTTTGGATTTAGAAGCAGATATTTCCCTGTGCTTACTGCTGTTTCTTCCATATGCCGGTAATGGGCTGAAAACGCCTGTTTTGGGACTCTGCAGAGAAACTATTTGGAGACTGCTGAATCCACACGCGGTTTGAACTATGGAAGTTGAGTGCACACATTGACAACCATTCTGTTAGATAGCTGCGTTTTGGATTTAGAAGCAGATATTTCCCTGTGCTTACTGCTGTTTCTTCCATATGCCAGTAATGGGCTGAAAACGCCTGTTTTGGGACTCTGCAGAGAATGTGTTTGCAGACTGCTGAATCCACACACGGGTTGAACTCTGGAAGTTGAGTGCACACATTGATAACCGTTCTGTTAGATAGGTGCGTTTTGGATTTAGAAGCAGATATTTCCCTGTGCTTACTGCTGTTTCTTCCATATGCCGGTAATGGGCTGAAAACGCCTGTTTTGGGACTCTGCAGAGAAAGTGTTTGCAGACTGCTGAATCCACACACGGGTTGAACTCTGGAAGTTGAGTGCACACATTGACAACCGTTCTGTTAGATAGCTGAGTTTTGGATTTAGAAGCAGATATTTCCCTGTGATTACGGCTGTTTCTTCCATATGTCGGTAATGGGCTGAAAACGCCTGTTTTGGGACTCTGCAGAGAAAGTGTTTGCAGACTGCTGAATCCACACACGGGTTTAACTCTGGAAGTTGAGTGCACATATTGACAACCGTTCTGTTAGATAGCTGCGTTTTGGATTTAGAAGCAGATAATTCCCTGTGCTTACTGCTGTTTCTTCCATAGGCGGTAATGGGCTGAAAACGCCTGTTTTGGGACTGTGCAGAGAAAGTGTTTGCAGACTGCTGAATCCACACACGGGTTGAACTCTGGAAGTTGAGTGCACACATTGACAACCGTTCTGTTAGATAGCTGCGTTTTGGATTTAGAAGCAGATATTTCCCTGTGCTTACTGCTGTTTCTTCCATATGCCGGTAATGGGCTGAAAACGCCTGTTTTGGGACTCTGCAGAGAAAGTGTTTGCAGACTGCTGAATCCACACACGGGTTTAACTCTGGAAGTTGAGTGAACACATTGACAACCGTTCTGTTAGATAGCTGCGTTTTGGATTTAGAAGCAGATATTTCCCTGTGCTTACTGCTGTTTCTTCCATATGCCGGTAATGGGCTGAAAACGCCTGTTTTGGGACTCTGCAGAGAAAGTGTTTGCAGACTGCTGAATCCGCACACGGGTTTAACTCTGGAAGTTGAGTGCACACATTGACAACCGTTCTGTTAGATAGCTGCGTTTTGGAGTTAGAAGCAGATAATTCCCTGTGCTTACTGCTGTTTCTTCCATATGCCGGTAATGGGCTGAAAACGCCTGTTTTGGGACTCTGCAGAGAAAGTGTTTGCAGACTGCTGAATCCACACACAGGTTTAACTCTGGAAGTTGAGTGCACACATTGACAACCGTTCTGTTAGATAGCTGCGTTTTGGATTTAGAAGCAGATATTTCCCTGTGCTTACTGCTGTTTCTTCCATATGCCGGTAATGGGCTGAAAACGCCTGTTTTGGGACTCTGCAGAGAAAGTGTTTGTAGACTGCTGAATCCACACACAGGTTTAACTCTGGAAGATGAGTGCACACATTGACAACTGTTCTGTTAGATAGCTGCGTTTTGGATTTAGAAGCAGATATTCCCCTGTGATTACGGCTGTTTCTTCCATATGCCGGTAATGTGCTGAAAACGCCTGTTTTGGGACTCTGCAGAGAAAGTGTTTGCAGACTGCTGAATCCACACAAGGGTTTACCTCTGGAATTTGAGTGCACATATTGACAACCGTTCTGTTAGATAGCTGCGTTTTGGATTTAGAAGCAGATATTTCCCTGTGCTTACTGCTGTTTCTTCCATATGCCGGTAATGGGCTGAAAACGCCTGTATTGGGACTCTGCAGAGAAAGTGTTTGCAGACTGCTGAATCCACACATGGGTTGAACTCTGGAAGTTGAGTGCAGACATTGACAACCGTTCTGTTAGATAGCTGCGTTTTGGATTTAGAAGCAGATATTTCCCTGTGATTACGGCTGTTTCTTCCATATGCCGGTAATGGGCTGAAATCGCCTGCTGTGGGATTCTGCAAAGAAAGTGTTTGCAGACTGCTGAATACGCACACGGGTTTAACTCTGGAAGTTGAGTGCACACATTGACAACCGTTCTGTTAGATAGCTGCGTTTTGGAGTTAGAAGCAGATAATTCCCTGTGCTTTCTGCTGTTTCTTCCATATGCCGGTAATGGGCTGAAAACGCCTGTTTTGGGACTCTGCAGAGAAACTGTTTGCAGACTGCTGAATCCACACACGGGTTTAACTCTGGAAGTTGAGTGCACACATTGACAACCGTTCTGTTAGATAGCTGCGTTTTGGAGTTAGAAGCAGATAATTCCCTGTGCTTACTGCTGTTTCTTCCATATGCCGGTAATGGGCTGAAAACGCCTGTTTTGGGACTCTGCAGAGAAAGTGTTTGCAGACTGCTGAATCCACACACAGGTTTAACTCTGGAAGTTGAGTGCACACATTGAAAACCGTTCTGTTAGATAGCTGCGTTTTGGATTTAGAAGCAGATATTTCCCTGTGCTTACTGCTGTTTCTTCCATATGCCGGTAATGGGCTGAAAACGCCTGTTTTGGGACTCTGCAGAGAAAGTGTTTGTAGACTGCTGAATCCACACACAGGTTTAACTCTGGAAGATGAGTGCACACATTGACAACTGTTCTGTTAGATAGCTGCGTTTTGGATTTAGAAGCAGATATTCCCCTGTGATTACGGCTGTTTCTTCCATATGCCGGTAATGTGCTGAAAACGCCTGTTTTGGGACTCTGCAGAGAAAGTGTTTGCAGACTGCTGAATCCACACAAGGGTTTACCTCTGGAATTTGAGTGCACATATTGACAACCGTTCTGTTAGATAGCTGCGTTTTGGATTTAGAAGCAGATATTTCCCTGTGCTTACTGCTGTTTCTTCCATATGCCGGTAATGGGCTGAAAACGCCTGTTTTGGGACTCTGCAGAGAAAGTGTTTGCAGACTGCTGAATCCACACATGGGTTGAACTCTGGAAGTTGAGTCCAGACATTGACAACCGTTCTGTTAGATAGCTGCGTTTTGGATTTAGAAGCAGATATTTCCCTGTGATTACGGCTGTTTCTTCCATATGCCGGTAATGGGCTGAAATCGCCTGCTGTGGGATTCTGCAAAGAAAGTGTTTGCAGACTGCTGAATACGCACACGGGTTTAACTCTGGAAGTTGAGTGCACACATTGACAACCGTTCTGTTAGATAGCTGCGTTTTGGAGTTAGAAGCAGATAATTCCCTGTGCTTTCTGCTGTTTCTTCCATATGCCGGTAATGGGCTGAAAACGCCTGTTTTGGGACTCTGCAGAAAAACTGTTTGCAGACTGCTGAATCCACACACGGGTTTAACTCTGGAAGTTGAGTGCACACATTGACAACCGTTCTGTTAGATAGCTGCGTTTTGGATTTAGAAGCAGATATTTCCCTGTGCTTACTGCTGTTTCTTCCATATGCCGGTAATGGGCTGAAAACGCCTGTTTTGGGACTCTGCAGAGAAAGTGTTTGCAGACTGCTGAATCCACACACGGGTTTAACTCCGGACGGTGAGTGCACACATTGACAACCGTTCTGTTAGATAGCTGCGTTTTGGATTTAGAAGCAGATATTTCCCTGTGCTTACTGCTGTTTCTTCCATATGCTGGCAATGGGCTGAAAACGCCTGTTTTGGGACTCTGCAGAGAAAGTGTTTGCAGACTGCTGAATCCACACACGGGTTTAACTCTGGAAGTTGAGTGCACACATTGACAACCGTTATGTTAGATAGCTGCGTTTTGGATTTAGAAGCAGATATTTCCCTGTGCTTACTGCTGTTTCTTCCATATGCCGGTAATGGGCTGAAAACGCCTGTTTTGGGACTCTGCACAGAATTGTTTGCAGACTGCTGAATCCACACACGGGTTGAATTCTGGAAGTTGAGTGCACACATTGACAACCGTTCTGTTAGATAGCTGCGTTTTGGATTTAGAAGCAGATATTTCCCTGTGCTTACTGCTGTTTCTTCCATATGCCGGTAATGGGCTGAAAACGCCTGTTTTGGGACTCTGCAGAGAAAGTGTTTGTAGACTGCTGAATCCACACACGGGTTTAATTCTGGAAGTTGAGTGCACACATTGACAACCGTTCTGTTAGATAGCTGCGTTTTGGATTTAGAAGCAGATATTTCCCTGTGATTACGGCTGTTTCTTCCAAATGCCGGTAACGTGCTGAAAACGCCTGTTTTGGGACTCTGCAGAGAAAGTGTTTGCAGACTGCTGAATCCAAACACGGGTTTACCTCTGGAATTTGAGTGCACATATTGACAACCGTTCTGTTAGATAGCTGCGTTTTGGATTTAGAAGCAGATATTTCCCTGTGCTTACTGCTGTTTCTTCCATATGCCGGTAATGGGCTGAAAACGCCTGTTTTGGGACTCTGCAGAGAAAGTGTTTGCAGACTGCTGAATCCGCAAACGGGTTTAACTCTGGAAGTTGAGTGCACACATTGACAACCGTTCTGTTAGATAGCAGCGTTTTGGATTTAGAAGCAGATATTTCCCTGTGCTTACTGCTGTTTCTTCCATGTGCCGGTAATGGGCTTAAAACGCCTGTTTTGGGACTCTGCAGAGAAACTATTTGGAGACTGCTGAATCCACACGCGGGTTGAGCTCTGGAAGTTGAGTGCACACATTGAAAACCATTCTGTTAGATAGCTGCGTTTTGGATTTAGAAGCAGATATTTCCCTGTGCTTACTGCTGTTTCTTCCATATGCCAGTAATGGGCTGAAAACGCCTGTTTTGGGACTCTGCAGCGAAAGTGTTTGCAGACTGCTGAATCCACACACGGGTTTAACTCTGGAAGTTGAGTGCACACATTGACAACCGTTCTGTTAGATAGCTGCGTTTTGGATTTAGAAGCAGATATTTAACTGTGCTTACTGCTGTTTCTTCCATATGCCGGTAATGGGCTGAAAACGCCTGTTTTGGGACTCTGCAGAGAAAGTGTTTGCAGACTGCTGAATCCACACACGGGTTGAACTCTGGAAGTTGAGTGCACACATTGACAACCGTTCTGTTAGATAGCTGCGTTTTGGATTTAGAAGCAGATATTTCCCTGTGCTTACTGCTGTTTCTTCCATATGCCGGTAATGGGCTGAAAACGCCTGTTTTGGGACTCTGCAGAGAAAGTGTTTGCAGACTGCTGAATCCACAAACGGGTTTAACTCTGGAAGTTGAGTGAACACATTGACAACCGTTCTGTTAGATAGCTGCGTTTTGGATTTAGAAGCAGGTATTTCCCTGTGCTTACTGCTGTTTCTTCCATATGCCGGTAATGGGCTGAAAACGCCTGTTTTGGGACTCTGCAGAGAAAGTGTTTGCAGACTGCTGAATCCGCACATGGGTTTAACTCTGGAAGTTGAGTGCACACATTGACAACCGTTCTGTTAGATAGCTGCGTTTTGGAGTTAGAAGCAGATAATTCCCTGTGCTTACTGCTGTTTATTCCATATGCCGGTAATGGGCTGAAAACGCCTGTTTTGGGACTCTGCAGAGAAAGTGTTTGCAGACTGCTGAATCCACACACGGGTTTAACTCTGGAAGTTGAGTGCACACATTGACAACCGTTCTGTTAGATAGCTGCGTTTTGGATTTAGAAGCAGATATTTCCCTGTGCTTACTGCTGTTTCTTCCATATGCCGGTAATGGGCTGAAAATGCCTGTTTTGGGACTCTGCAGAGAAAGTGTTTGTAGACTGCTGAATCCACACACGGGTTTAACTCTGGAAGTTGAGTGCACACATTGACAACTGTTCTGTTAGATAGCTGCGTTTTGGATTTAGAAGCAGATATTTCCCTGTGATTACGGCTGTTTCTTCCATATGCCGGTAATGTGCTGAAAACGCCTGTTTTGGGACTCTGCAGAGAAAGTGTTTGCAGACTGCTGAATCCACACAAGGGTTTACCTCTGGAATTTGAGTGCACATATTGACAACCGTTCTGTTAGATAGCTGCGTTTTGGATTTAGAAGCAGATATTTCCCTGTGCTTACTGCTGTTTCTTCCATATGCCGGTAATGGGCTGAAAACGCCTGTTTTGGGACTCTGCAGAGAAAGTGTTTCCAGATTGCTGAATCCACACATGGGTTGAACTCTGGAAGTTGAGTGCACACATTGACAACCGTTCTGTTAGATAGCTGCGTTTTGGATTTAGAAGCAGATATTTCCCTGTGCTTACTGCTGTTTCTTCCACATGCCGGTAATGGGCTGAAAACGCCTGTTTTGGGACTCTGCAGAGAAAGTGTTTGCAGACTGCTGAATCCACACACGGGTTGAAATCTGGAAGTTGAGTGCACACATTGACAACCTTTCTGTTAGATAGCTGTGTTTTGGATTTAGAAGCAGATATTTCCCTGTGCTTACTGCTGTTTCTTCCATATGCCGGTAATGGGCTGAAAACGCCTGTTTTGGGACTCTGCAGAGAAAGTGTTTGCAGACTGCTGAATCCACACACGGGTTTACCTCTGGAAGTTGAGTGCAGACATTGACAACCGTTCTGTTAGATAGCTGCGTTTTGGATTTAGAAGCAGATATTTCCCTGTGATTATGGCTGTTTCTTCCATATGCCGGTAATGGGCTGAAATCGCCTGCTGTGGGATTCTGCAAAGAAAGTGTTTGCAGACTGCTGAATACGCACACGGGTTTAACTCTGGAAGTTGAGTGCACACATTGACAACCGTTCTGTTAGATAGCTGCGTTTTGGAGTTAGAAGCAGATAATTCCCTGTGCTTACTGCTGTTTCTTCCATATGCCGGTAATGGGCTGAAAACGCCTGTTTTGGGACTCTGCAGAGAAACTGTTTGCAGACTGCTGAATCCACACACGGGTTTAACTCCGGAAGGTGAGTGCACACATTGACAACCGTTCTGTTAGATAGCTGCGTTTTGGATTTAGAAGCAGATATTTCCCTGTGCTTACTGCTGTTTCTTCCATATGCTGGTAATGGGCTGAAAACGCCTCTTTTGGGACTCTGCAGAAAAAGTGTTTGCAGACTGCTGAATCCACACACGGGTTTAACTCTGGAAGTTGAGTGAACACATTGACAACCGTTCTGTTAGATAGCTGCGTTTTGGATTTAGAAGCAGATATTTCCCTTTGCTTACTGCTGTTTCTTCCATATGCCGGTAATGGGCTGAAAACGCCTGTTTTGGGACTCTGCACAGAAATTGTTTGCAGACTGCTGAATCCACACACGGGTTGAATTCTGGAAGTTGAGTGCACACATTGACAACCGTTCTGTTAGATAGCTGCGTTTTGGATTTAGAAGCAGATATTTCCCTGTGCTTACTGCTGTTTCTTCCAAATGCCGGTAACGTGCTGAAAACGCCTGTTTTGGGACTCTGCAGAGAAAGTGTTTGCAGACTGCTGAATCCACACACGGGTTTACCTCTGGAATTTGAGTGCACATATTGACAACCGTTCTGTTAGATAGCTGCGTTTTGGATTTAGAAGCAGATATTTCCCTGTGCTTACTGCTGTTTCTTCCATATGCCGGTAATGGGCTGAAAACGCCTGTTTTGGGACTCTGCAGAGAAAGTGTTTGCAGACTGCTGAATCCACAAACGGGTTTAACTCTGGAAGTTGAGTGCACACATTGACAACCGTTCTGTTAGATAGCTGCGTTTTGGATTTAGAAGCAGATATTTCCCTGTGCTTACTGCTGTTTCTTCCATATGCCGGTAATGGGCTGAAAACGCCTGTTTTGGGACTCTGCAGAGAAACTATTTGGAGACTGCTGAATCCACACGCGGGTTGAGCTCTGGAAGTTGAGTGCACACATTGACAACCATTCTGTTAGATAGCTGCGTTTTGGATTTAGAAGCAGATATTTCCCTGTGCTTACTGCTGTTTCTTCCATATGCCAATAATGGGCTGAAAACGCCTGTTTTGGGACTCTGCAGAGAAAGTGTTTGCAGACTGCTGAATCCACACACGGGTTTAACTCTGGAAGTTGAGTGAACACATTGACAACCGTTCTGTTAGATAGCTGCGTTTTGGATTTAGAAGCAGATATTTCCCTGTGCTTACTGTTGTTTCTTCCATATGCCGGTAATGGGCTGAAAACGCCTGTTTTGGGACTCTGCACAGAAATTGTTTGCAGACTGCTGAATCCACACACGGGTTGAATTCTGGAAGTTGAGTGCACACATTGACAACCGTTCTGTTAGATAGCTGCGTTTTGGATTTAGAAGCAGATATTTCCCTGTGCTTACTGCTGTTTCTTCCAAATGCCGGTAACGTGCTGAAAACGCCTGTTTTGGGACTCTGCAGAGAAAGTGTTTGCAGACTGCTGAATCCACACACGGGTTTACCTCTGGAATTTGAGTGCACTTATTGACAACCGTTCTGTTAGATAGCTGCGTTTTGGATTTAGAAGCAGATATTTCCCTGTGCTTACTGCTGTTTCTTCCGTATGCCGGTAATGGGCTGAAAACATCTGTTTTGGGACTCTGAAGAGAAAGTGTTTGCAGACTGCTGAATCCACACACGGGTTTAACTCTGGAAGTTGAGTGAACACATTGACAACCGTTCTGTTAGATGGCTGCGTTTTGGATTTAGAAGCAGATATTTCCCTGTGCTTACTGCTGTTTCTTCCATATGCCGGTAATGGGCTGAAAACGCCTGTTTTGGGACTCTGCACAGAAAGTGTTTGCAGACTGCTGAATCCACACACGGGTTGAATTCTGGAAGTTGAGTGCACACATTGACAACCGTTCTGTTAGATAGCTGCGTTTTGGATTTAGAAGCAGATATTTCCCTGTGCTTACTGCTGTTTCTTCCATATGCCGGTAATGGGCTGAAAACGCCTGTTTTGGGACTCTGCAGAGAAAGTGTTTGTAGACTGCTGAATCCACACACGGATTTAACTCTGGAAGTTGAGTGCACACATTGACAACTGTTCTGTTAGATAGCTGCGTTTTGGATTTAGAAGCAGATATTTCCCTGTGATTACGGCTGTTTCTTCCAAATGCCGGTAACGTGCTGAAAACGCCTGTTTTGGGACTCTGCAGAGAAAGTGTTTGCAGACTGCTGAATCCACACACGGGTTTACCTCTGGAATTTGAGTGCACATATTGACAACCGTTCTGTTAGATAGCTGCGTTTTGGATTTAGAAGCAGATATTTCCCTGTGCTTACTGCTGTTTCTTCCATATGCCGGTAATGGGCTGAAAACGCCTGTTTTGGGACTCTGCAGAGAAAGTGTTTGCAGACTGCTGAATCCACAAACGGGTTTAACTCTGGAAGTTGAGTGCACACATTGACAACCGTTCTGTTAGATAGCTGCGTTTTGGATTTAGAAGCAGATATTTCCCTGTGCTTACTGCTGTTTCTTCCATATGCCGGTAATGGGCTGAAAACGCCTGTTTTGGGACTCTGCAGAGAAACTATTTGGAGACTGCTGAATCCACACGCGGGTTGAGCTCTGGAAGTTGAGTGCACACATTGACAACCATTCTGTTAGATAGCTGCGTTTTGGATTTAGAAGCAGATATTTCCCTGTGCTTACTGCTGTTTCTTCCATATGCCAGTAATGGGCTGAAAACGCCAGTTTTGGTACTCTGCAGAGAAAGTGTTTGCAGACTGCTGAATCCACACACGGGTTTAACTCTGGAAGTTGAGTGCACACATTGACAACCGTTCTGTTAGATAGCTGCGTTTTGGATTTAGAAGCAGATATTTCCCTGTGCTTACTGCTGTTTCTTCCATATGCCGGTAATGGGCTGAAAACGCCTGTTTTGGGACTCTGCAGAGAAAGTGTTTGCAGACTGCTGAATCCACACACGGGTTTAACTCTGGAAGTTGAATGCACACATTGACAACCGTTCTGTTAGATAGCTGCGTTTTGGATTTAGAAGCAGATATTTCCCTGTGCTTACTGCTGTTTCTTCCGTATGCCGGTAATGGGCTGAAAACGTCTGTTTTGGGACTCTGAAGAGAAAGTGTTTGCAGACTGCTGAATCCACACACGGGTTTAACTCTGGAAGTTGAGTGCACACATTGACAACCGTTCTGTTAGATAGCTGCATTTTGGATTTAGAAGCAGATATTTCCCTGTGCTTACTGCTGTTTCTTCCATATGCCGGTAATGGGCTGAAAACGCCTGTTTCGGGACTCTGCAGAGAAAGTGTTTGCAGACTGCTGAATCCACACACGGGTTTACCTCTGGAAGTTGAGTGCACACATTGACAAATGTTCTGTTAGATAGCTGCGTTTTGGATTTAGAAGCAGATATTTCCCTGCGATTACGGCTGTTTCTTCCATATGCCGGTAATGGGCTGAAAACGTCTGTTTTGGGACTCTGCAGAGAAAGTGTTTGCAGACTGCTGAATCCACACACGGGTTGAACTCTGGAAGTTGAGTGCACACATTGACAACCGTTCTGTTAGATAGCTGCGTTTTGGATTTAGAAGCAGATATTTCCCTGTGCTTACTGCTGTTTCTTTCATATGCCGGTAATGGGCTGAAAACGCCTGTTTTGGGACTCTGCAGAGAAACTATTTGCAGACTGCTGAATCCACACACGGGTTGAACTCTGGAAGTTGAGTGCACACATTGACAACCATTCAGTTAGATAGCTGCGTTTTGGATTTAGAAGCAGATATTTCCCTGTGCTTACTGCTGTTTCTTCCCTATCCCGGTAATGGGCTGAAAATGCCTGTTTTGGGACTCTGCAGAGAAAGTGTTTGCAGACTGCTGAATCCACACACGGGTTTAACTCTGGAAGTTGAGTGCACACATTGACAACCGTTCTGTTAGATAGCTGCGTTTTGGATTTAGAAGCAGATATTTCCCTGTGCTTACTGCTGTTTCTTCCATATGCCGGTAATGGGCTGAAAACGCCTGTTTTGGGACTCTGCAGAGAAAGTGTTTGCAGACTGCTGAATCCACACACGTGTTGAACTCTGGAAGTTGAGTGCACACATTGACAACCGTTCTGTTAGATAGCTGCGTTTTGGATTTAGAAGCAGATATTTCCCTGTGCTTACTGCTGTTTCTTCTATATGATGGTAATGGGCTGAAAACGCCTGTTTTGGGACTCTGCAGAGAAAGTGTTTGCAGACTGCTGAATCCACACACGGGTTTACCTCTGGAAGTTGAGTGCACACATTGACAACCGTTCTGTTAGATAGCTGCGTTTTGGATTTAGAAGCAGATATTTCCCTGTGCTTACTGCTGTTTCTTCCATATGCCGGTAATGGGCTGAAAACGCCTGTTTTGGGACTCTGCAGAGAAAGTGTTTTCAGACTGCTGAATCCACACACGGGTTTAACTCTGGAAGTTGAGTGCACACATTGACAACCGTTCTGTTAGATAGCTGCGTTTTGGAGTTGGAAGCAGATAATTCCCTGTGCTTACTGCTGTTTCTTCCATATGCCGGTAATGGGCTGAAAACGCCTGTTTTCGGACTCTGCAGAGAAAGTGTTTGCACACTGCTGAATCCACACACGGGTTTAACTCTGGAAGTTGAGTGCACACATTGACAACCGTTCTGTTAGATAGCTGCGTTTTGGATTTAGAAGCAGATATTTCCCTGTGCTTACTGCTGTTTCTTCCATATGCCAGTAATGGGCTGAAAACGCCTGTTTTGGGACTCTGCAGAGAAACTATTTGGAGACTGCTGAATCCACACGCGGTTTGAACTATGGAAGTTGAGTGCACACATTGACAACCATTCTGTTAGATAGCTGCGTTTTGGATTTAGAAGCAGATATTTCCCTGTGCTTACTGCTGTTTCTTCCATATGCCGGTAATGGGCTGAAAACGCCTGTTTTGGGACTCTGCAGAGAAAGTGTTTGCAGACTGCTGAATCCACACACGGGTTGAACTCTGGAAGTTGAGTGCACACATTGACAACCGTTCTGTTAGATAGCTGCGTTTTGGATTTAGAAGCAGATATTTCCCTGTGCTTACTGCTGTTTCTTCCATATGCCGGTAATGGGCTGAAA
The DNA here is from genome assembly GCF_030222135.1 of Aotus nancymaae. Classification (NCBI taxonomy): domain Eukaryota; kingdom Metazoa; phylum Chordata; class Mammalia; order Primates; family Aotidae; genus Aotus; species Aotus nancymaae. The sequence goes on from NW_026988654.1 coordinate 20,841, forward strand.
ACACCTGTTTTGGGACTCTGCAGAGAAAGTGTTTGCAGACTGCTGAATCCACACACGGGTTTAACTCTGGAAGTTGAGTGCACACATTGACAACCGTGCAGTTAGATAGTTGGGTTTTGGATTTAGAAGCAGATATTTCCCTGTGCTTACTGCTGTTTCTTCCGTATGCCGGTAATGGGCTGAAAACGTCTGTTTCGGGACTCTGAAGAGAAAGTGTTTGCAGACTGCTGAATCCACACACGGGTTTAACTCTGGAAGTTGAGTGCACACATTGACAACCGTTCTGTTAGATAGCTGCGTTTTGGATTTAGAAGCAGATATTTCCCTGTGCTTACTGCTGTTTCTTCCATATGCCGGTAATGGGCTGAAAACGCCTGTTTTGGGACTCTGCACAGAAAGTGTTTGCAGACTGCTGAATCCACACACGGGTTGAATTCTGGAAGTTGAGTGCACACATTGACAACCGTTCTGTTAGATAGCTGCGTTTTGGATTTAGAAGCAGATATTTCCCTGTGCTTACTGCTGTTTCTTCCATATGCCGGTAATGGGCTGAAAACGCCTGTTTTGGGACTCTGCAGAGAAAGTGTTTGTAGACTGCTGAATCCACACACGGATTTAACTCTGGAAGTTGAGTGCACACATTGACAACCGTTCTGTTAGATAGCTGCGTTTTGGATTTAGAAGCAGATATTTCCCTGTGCTTACTGCTGTTTCTTCCTTATGCCGGTAATGGGCTGAAAACGCCTGTTTTGGGACTCTGCAGAGAAAGTGTTTGCAGACTGCTGAATCCACACACGGGTTTAACTCTGGAAGTTGAATGCACACATTGACAACCGTTCTGTTAGATAGCTGCGTTTTGGATTTAGAAGCAGATATTTCCCTGTGCTTACTGCTGTTTCTTCCGTATGCCGGTAATGGGCTGAAAACGTCTGTTTTGGGACTCTGAAGAGAAAGTGTTTGCAGACTGCTGAATCCACACACGGGTTTAACTCTGGAAGTTGAGTGCACACATTGACAACCGTTCTGTTAGATAGCTGCATTTTGGATTTAGAAGCAGATATTTCCCTGTGCTTACTGCTGTTTCTTCCATATGCCGGTAATGGGCTGAAAACGCCTGTTTCGGGACTCTGCAGAGAAAGTGTTTGCAGACTGCTGAATCCACACACGGGTTTACCTCTGGAAGTTGAGTGCACACATTGACAAATGTTCTGTTAGATAGCTGCGTTTTGGATTTAGAAGCAGATATTTCCCTGCGATTACGGCTGTTTCTTCCATATGCCGGTAATGGGCTGAAAACGTCTGTTTTGGGACTCTGCAGAGAAAGTGTTTGCAGACTGCTGAATCCACACACGGGTTGAACTCTGGAAGTTGAGTGCACACATTGACAACCGTTCTGTTAGATAGCTGCGTTTTGGATTTAGAAGCAGATATTTCCCTGTGCTTACTGCTGTTTCTTTCATATGCCGGTAATGGGCTGAAAACGCCTGTTTTGGGACTCTGCAGAGAAACTATTTGCAGACTGCTGAATCCACACACGGGTTGAACTCTGGAAGTTGAGTGCACACATTGACAACCATTCAGTTAGATAGCTGCGTTTTGGATTTAGAAGCAGATATTTCCCTGTGCTTACTGCTGTTTCTTCCCTATCCCGGTAATTGGCTGAAAATGCCTGTTTTGGGACTCTGCAGAGAAAGTGTTTGCAGACTGCTGAATCCACACACGGGTTTAACTCTGGAAGTTGAGTGCACACATTGACAACCGTTCTGTTAGATAGCTGCGTTTTGGATTTAGAAGCAGATATTTCCCTGTGCTTACTGCTGTTTCTTCCATATGCCGGTAATGGGCTGAAAACGCCTGTTTTGGGACTCTGCAGAGAAAGTGTTTGCAGACTGCTGAATCCACACACGTGTTGAACTCTGGAAGTTGAGTGCACACATTGACAACCGTTCTGTTAGATAGCTGCGTTTTGGATTTAGAAGCAGATATTTCCCTGTGCTTACTGCTGTTTCTTCTATATGATGGTAATGGGCTGAAAACGCCTGTTTTGGGACTCTGCAGAGAAAGTGTTTGCAGACTGCTGAATCCACACACGGGTTTACCTCTGGAAGTTGAGTGCACACATTGACAACCGTTCTGTTAGATAGCTGCGTTTTGGATTTAGAAGCAGATATTTCCCTGTGCTTACTGCTGTTTCTTCCATATGCCGGTAATGGGCTGAAAACGCCTGTTTTGGGACTCTGCAGAGAAAGTGTTTTCAGACTGCTGAATCCACACACGGGTTTAACTCTGGAAGTTGAGTGCACACATTGACAACCGTTCTGTTAGATAGCTGCGTTTTGGAGTTGGAAGCAGATAATTCCCTGTGCTTACTGCTGTTTCTTCCATATGCCGGTAATGGGCTGAAAACGCCTGTTTTCGGACTCTGCAGAGAAAGTGTTTGCACACTGCTGAATCCACACACGGGTTTAACTCTGGAAGTTGAGTGCACACATTGACAACCGTTCTGTTAGATAGCTGCGTTTTGGATTTAGAAGCAGATATTTCCCTGTGCTTACTGCTGTTTCTTCCATATGCCAGTAATGGGCTGAAAACGCCTGTTTTGGGACTCTGCAGAGAAACTATTTGGAGACTGCTGAATCCACACGCGGTTTGAACTATGGAAGTTGAGTGCACACATTGACAACCATTCTGTTAGATAGCTGCGTTTTGGATTTAGAAGCAGATATTTCCCTGTGCTTACTGCTGTTTCTTCCATATGCCGGTAATGGGCTGAAAACGCCTGTTTTGGGACTCTGCAGAGAAAGTGTTTGCAGACTGCTGAATCCACACACGGGTTGAACTCTGGAAGTTGAGTGCACACATTGACAACCGTTCTGTTAGATAGCTGCGTTTTGGATTTAGAAGCAGATATTTCCCTGTGCTTACTGCTGTTTCTTCCATATGCCGGTAATGGGCTGAAAACACCTGTTTTGGGACTCTGCAGAGAAAGTGTTTGCAGACTGCTGAATCCACACACGGGTTTAACTCTGGAAGTTGAGTGCACACATTGACAACCGTGCAGTTAGATAGTTGGGTTTTGGATTTAGAAGCAGATATTTCCCTGTGCTTACTGCTGTTTCTTCCGTATGCCGGTAATGGGCTGAAAACGTCTGTTTCGGGACTCTGAAGAGAAAGTGTTTGCAGACTGCTGAATCCACACACGGGTTTAACTCTGGAAGTTGAGTGCACACATTGACAACCGTTCTGTTAGATAGCTGCGTTTTGGATTTAGAAGCAGATATTTCCCTGTGCTTACTGCTGTTTCTTCCATATGCCGGTAATGGGCTGAAAACGCCTGTTTCGGGACTCTGCAGAGAAAGTGTTTGCAGACTGCTGAATCCACACACGGGTTTACCTCTGGAAGTTGAGTGCACACATTGACAAATGTTCTGTTAGATAGCTGCGTTTTGGATTTAGAAGCAGATATTTCCCTGTGATTACGGCTGTTTCTTCCATATGCCGGTAAAGGGCTGAAAACGCCTGTTTTGGGACTCTGCAGAGAAAGTGTTTGCAGACTGCTGAATCCACACACTGGTTGAACTCTGGAAGTTGAGTGCACACATTGACAACCGTTCTGTTAGATAGCTGCGTTTTGGATTTAGAAGCAGACAATTCCCTGTGCTTACTGCTGTTTCTTCCTTATGCCGGTAAAGGGCTGAAAACGCCTGTTTTGGGACTCTGCAGAGAAAGTGTTTGCAGACTGCTGAATCCACACACTGGTTGAACTCTGGAAGTTGAGTGCACACATTGACAACCGTTCTGTTAGATAGCTGCGTTTTGGAATTAGAAGCAGATATTTCCCTGTGCTTACTACTGTTTCTTCCATATGCCGGTAATGGGCTGAAAACGCCTGTTTTGGGACTCTGCAGAGAAAGTGTTTGCAGACTACTGAATCCACACACGGGTAGAACTCTGGAAGTTGAGTGCACACATTGACAACAGTTCTGTTAGATAGCTGCGTTTTGGATTTAGAAGCAGATATTTCCCTGTGCTTACTGCTGTTTCTTCCATATGCCGGTAATGGGCTGAAAACGCCTGTTTTGGGACTCTGCAGAGAAAGTGTTTGCAGACTGCTGAATCCACACACGGGTTTAACTCTGTAAGTTGAGTGCACACATTGACAACCGTTCTGTTAGATAGCTGCGTTTTGGATTTAGAAGCAGATATTTCCCTGTGCTTACTGCTGTTTCTTCCATATGCCGGTAATGGGCTGAAAACGTCTGTTTTGGGACTCTGCAGAGAAAGTGTTTGCAGACTGCTGAATCCACACACGTGTTGAACTCTGGAAGTTGAGTGCACACATTGACAACCGTTCTGTTAGATAGCGGCGTTTTGGATTTAGAAGCAGATATTTCCCTGTGCTTACTGCTGTTTCTTCCATATGATGGTAATGGGCTGAAAACGCCTGTTTTGGGACTCTGCAGAGAAAGTGTTTGCAGACTGCTGAATCCACACACGGGTTTACCTCTGGAAGTTGAGTGCACACATTGACAACCGTTCTGTTAGACAGCTGCGTTTTGGATTTAGAAGCAGATATTTCCCTGTGCTTACTGCTGTTTCTTCCATATGCCGGTAATGGGCTGAAAACGCCTGTTTTGGGACTCTGCAGAGAAAGTGTTTTCAGACTGCTGAATCCACACACGGGTTTAACTCTGGAAGTTGAGTGCACACATTGACAACCGTTCTGTTAGATAGCTGCGTTTTGGATTTAGAAGCAGATATTTCCCTGTGCTTACTGCTGATTCTTCCATATGCTGGTAATGGGCTGAAAACACCTGTTTTGGGACTCTGCAGAGAAAGTGTTTGCAGACTGCTTAATCCACAAACGGGTTTAACTCTGGAAGTTGAGTGCACACATTGACAACCGTTCTGTTAGATAGCTGCGTTTTGGATTTAGAAGCAGATATTTCCCTGTGATTACTGCTGTTTCTTCCATATGCCGGTAATGGGCTGAAAACGCCTGTTTTGGGACTCTGCAGAGAAAGTATTTGGAGACTGCTGAATCCACACGCGGTTTGAACTATGGAAGTTGAGTGCACACATTGACAACCATTCTGTTAGATAGCTGCGTTTTGGATTTAGAAGCAGATATTTCCCTGTGCTTACTGCTGTTTCTTCCATATGCCAGTAATGGGCTGAAAACGCCTGTTTTGGGACTCTGCAGAGAATGTGTTTGCAGACTGCTGAATCCACACACGGGTTTAACTCTGGAAGTTGAGTGCACACATTGACAACCGTTCTGTTAGATAGCTGCGTTTTGGATTTAGAAGCAGATATTTCCCTGTGCTTACTGCTGTTTCTTCCGTATGCCGGTAATGGGCTGAAAACGTCTGTTTTGGGACTCTGCAGAGAAAGTGTTTGCAGACTGCTGAATCCACACACGGGTTTAACTCTGGAAGTTGAGTGCACACATTGACAACCGTTCTGTTAGATAGCTGCGTTTTGGATTTAGAAGCAGATATTTCCCTGTGCTTACTGCTGTTTCTTCCATATGCCGGTAATGGGCTGAAAACGCCTGTTTTGGGACTCTGCAGAGAAAGTGTTTGCAGACTGCTGAATCCACAAACGGGTTTAACTCTGGAAGTTGAGTGAACACATTGACAACCGTTCTGATAGATAGTTGCGTTTTGGATTTAGAAGCAGATATTTCCCTGTGCTTACTGCTGTTTCTTCCATATGCCGGTAATGGGCTGAAAACGCCTGTTTTGGGACGCTGCAGAGAAAGTGTTTGCAGATTGCTGAATCCACACACGGGTTGAACTCTGGAAGGTGAGTACACACATTGACAACCGTCCTGTTAGATAGCTGCGTTTTGGATTTAGAAGCAGATATTTCCCTGTGCTTACTGCTGTTTCTTCCATATGCCGGTAATGGGCTGAAAACGTCTGTTTTGGGACTCTGCAGAGAAAGTGTTTGCAGACTGCTGAATCCACACACGGGTTGAACTCTGGAAGTTGAGTGCACACATTGACAACCGTTCCGTTAGATAGCTGCGTTTTGGATTTAGAAGCAGATATTTCCCTGTGCTTACTGCTGTTTCTTTCATATGCCGGTAATGGGCTGAAAACGCCTGTTTTGGGACTCTGCAGAGAAACTATTTGCAGACTGCTGAATCCACACACGGGTTGAACTCTGGAAGTTGAGTGCACACATTGACAACCATTCTGTTAGATAGCTGCGTTTTGGATTTAGAAGCAGATATTTCCCTGTGCTTACTGCTGTTTCTTCCCTATCCCGGTAATGGGCTGAAAATGCCTGTTTTGGGACACTGCAGAGAAAGTGTTTGCAGACTGCTGAATCCACACACTGGTTGAACTCTGGAAGTTGAGTGCACACATTGACAACCGTTCTGTTAGATAGCTGCGTTTTGGAATTAGAAGCAGATATTTCCCTGTGCTTACTACTGTTTCTTCCATATGCCGGTAATGGCCTGAAAACGCCTGTTTTGGGACTCTGCGGAGAAAGTGTTTGCAGACTACTGAATCCACACACGGGTTGAAGTCTGGAAGTTGAGTGCACACATTGACAACCGTTCTGTTAGATAGCTGCGTTTTGGATTTAGAAGCAGATATTTCCCTGTGCTTACTGCTGTTTCTTCCATATGCCGGTAATGGGCTGAAAACGCCTGTTTTGGGACTCTGCAGAGAAAGTGTTTGCAGACTGCTGAATCCACACACGGGTTTCACTCTGGAAGTTGAGTGCACACATTGACAACCGTTCTGTTAGATAGCTGCGTTTTGGATTTAGAAGCAGATATTTCCCTGTGCTTACTGCTGTTTCTTCCATATGCCGGTAATGGGCTGAAAACGTCTGTTTTGGGACTCTGCAGAGAAAGTGTTTGCAGACTGCTGAATCCACACACGGGTTGAAATCTGGAAGTTGAGTGCACACATTGACAACCTTTCTGTTAGATAGCTGTGTTTTGGATTTAGAAGCAGATATTTCCCTGTGCTTACTGCTGTTTCTTCCATATGCCGGTAATGGGCTGAAAACGCCTGTTTTGGGACTCTGCAGAGAAAGTGTTTGCAGACTGCTGAATCCACACACGGGTTTACCTCTGGAAGTTGAGTGCAGACATTGACAACCGTTCTGTTAGATAGCTGCGTTTTGGATTTAGAAGCAGATATTTCCCTGTGATTATGGCTGTTTCTTCCATATGCCGGTAATGGGCTGAAATCGCCTGCTGTGGGATTCTGCAAAGAAAGTGTTTGCAGACTGCTGAATACGCACACGGGTTTAACTCTGGAAGTTGAGTGCACACATTGACAACCGTTCTGTTAGATAGCTGCGTTTTGGAGTTAGAAGCAGATAATTCCCTGTGCTTACTGCTGTTTCTTCCATATGCCGGTAATGGGGCTGAAAACGCCTGTTTTGGGACTCTGCAGAGAAACTGTTTGCAGACTGCTGAATCCACACACGGGTTTAACTCCGGAAGGTGAGTGCACACATTGACAACCGTTCTGTTAGATAGCTGCGTTTTGGATTTAGAAGCAGATATTTCCACTGTGCTTACTGCTGTTTCTTCCAAATGCCGGTAACGTGCTGAAAACGCCTGTTTTGGGACTCTGCAGAGAAAGTGTTTGCAGACTGCTGAATCCACACACGGGTTTACCTCTGGAAATTTGAGTGCACATATTGACAACCGTTATGTTAGATAGCTGCGTTTTGGATTTAGAAGCAGATATTTCCCTGTGCTTACTGCTGTTTCTTCCATATGCCGGTAATGGGCTGAAAACGCCTGTTTTGGGACTCTGCAGAGAAAGTGTTTGCAGACTGCTGAATCCACAAACGGGTTTAACTCTGGAAGTTGAGTGCACACATTGACAACCGTTCTGTTAGATAGCTGCGTTTTGGATTTAGAAGCAGATATTTCCCTGTGCTTACTGCTGTTTCTTCCATATGCCGGTAATGGGCTGAAAACGCCTGTTTTGGGACTCTGCAGAGAAACTATTTGGAGACTGCTGAATCACGCGGGTTGAGCTCTGGAAGTTGAGTGCACCACATTGACAACCATTCTGTTAGATAGCTGCGTTTTGGATTTAGAAGCAGATATTTCCCTGTGCTTACTGCTGTTTCTTCCATATGCCAATAATGGGCTGAAAACGCCTGTTTTGGGACTCTGCAGAGAAAGTGTTTGCAGACTGCTGAATCCACACACGGGTTTAACTCTGGAAGTTGAGTGAACACATTGACAACCGTTCTGTTAGATAGCTGCGTTTTGGATTTAGAAGCAGATATTTCCCTGTGCTTACTGCTGTTTCTTCCATATGCCGGTAATGGGCTGAAAACGCCTGTTTTGGGACTCTGCACAGAAATTGTTTGCAGACTGCTGAATCCACACACGGGTTGAATTCTGGAAGTTGAGTGCACACATTGACAACCGTTCTGTTAGATAGCTGCGTTTTGGATTTAGAAGCAGATATTTCCCTGTGCTTACTGCTGTTTCTTCCATATGCCGGTAATGGGCTGAAAACGCCTGTTTTGGGACTCTGCAGAGAAAGTGTTTGCAGACTGCTGAATCCACAAACGGGTTTAACTCTGGAAGTTGAGTGAACACATTGACAACCGTTCTGATAGATAGTTGCGTTTTGGATTTAGAAGCAGATATTTCCCTGTGCTTACTGCTGTTTCTTCCATATGCCGGTAATGGGCTGAAAACGCCTGTTTTGGGACGCTGCAGAGAAAGTGTTTGCAGATTGCTGAATCCACACACGGGTTGAACTCTGGAAGGTGAGTACACACATTGACAACCGTCCTGTTAGATAGCTGCGTTTTGGATTTAGAAGCAGATATTTCCCTGTGCTTACTGCTGTTTCTTCCATATGCCGGTAATGGGCTGAAAAACGTCTGTTTTGGGACTCTGCAGAGAAAGTGTTTGCAGACTGCTGAATCCACACACGGGTTGAACTCTGGAAGTTGAGTGCACACATTGACAACCGTTCCGTTAGATAGCTGCGTTTTGGATTTAGAAGCAGATATTTCCCTGTGCTTACTGCTGTTTTCTTTCATATGCCGGTAATGGGCTGAAAACGCCTGTTTTGGGACTCTGCAGAGAAACTATTTGCAGACTGCTGAATCCACACACGGGTTGAACTCTGGAAGTTGAGTGCACACATTGACAACCATTCTGTTAGATAGCTGCGTTTTGGATTTAGAAGCAGATATTTCCCTGTGCTTACTGCTGTTTCTTCCCTATCCCGGTAATGGGCTGAAAATGCCTGTTTTGGGACACTGCAGAGAAAGTGTTTGCAGACTGCTGAATCCACACACTGGTTGAACTCTGGAAGTTGAGTGCACACATTGACAACCGTTCTGTTAGATAGCTGCGTTTTGGAATTAGAAGCAGATATTTCCCTGTGCTTACTACTGTTTCTTCCATATGCCGGTAATGGCCTGAAAACGCCTGTTTTGGGACTCTGCGGAGAAAGTGTTTGCAGACTACTGAATCCACACACGGGTTGAAGTCTGGAAGTTGAGTGCACACATTGACAACCGTTCTGTTAGATAGCTGCGTTTTGGATTTAGAAGCAGATATTTCCCTGTGCTTACTGCTGTTTCTTCCATATGCCGGTAATGGGCTGAAAACGCCTGTTTTGGGACTCTGCAGAGAAAGTGTTTGCAGACTGCTGAATCCACACACGGGTTTCACTCTGGAAGTTGAGTGCACACATTGACAACCGTTCTGTTAGATAGCTGCGTTTTGGATTTAGAAGCAGATATTTCCCTGTGCTTACTGCTGTTTCTTCCATATGCCGGTAATGGGCTGAAAACGTCTGTTTTGGGACTCTGCAGAGAAAGTGTTTGCAGACTGCTGAATCCACACACGGGTTGAAATCTGGAAGTTGAGTGCACACATTGACAACCTTTCTGTTAGATAGCTGTGTTTTGGATTTAGAAGCAGATATTTCCCTGTGCTTACTGCTGTTTCTTCCATATGCCGGTAATGGGCTGAAAACGCCTGTTTTGGGACTCTGCAGAGAAAGTGTTTGCAGACTGCTGAATCCACACACGGGTTTACCTCTGGAAGTTGAGTGCAGACATTGACAACCGTTCTGTTAGATAGCTGCGTTTTGGATTTAGAAGCAGATATTTCCCTGTGATTATGGCTGTTTCTTCCATATGCCGGTAATGGGCTGAAATCGCCTGCTGTGGGATTCTGCAAAGAAAGTGTTTGCAGACTGCTGAATACGCACACGGGTTTAACTCTGGAAGTTGAGTGCACACATTGACAACCGTTCTGTTAGATAGCTGCGTTTTGGAGTTAGAAGCAGATAATTCCCTGTGCTTACTGCTGTTTCTTCCATATGCCGGTAATGGGCTGAAAACGCCTGTTTTGGGACTCTGCAGAGAAAGTGTTTGCAGACTGCTGAATCCACACACGGGTTTAACTCCGGAAGGTGAGTGCACACATTGACAACCGTTCTGTTAGATAGCTGCGTTTTGGATTTAGAAGCAGATATTTCCCTGTGCTTACTGCTGTTTCTTCCAAATGCCGGTAACGTGCTGAAAACGCCTGTTTTGGGACTCTGCAGAGAAAGTGTTTGCAGACTGCTGAATCCACACACGGGTTTACCTCTGGAATTTGAGTGCACATATTGACAACCGTTATGTTAGATAGCTGCGTTTTGGATTTAGAAGCAGATATTTCCCTGTGCTTACTGCTGTTTCTTCCATATGCCGGTAATGGGCTGAAAACGCCTGTTTTGGGACTCTGCAGAGAAAGTGTTTGCAGACTGCTGAATCCACAAACGGGTTTAACTCTGGAAGTTGAGTGCACACATTGACAACCGTTCTGTTAGATAGCTGCGTTTTGGATTTAGAAGCAGATATTTCCCTGTGCTTACTGCTGTTTCTTCCATATGCCGGTAATGGGCTGAAAACGCCTGTTTTGGGACTCTGCAGAGAAACTATTTGGAGACTGCTGAATCCACACGCGGGTTGAGCTCTGGAAGTTGAGTGCACACATTGACAACCATTCTGTTAGATAGCTGCGTTTTGGATTTAGAAGCAGATATTTCCCTGTGCTTACTGCTGTTTCTTCCATATGCCAATAATGGGCTGAAAACGCCTGTTTTGGGACTCTGCAGAGAAAGTGTTTGCAGACTGCTGAATCCACACACGGGTTTAACTCTGGAAGTTGAGTGAACACATTGACAACCGTTCTGTTAGATAGCTGCGTTTTGGATTTAGAAGCAGATATTTCCCTGTGCTTACTGCTGTTTCTTCCATATGCCGGTAATGGGCTGAAAACGCCTGTTTTGGGACTCTGCACAGAAATTGTTTGCAGACTGCTGAATCCACACACGGGTTGAATTCTGGAAGTTGAGTGCACACATTGACAACCGTTCTGTTAGATAGCTGCGTTTTGGATTTAGAAGCAGATATTTCCCTGTGCTTACTGCTGTTTCTTCCAAATGCCGGTAACGTGCTGAAAACGCCTGTTTTGGGACTCTGCAGAGAAAGTGTTTGCAGACTGCTGAATCCACACACGGGTTTACCTCTGGAATTTGAGTGCACTTATAGACAACCGTTCTGTTAGATAGCTGCGTTTTGGATTTAGAAGCAGATATTTCCCTGTGCTTACTGCTGTTTCTTCCGTATGCCGGTAATGGGCTGAAAACATCTGTTTTGGGACTCTGAAGAGAAAGTGTTTGCAGACTGCTGAATCCACACACGGGTTTAACTCTGGAAGTTGAGTGAACACATTGACAACCGTTCTGTTAGATGGCTGCGTTTTGGATTTAGAAGCAGATATTTCCCTGTGCTTACTGCTGTTTCTTCCATATGCCGGTAATGGGCTGAAAACGCCTGTTTTGGGACTCTGCACAGAAAGTGTTTGCAGACTGCTGAATCCAAACACGGGTTGAATTCTGGAAGTTGAGTGCACACATTGACAACCGTTCTGTTAGATAGCTGCGTTTTGGATTTAGAAGCAGATATTTCCCTGTGCTTACTGCTGTTTCTTCCATATGCCGGTAATGGGCTGAAAACGCCTGTTTTGGGACTCTGCAGAGAAAGTATTTGTAGACTGCTGAATCCACACACGGATTTAACTCTGGAAGTTGAGTGCACACATTGACAACTGTTCTGTTAGATAGCTGCGTTTTGGATTTAGAAGCAGATATTTCCCTGTGATTACGGCTGTTTCTTCCAAATGCCGGTAACGTGCTGAAAACGCCTGTTTTGGGACTCTGCAGAGAAAGTGTTTGCAGACTGCTGAATCCACACACGGGTTTACCTCTGGAATTTGAGTGCACATATTGACAACCGTTCTGTTAGATAGCTGCGTTTTGGATTTAGAAGCAGATATTTCCCTGTGCTTACTGCTGTTTCTTCCATATGCCGGTAATGGGCTGAAAACGCCTGTTTTGGGACTCTGCAGAGAAAGTGTTTGCAGACTGCTGAATCTACAAACGGGTTTAACTCTGGAAGTTGAGTGCACACATTGACAACCGTTCTGTTAGATAGCTGCGTTTTGGATTTAGAAGCAGATATTTCCCTGTGCTTACTGCTGTTTCTTCCATATGCCGGTAATGGGCTGAAAACGCCTGTTTTGGGACTCTGCAGAGAAACTATTTGGAGACTGCTGAATCCACACGCGGGTTGAGCTCTGGAAGTTGAGTGCACACATTGACAACCATTCTGTTAGATAGCTGCGTTTTGGATTTAGAAGCAGATATTTCCCTGTGCTTACTGCTGTTTCTTCCATATGACAGTAATGGGCTGAAAACGCCTGTTTTGGTACTCTGCAGAGAAAGTGTTTGCAGACTGCTGAATCCACACACGGGTTTAACTCTGGAAGTTGAGTGCACACATTGACAACCGTTCTGTTAGATAGCTGCGTTTTGGATTTAGAAGCAGATATTTCCCTGTGCTTACTGCTGTTTCTTCCATATGCCGGTAATGGGCTGAAAACGCCTGTTTTGGGACTCTGCAGAGAAAGTGTTTGCAGACTGCTGAATCCACACACGGGTTGAACTCTGGAAGTTGAGTGCACACATTGACAACCGTTCTGTTAGATAGCTGCGTTTTGGATTTAGAAGCAGATATTTCCCTGTGCTTACTGCTGTTTCTTCCATATGCCGGTAATGGGCTGAAAACGCCTGTTTTGGGACTCTGCAGAGAAAGTGTTTGCAGACTGCTGAATCCACACACGGGTTTAACTCTGGAAGTTGAATGCACACATTGACAACCATTCTGTTAGATAGCTGCGTTTTGGATTTAGAAGCAGATATTTCCCTGTGCTTACTGCTGTTTCTTCCGTATGCCGGTAATGGGCTGAAAACGTCTGTTTTGGGACTCTGAAGAGAAAGTGTTTGCAGACTGCTGAATCCACACACGGGTTTAACTCTGGAAGTTGAGTGCACATATTGTCAACCGTTCTGTTAGATAGCTGCGTTTTGGATTTAGAAGCAGATATTTCCCTGTGCTTACTGCTGTTTCTTCCATATGCCGGTAATGGGCTGAAAACGCCTGTTTCGGGACTCTGCAGAGAAAGTGTTTGCAGACTGCTGAATCCACACACGGGTTTACCTCTGGAAGTTGAGTGCACACATTGACAAATGTTCTGTTAGATAGCTGCGTTTTGGATTTAGAAGCAGATATTTCCCTGCGATTACGGCTGTTTCTTCCATATGCCGGTAATGGGCTGAAAACGTCTGTTTTGGGACTCTGCAGAGAAAGTGTTTGCAGACTGCTGAATCCACACACGGGTTGAACTCTGGAAGTTGAGTGCACACATTGACAACCGTTCTGTTAGATAGCTGCGTTTTGGATTTAGAAGCAGATATTTCCCTGTGCTTACTGCTGTTTCTTTCATATGCCGGTAATGGGCTGAAAACGCCTGTTTTGGGACTCTGCAGAGAAACTATTTGCAGACTGCTGAATCCACACACGGGTTGAACTCTGGAAGTTGAGTGCACACATTGACAACCATTCAGTTAGATAGCTGCGTTTTGGATTTAGAAGCAGATATTTCCCTGTGCTTACTGCTGTTTCTTCCCTATCCCCGGTAATGGGCTGAAAATGCCTGTTTTGGGACTCTGCAGAGAAAGTGTTTGCAGACTGCTGAATCCACACACGGGTTTAACTCTGGAAGTTGAGTGCACACATTGACAACCGTTCTGTTAGATAGCTGCGTTTTGGATTTAGAAGCAGATATTTCCCTGTGCTTACTGCTGTTTCTTCCATATGCCGGTAATGGGCTGAAAACGCCTGTTTTGGGACTCTGCAGAGAAAGTGTTTGCAGACTGCTGAATCCACACACGTGTTGAACTCTGGAAGTTGAGTGCACACATTGACAACCGTTCTGTTAGATAGCTGCGTTTTGGATTTAGAAGCAGATATTTCCCTGTGCTTACTGCTGTTTCTTCTATATGATGGTAATGGGCTGAAACGCCTGTTTTGGGACTCTGCAGAGAAAGTGTTTGCAGACTGCTGAATCCACACACGGGTTTACCTCTGGAAGTTGAGTGCACACATTGACAACCGTTCTGTTAGATAGCTGCGTTTTGGATTTAGAAGCAGATATTTCCCTGTGCTTACTGCTGTTTCTTCCATATGCCGGTAATGGGCTGAAAACGCCTGTTTTGGGACTCTGCAGAGAAAGTGTTTTCAGACTGCTGAATCCACACACGGGTTTAACTCTGGAAGTTGAGTGCACACATTGACAACCGTTCTGTTAGATAGCTGCGTTTTGGAGTTGGAAGCAGATAATTCCCTGTGCTTACTGCTGTTTCTTCCATATGCCGGTAATGGGCTGAAAACGCCTGTTTTCGGACTCTGCAGAGAAAGTGTTTGCACACTGCTGAATCCACACACGGGTTTAACTCTGGAAGTTGAGTGCACACATTGACAAACCGTTCTGTTAGATAGCTGCGTTTTGGATTTAGAAGCAGATATTTCCCTGTGCTTACTGCTGTTTCTTCCATATGCCAGTAATGGGCTGAAAACGCCTGTTTTGGGACTCTGCAGAGAAACTATTTGGAGACTGCTGAATCCACACGCGGTTTGAACTATGGAAGTTGAGTGCACACATTGACAACCATTCTGTTAGATAGCTGCGTTTTGTATTTAGAAGCAGATATTTCCCTGTGCTTACTGCTGTTTCTTCCATATGCCAGTAATGGGCTGAAAACGCCTGTTTTGGGACTCTGCAGAGAATGTGTTTGCAGACTGCTGAATCCACACACGGGTTTAACTCTGGAAGTTGAGTGCACACATTGACAACCGTTCTGTTAGATAGGTGCGTTTTGGATTTAGAAGCAGATATTTCCCTGTGCTTACTGCTGTTTCTTCCATATGCCGGTAATGGGCTGAAAACGCCTGTTTTGGGACTCTGCAGAGAAAGTGTTTGCAGACTGCTGATCCACACACGGGTTGAACTCTGGAAGTTGAGTGCACACATTGACAACCGTTCTGTTAGATAGCTGCGTTTTGGATTTAGAAGCAGATATTTCCCTGTGCTTACTGCTGTTTCTTCCATATGCCGGTAATGGGCTGAAAACACCTGTTTTGGGACTCTGCAGAGAAAGTGTTTGCAGACTGCTGAATCCACACACGGGTTTAACTCTGGAAGTTGAGTGCACACATTGACAACCGTGCAGTTAGATAGTTGGGTTTTGGATTTAGAAGCAGATATTTCCCTGTGCTTACTGCTGTTTCTTCCGTATGCCGGTAATGGGCTGAAAACGTCTGTTTCGGGACTCTGAAGAGAAAGTGTTTGCAGACTGCTGAATCCACACACGGGTTTAACTCTGGAAGTTGAGTGCACACATTGACAACCGTTCTGTTAGATAGCTGCGTTTTGGATTTAGAAGCAGATATTTCCCTGTGCTTACTGCTGTTTCTTCCATATGCCGGTAATGGGCTGAAAACGCCTGTTTCGGGACTCTGCAGAGAAAGTGTTTGCAGACTGCTGAATCCACACACGGGTTTACCTCTGGAAGTTGAGTGCACACATTGACAAATGTTCTGTTAGATAGCTGCGTTTTGGATTTAGAAGCAGATATTTCCCTGTGCTTACTGCTGTTTCTTCCATATGCCAGTAATGGGCTGAAAACGCCTGTTTTGGGACTCTGCAGAGAATGTGTTTGCAGACTGCTGAATCCACACACGGGTTTAACTCTGGAAGTTGAGTGCACACATTGACAACCGTTCTGTTAGATAGCTGCGTTTTGGATTTAGAAGCAGATATTTCCCTGTGCTTACTGCTGTTTCTTCCGTATGCCGGTAATGGGCTGAAAACGTCTGTTTTGGGACTCTGCAGAGAAAGTGTTTGCAGACTGCTGAATCCACACACGGGTTTAACTCTGGAAGTTGAGTGCACACATTGACAACCGTTCTGTTAGATAGCTGCGTTTTGGATTTAGAAGCAGATATTTCCCTGTGCTTACTGCTGTTTCTTCCATATGCCGGTAATGGGCTGAAAACGCCTGTTTTGGGACTCTGCAGAGAAAGTGTTTGCAGACTGCTGAATCCACACACGTGTTGAACTCTGGAAGTTGACTGCACACATTGACAACCGTTCTGTTAGATAGCTGCGTTTTGGATTTAGAAGCAGATATTTCCCTGTGCTTACTGCTGTTTCTTCTATATGATGGTAATGGGCTGAAAACGCCTGTTTTGGGACTCTGCAGAGAAAGTGTTTGCAGACTGCTGAATCCACACACGGGTTTACCTCTGGAAGTTGAGTGCACACATTGACAACCGTTCTGTTAGATAGCTGCGTTTTGGATTTAGAAGCAGATATTTCCCTGTGCTTACTGCTGTTTCTTCCATATGCCGGTAATGGGCTGAAAACGCCTGTTTTGGGACTCTGCAGAGAAAGTGTTTTCAGACTGCTGAATCCACACACGGGTTTAACTCTGGAAGTTGAGTGCACACATTGACAACCGTTCTGTTAGATAGCTGCGTTTTGGAGTTGGAAGCAGATAATTCCCTGTGCTTACTGCTGTTTCTTCCATATGCCGGTAATGGGCTGAAAACGCCTGTTTTCGGACTCTGCAGAGAAAGTGTTTGCACACTGCTGAATCCACACACGGGTTTAACTCTGGAAGTTGAGTGCACACATTGACAACCGTTCTGTTAGATAGCTGCGTTTTGGATTTAGAAGCAGATATTTCCCTGTGCTTACTGCTGTTTCTTCCATATGCCAGTAATGGGCTGAAAACGCCTGTTTTGGGACTCTGCAGAGAAACTATTTGGAGACTGCTGAATCCACACGCGGTTTGAACTATGGAAGTTGAGTGCACACATTGACAACCATTCTGTTAGATAGCTGCGTTTTGTATTTAGAAGCAGATATTTCCCTGTGCTTACTGCTGTTTCTTCCATATGCCAGTAATGGGCTGAAAACGCCTGTTTTGGGACTCTGCAGAGAATGTGTTTGCAGACTGCTGAATCCACACACGGGTTTAACTCTGGAAGTTGAGTGCACACATTGACAACCGTTCTGTTAGATAGGTGCGTTTTGGATTTAGAAGCAGATATTTCCCTGTGCTTACTGCTGTTTCTTCCATATGCCGGTAATGGGCTGAAAACGCCTGTTTTGGGACTCTGCAGAGAAAGTGTTTACAGACTGCTGAATCCACACACGGGTTGAACTCTGGAAGTTGAGTGCACACATTGACAACCGTTCTGTTAGATAGCTGCGTTTTGGATTTAGAAGCAGATATTTCCCTGTGCTTACTGCTGTTTCTTCCATATGCCGGTAATGGGCTGAAAACACCTGTTTTGGGACTCTGCAGAGAAAGTGTTTGCAGACTGCTGAATCCACACACGGGTTTAACTCTGGAAGTTGAGTGCACACATTGACAACCGTGCAGTTAGATAGTTGGGTTTTGGATTTAGAAGCAGATATTTCCCTGTGCTTACTGCTGTTTCTTCCGTATGCCGGTAATGGGCTGAAAACGTCTGTTTCGGGACTCTGAAGAGAAAGTGTTTGCAGACTGCTGAATCCACACACGGGTTTAACTCTGGAAGTTGAGTGCACACATTGACAACCGTTCTGTTAGATAGCTGCGTTTTGGATTTAGAAGCAGATATTTCCCTGTGCTTACTGCTGTTTCTTCCATATGCCGGTAATGGGCTGAAAACGCCTGTTTCGGGACTCTGCAGAGAAAGTGTTTGCAGACTGCTGAATCCACACACGGGTTTACCTCTGGAAGTTGAGTGCACACATTGACAAATGTTCTGTTAGATAGCTGCGTTTTGGATTTAGAAGCAGATATTTCCCTGTGCTTACTGCTGTTTCTTCCATATGCCAGTAATGGGCTGAAAACGCCTGTTTTGGGACTCTGCAGAGAATGTGTTTGCAGACTGCTGAATCCACACACGGGTTTAACTCTGGAAGTTGAGTGCACACATTGACAACCGTTCTGTTAGATAGCTGCGTTTTGGATTTAGAAGCAGATATTTCCCTGTGCTTACTGCTGTTTCTTCCGTATGCCGGTAATGGGCTGAAAACGTCTGTTTTGGGACTCTGCAGAGAAAGTGTTTGCAGACTGCTGAATCCACAGACGGGTTTAACTCTGGAAGTTGAGTGCACACATTGACAACCGTTCTGTTAGATAGCTGCGTTTTGGATTTAGAAGCAGATATTTCCCTGTGCTTACTGCTGTTTCTTCCATATGCCGGTAATGGGCTGAAAACGCCTGTTTTGGGACTCTGCAGAGAAAGTGTTTGCAGACTGCTGAATCCACACACGTGTTGAACTCTGGAAGTTGAGTGCACACATTGACAACCGTTCTGTTAGATAGCTGCGTTTTGGATTTAGAAGCAGATATTTCCCTGTGCTTACTGCTGTTTCTTCTATATGATGGTAATGGGCTGAAAACGCCTGTTTTGGGACTCTGCAGAGAAAGTGTTTGCAGACTGCTGAATCCACACACGGGTTTACCTCTGGAAGTTGAGTGCACACATTGACAACCGTTCTGTTAGATAGCTGCGTTTTGGATTTAGAAGCAGATATTTCCCTGTGCTTACTGCTGTTTCTTCCATATGCCGGTAATGGGCTGAAAACGTCTGTTTTGGGACTCTGCAGAGAAAGTGTTTGCAGACTGCTGAATCCACACACGGGTTGAACTCTGGAAGTTGAGTGCACACATTGACAACCGTTCTGTTAGATAGCTGCGTTTTGGATTTAGAAGCAGATATTTCCCTGTGCTTACTGCTGTTTCTTTCATATGCCGGTAATGGGCTGAAAACGCCTGTTTTGGGACTCTGCAGAGAAACTATTTGCAGACTGCTGAATCCACACACGGGTTGAACTCTGGAAGTTGAGTGCACACATTGACAACCATTCTGTTAGATAGCTGCGTTTTGGATTTAGAAGCAGATATTTCCCTGTGCTTACTGCTGTTTCTTCCCTATCCCGGTAATGGGCTGAAAATGCCTGTTTTGGGACACTGCAGAGAAAGTGTTTGCAGACTGCTGAATCCACACACTGGTTGAACTCTGGAAGTTGAGTGCCCACATTGACAACCGTTCTGTTAGATAGCTGCGTTTTGGAATTAGAAGCAGATATTTCCCTGTGCTTACTACTGTTTCTTCCATATGCCGGTAATGGCCTGAAAACGCCTGTTTTGGGACTCTGCGGAGAAAGTGTTTGCAGACTACTGAATCCACACACGGGTTGAAGTCTGGAAGTTGAGTGCACACATTGACAACCGTTCTGTTAGATAGCTGCGTTTTGGATTTAGAAGCAGATATTTCCCTGTGCTTACTGCTGTTTCTTCCATATGCCGGTAATGGGCTGAAAACGCCTGTTTTGGGACTCTGCAGAGAAAGTGTTTGCAGACTGCTGAATCCACACACGGGTTTCACTCTGGAAGTTGAGTGCACACATTGACAACCGTTCTGTTAGATAGCTGCGTTTTGGATTTAGAAGCAGATATTTCCCTGTGCTTACTGCTTTTTCTTCCATATGCCGGTAATGGGCTGAAAACGTCTGTTTTGGGACTCTGCAGAGAAAGTGTTTGCAGACTGCTGAATCCACACACGTGTTGAACTCTGGAAGTTGAGTGCACACATTGACAACCGTTCTGTTAGATAGCTGCGTTTTGGATTTAGAAGCAGATATTTCCCTGTGCTTACTGCTGTTTCTTCTATATGATGGTAATGGGCTGAAAACGCCTGTTTTGGGACTCTGCAGAGAAAGTGTTTGCAGACTGCTGAATCCACACACGGGTTTACCTCTGGAAGTTGAGTGCACACATTGACAACCGTTCTGTTAGATAGCTGCGTTTTGGATTTAGAAGCAGATATTTCCCTGTGCTTACTGCTGTTTCTTCCATATGCCGGTAATGGGCTGAAAACGCCTGTTTTGGGACTCTGCAGAGAAAGTGTTTTCAGACTGCTGAATCCACACACGGGTTTAACTCTGGAAGTTGAGTGCACACATTGACAACCGTTCTGTTAGATAGCTGCGTTTTGGAGTTGGAAGCAGATAATTCCCTGTGCTTACTGCTGTTTCTTCCATATGCCGGTAATGGGCTGAAAACGCCTGTTTTGGGACTCTGCAGAGAAAGTGTTTGCACACTGCTGAATCCACACACGGGTTTAACTCTGGAAGTTGAGTGAACACATTGACAACCGTTCTGTTAGATAGCTGCGTTTTGGATTTAGAAGCAGATATTTCCCTGTGCTTACTGCTGTTTCTTCCATATGCAGGTAATGGGCTGAAAACACCTGTTTTGGGACACTGCAGAGAAAGTGTTTGCAGACTGCTGAATCCACAAACGGGTTTAACTCTGGAAGTTGAGTGCACACATTGACAACCGTTCTGTTAGATAGCTGCGTTTTGGATTTAGAAGCAGATATTTCCCTGTGCTTACTGCTGTTTCTTCCATATGCCGGTAATGGGCTGAAAACGCCTGTTTTGGGACTCTGCAGAGAAACTATTTGGAGACTGCTGAATCCACACGCGGTTTGAACTATGGAAGTTGAGTGCACACATTGACAACCATTCTGTTAGATAGCTGCGTTTTGGATTTAGAAGCAGATATTTCCCTGTGCTTACTGCTGTTTCTTCCATATGCCAGTAATGGGCTGAAAACGCCTGTTTTGGGACTCTGCAGAGAATGTGTTTGCAGACTGCTGAATCCACACACGGGTTTAACTCTGGAAGTTGAGTGCACACATTGACAACCGTTCTGTTAGATAGGTGCGTTTTGGATTTAGAAGCAGATATTTCCCTGTGCTTACTGCTGTTTCTTCCATATGCCGGTAATGGGCTGAAAACGCCTGTTTTGGGACTCTGCAGAGAAAGTGTTTGCAGACTGCTGAATCCACACACGGGTTGAACTCTGGAAGTTGAGTGCACACATTGACAACCGTTCTGTTATATAGCTGCGTTTTGGATTTAGAAGCAGATATTTCCCTGTGCTTACTGCTGTTTCTTCCATATGCCGGTAATGGGCTGAAAACGTCTGTTTTGGGACTCTGCAGAGAAAGTGTTTGCAGACTGCTGAATCCACACACGGGTTTAACTCTGGAAGTTGAGTGCACACATTGACAACCGTGCAGTTAGATAGCTGCGTTTTGGATTTAGAAGCAGATATTTCCCTGTGCTTACTGCTGTTTCTTCCGTATGCCGGTAATGGGCTGAAAACGTCTGTTTTGGGACTCTGAAGAGAAAGTGTTTGCAGACTGCTGAATCCACACACGGGTTTAACTCTGGAAGTTGAGTGCACACATTGACAACCGTTCTGTTAGATAGCTGCGTTTTGGATTTAGAAGCAGATAATTCCCTGTGCTTACTGCTGTTTCTTCCATATGCCGGTAATGGGTTGAAAACGCCTGTTTCGGGACTCTGCAGAGAAAGTGTTTGCAGACTGCTGAATCCACACACGGGTTTACCTCTGGAAGTTGAGTGCACACATTGACAAATGTTCTGTTAGATAGCTGCGTTTTGGATTTAGAAGCAGATATTTCCCTGTGATTACGGCTGTTTCTTCCATATGCCGGTAACGGGCTGAAAACGCCTGTTTTGGGACTCTGCAGAGAAAGTGTTTGCAGACTGCTGAATCCACACACGGGTTTAACTCTGGAAGTTGAGTGCACACATTGAAAACCGTTCTGTTAGATAGCTGCGTTTTGCATTTAGAAGCAGACAATTCCCTGTGCTTACTGCTGTTTCTTCCTTAAGCCGGTAAAGGGCTGAAAACGCCTGTTTTGGGACACTGCAGAGAAAGTGTTTGCAGACTGCTGAATCCACACACTGGTTGAACTCTGGAAGTTGAGTGCACACATTGACAACCGTTCTGTTAGATAGCTGCGTTTTGGAATTAGAAGCAGATATTTCCCTGTGCTTACTACTGTTTCTTCCATATGCCGGTAATGGGCTGAAAACGCCTGTTTTGGGACTCTGCAGAGAAAGTGTTTGCAGACTACTGAATCCACACACGGGTAGAACTCTGGAAGTTGAGTGCACACATTGACAACAGTTCTGTTAGAGAGCTGCGTTTTGGATTTAGAAGCAGATATTTCCCTGTGCTTACTGCTGTTTCTTCCATATGCCGGTAATGGGCTGAAAACGCCTGTTTTGGGACTCTGCAGAGAAAGTGTTTGCAGACTGCTGAATCCACACACGGGTTTAACTCTGGAAGTTGAGTGCACACATTGACAACCGTTCTGTTAGATAGCTGCGTTTTGGATTTAGAAGCAGATATTTCCCTGTGCTTACTTCTGTTTCTTCCATATGCCGGTAATGGGCTGAAAACGTCTGTTTTGGGACTCTGCAGAGAAAGTGTTTGCAGACTGCTGAATCCACACACGTGTTGAACTCTGGAAGTTGAGTGCACACATTGACAACCGTTCTGTTAGATAGCTGCGTTTTGGATTTAGAAGCAGATATTTCCCTGTGCTTACTGCTGTTTCTTCCATATGATGGTAATGGGCTGAAAACGCCTGTTTTGGGACTCTGCAGAGAAAGTGTTTGCAGACTGCTGAATCCACACACGGGTTTACCTCTGGAAGTTGAGTGCACACATTGACAACCGTTCTGTTAGATAGCTGCGTTTTGGATTTAGAAGCAGATATTTCCCTGTGCTTACTGCTGTTTCTTCCATATGCCGGTAATGGGCTGAAAACGCCTGTTTTGGGACTCTGCAGAGAAAGTGTTTTCAGACTGCTGAATCCACACACGGGTTTAACTCTGGAAGTTGAGTGCACACATTGACAACCGTTCTGTTAGATAGCTGCGTTTTGGAGTTGGAAGCAGATAATTCCCTGTGCTTACTGCTGTTTCTTCCATATGCCGGTAATGGGCTGAAAACGCCTGTTTTGGGACTCTGCAGAGAAAGTGTTTGCACACTGCTGAATCCACACACGGGTTTAACTCTGGAAGTTGAGTGCACACATTGACAACCGTTCTGTTAGATAGGTGCGTTTTGGATTTAGAAGCAGATATTTCCCTGTGCTTACTGCTGTTTCTTCCATATGCTGGTAATGGGCTGAAAACACCTGTTTTGGGACTCTGCAGCGAAAGTGTTTGCAGACTGCTTAATCCACAAACGGGTTTAACTCTGGAAGTTGAGTGCACACATTGAGAACCGTTCTGTTAGATAGCTGCGTTTTGGATTTAGAAGCAGATATTTCCCTGTGATTACTGCTGTTTCTTCCATATGCCGGTAATGGGCTGAAAACGCCTGTTTTGGGACTCTGCAGAGAAACTATTTGGAGACTGCTGAATCCACACGCCGTTTGAACTATGGAAGTCGAGTGCACACATTGACAACCATTCTGTTAGATAGCTGCGTTTTGGATTTAGAAGCAGATATTTCCCTGTGCTTACTGCTGTTTCTTCCATATGCCAGTAATGGGCTGAAAACGCCTGTTTTGGGACTCTGCAGAGAATGTGTTTGCAGACTGCTGAATCCACACACGGGTTTAACTCTGGAAGTTGAGTGCACACATTGACAACCGTTCTGTTAGATAGGTGCGTTTTGGATTTAGAAGCAGGTATTTCCCTGTGCTTACTGCTGTTTCTTCCATATGCCAGTAAAGGGCTGAAAACGCCTGTTTTGGGTCTCTGCAGAGAAAGTGTTTGCAGACTGCTGAATCCACACACGGGTTGAACTCTGGAAGGTGAGTGCACACATTGACAACCGTTCTGTTAGATAGCTGCGTTTTGGATTTAGAAGCAGATATTTCCCTGTGCTTACTGCTGTTTCTTCCATATGCCGGTAATGGGCTGAAAACGCCTGTTTTGGGACTCTGCAGAGAAAGTGTTTGCAGACTGCTGAATCCACAAACGGGTTTAACTCTGGAAGTTGAGTGCACACATTGACAACCGTTCTGCTAGATAGCTGCGTTTTGGATTTAGAAGCAGATATTTCCCTGTGCTTACTGCTGTTTCTTCCATATGCCGATAATGGGCTGAAAACGCCTGTTTTGGGACTCTGCAGAGAAAGTGTTTGCAGACTGCTGAATCCACACACGGGTTTAACTCTGGAAGTTGAGTGCACACATTGACAACCGTTCTGTTAGATAGCTGCGTTTTGGATTTAGAAGCAGATATTTCCCTGTGCTTACTGCTGTTTCTTCCATATGCCGGTAATGGGCTGAAAACGCCTGTTTTGGGACTCTGCAGAGAAACTATTTGCAGACTGCTGAATCCACACACGGGGTTAACTCTGGAAGTTGAGTGCACACATTGACAACCGTTCTGTTAGATAGCTGCGTTTTGGATTTAGAAGCAGATATTTCCCTGTGCTTACTGCTGTTTCATCCATATGCCGGTAATGTGCTGAAAACGCCTGTTTTGGGACTCTGCAGAGAAAGTGTTTGCAGACTGCTGAATCCACACACGGGTTGAACTCTGGAAGTTGAGTGCACACATTGACAACCCTTCTGTTAGATAGCTGCGTTTTGGATTTAGAAGCAGATATTTCCCTGTGCTTACTGCTGTTTCTTCCATATGCCGGTAATGGGCTGAAAACGCCTGTTTTGGGACTCTGCAGAGAAAGTGTTTGCAGACTGCTGAATCCACACACGGGTTTAACTCTGGAAGTTGAGTGCACACATTGACAACCGTTCTGTTAGATAGCTGCGTTTTGGATTTAGAAGCAGATATTTCCCTGTGCTTACTGCTGTTTCTTCCGTATGCCGGCAATGGGCTGAAAACGTCTGTTTTGGGACTCTGCAGAGAAAGTGTTTGCAGACTGCTGAATCCACACACGGGTTTAACTCTGGAAGTTGAGTGCACACATTGACAACCGTTCTGTTAGATAGCTGCGTTTTGGATTTAGAAGCAGATATTTCCCTGTGCTTACTGCTGTTTCTTCCATATGCCGGTAATGGGCTGAAAACGCCTGTTTTGGGACTCTGCAGAGAAAGTGTTTGCAGACTGCTGAATCCACACACGGGTTTACCTCTGGAAGTTGAGTGCACACATTGACAACCGTACTGTTAGATAGCTGCGTTTTGGATTTAGAAGCAGATATTTCCCTGTGATTTCGGCTGTTTCTTCCATATGCCGGTAATGGGCTGAAAACGCCTGTTTTGGGACTCTGCAGAGAAAGTGTTTGCAGACTGCTGAATCCACACACGGGTTTAACTCTGGAAGTTGAGTGCACACATTGACAACCGTTCTGTTAGATAGCTGCGTTTTGGATTTAGAAGCAGATATTTCCCTGTGCTTACTGCTGTTTCTTCCGTATGCCGGCAATGGGCTGAAAACGTCTGTTTTGGGACTCTGCAGAGAAAGTGTTTGCAGACTGCTGAATCCACACACGGGTTTAACTCTGGAAGTTGAGTGCACACATTGACAACCGTTCTGTTAGATAGCTGCGTTTTGGATTTAGAAGCAGATATTTCCCTGTGCTTACTGCTGTTTCTTCCGTATGCCGGCAATGGGCTGAAAACGCCTGTTTTGGGACTCTGCAGAGAAAGTGTTTGCAGACTGCTGAATCCACACCCGGGTTTACCTCTGGCAGGTGAGTGCACACATTGACAACCGTTCTGTTAGAGAGCTGCGATTTGGAATTAGAAGCAGATATTTCCCTGTGCTTACTGCCCTTTCTTGCATATGCCGGTATAGGGCTGAAAACGGCTGTTTTGAGACTCTTCACAGAAAGTGTTTGCAGACTTCTGAATCCACACACGTGTTTAAGCCTGGAAGTTGAGTGCACACTGTGACATCCGTTCTGTTAGATAGCTGCGTTTTGGATTTACAAGCAGATATTTCCCTGTGTTAACTGCTGTTTCTTCTATATGCTGGTATTGGGCTGAAAACGCCTGCTTTGAGACTCTGCACAGAAAAAGTTTTCAGACTGCTGTATCCACACACGTGTTTACCTCTGGAACTTGAGTGCACACATTGACAACCGTTCTGTCAGATAGCTGTGTTTTGGATTTAGAAGCATATATTTCCTTGTGCTTACTGCTGTTTCTTCCATTTGCCGCTATTGGGCTGAAAACGCCTACTTTGAGAGTCTGCACAGAAAGTGTTTGCAGACTGCTGAATCCACACACGCACTTTACTCTGGAAGTTGAGTGCACACATTGACAACCGTTCTGTTAGATAGCTCCATTTTGGATTTAGGAGCAGATATTTCCCTGGGCTTACTGCCGTTTCTTCCATATGCCGGTATTGGGTTGAAAACACCTGTTTTGAGACTCTGCACTGAAAGTGCTTGCCGACTGCTAAATCCACACACGGGTTTAACTCTGGAAGTTGAGTGCACACACTGAAAACCGTTCTGATAGATAGCTGCGTTTTGGATTTAGAAGCAGAGTGCTTACCTACCTTTCTTCCATATGCCGGTATTGGGCTGAAAACGCCTGTTTTGAGACTCTGCACAGAAAGTGTTTGCAGACTGCTGAATCCACACACGGGTTTAACTCTGGAAGATGAGTGCACACATTGACAATCGTTCTGTTACATAGCTGCATTTTGGATTTTGAAGCAGATATTTCCCTGCGCTTACTGCCCTTTATTTCATATGCCGGTGTGTGGCTGAAAACGTCTGTTATGAGACTCTGCACAGAAAGTGTTTGCAGACTGCTGTATCCACACACGGGTTGAACTCTGGAAGTTGAGTGCACACATTGACAACCGTGCAGCTAGATAGCTGCGTTTTGGATTTAGAAGCAGATATTTCCCTGTGGTTACTGCTGTTTCTTCCGTATGCCGGTAATGGGCTGAAAACGTCTGTTTTGGGACTCTGCAGAGAAAGTGTTTGCAGACTGCTGAATCCACACACGGGTTTAACTCTGGAAGTTGAGTGCACACATTGACAACCGTTCTGTTAGATAGCTGCGTTTTGGATTTAGAAGCAGATATTTCCCTGTGCTTACTGCTGTTTCTTCCATATGCCGGTAATGGGCTGAAAACGCCTGTTTTGGGACTCTGCAGAGAAAGTGTTTGCAGACTGCTGAATCCACACACGGGTTTACCTCTGGAAGTTGAGTGCACACATTGACAACCGTTCTGTTAGATAGCTGTGTTTTGGATTTAGAAGCAGATATTTCCCTGTGATTACGGCTGTTTCTTCCATATGCCGGTAATGGGCTGAAAAGGCCTGTTTTGGGACTCTGCAGAGAAAGTGTTTGCAGACTGCTGAATCCACACACGGGGTTAACTCTGGAAGGTGAGTGCACACATTGACAACCGTTCTGTTAGATAGCTGCGTTTTGGATTTAGAAGCAGATAATTCCCTGTGCTTACTGCTGTTTCTTCCATATGCCGGTAATGGGCTCAAAACGCCTGTTTTGGGACTCTGCAGAGGAAGTGTTTGCAGACTGCTGAATCCACACACGGGTTTAACTCTGGAAGTTGAGTGAACACATTGACAACCGTTCTGTTAGATAGCTGCGTTTTGGATTTAGAAGCAGGTATTTCCCTGTGCTTACTGCTGTTTCTTCCATATGCCAGTAATGGGCTGAAAACGCCTGTTTTGTGTCTCTGCAGAGAAAGTGTTTGCAGACTGATGAATCCACACACGGGTTGAACTCTGGAAGGTGAGTGCACACATTGACAACCGTTCTGTTAGATAGCTGCGTTTTGGATTTAGAAGCAGATATTTCCCTGTGCTTACTGCTGTTTCTTCCATATGCCGGTAATGGGCTGAAAACGCCTGTTTTGGGACTCTGCAGAGAAAGTGTTTGCAGACTGCTGAATCCACAAACGGGTTTAACTCTGGAAGTTGAGTGCACACATTGACAACCGTTCTGCTAGATAGCTGCGTTTTGGATTTAGAAGCAGATATTTCCCTGTGCTTACTGCTGTTTCTTCCATATGCCGATAATGGGCTGAAAACGCCTGTTTTGGGACTCTGCAGAGAAAGTGTTTGCAGACTGCTGAATCCACACACGGGTTGAACTCTGGAAGTTGAGTGCACACATTGACAACCGTTCTGTTAGATAGCTGCGTTTTGGATTTAGAAGCAGATATTTCCCTGTGCTTACTGCTGTTTCTTCCATATGCCGGTAATGGGCTGAAAACGCCTGTTTTGGGACTCTGCAGAGAAACTATTTGCAGACTGCTGAATCCACACACGGGTTGAACTCTGGAAGTTGAGTGCACACATTGACAACCATTCTGTTAGATAGCTGCGTTTTGGATTTAGAAGCAGATATTTCCCGGTGCTTACTGCTGTTTCTTCCATATGCCGGTAATGGGCTGAAAACGCCTGTTTTGGGACACTGCAGAGAAAGTGTTTGCAGACTGCTGAATCCACACACTGGTTGAACTCTGGAAGTTGAGTGCACACATTGACAACCGTTCTGTTAGATAGCTGCGTTTTGGATTTAGAAGCAGATATTTCCCTGTGCTTACTACTGTTTCTTCCATATGCCGGTAATGGGCTGACAACGCCTGTTTTGGGACTCTGCAGAGAAAGTGTTTGCAGACTGCTGAATCCACACACGGGGTTAACTCTGGAAGTTGAGTGCACACATTGACAACCGTTCTGTTAGATAGCTGCGTTTTGGATTTAGAAGCAGATATTTCCCTGTGCTTACTGCTGTTTCATCCATATGCCGGTAATGTGCTGAAAACGCCTGTTTTGGGACTCTGCAGAGAAAGTGTTTGCAGACTGCTGAATCCACACACGGGTTGAACTCTGGAAGTTGAGTGCACACTTTGACAACCGTTCTGTTAGATAGCTGCGTTTTGGATTTAGAAGCAGATATTTCCCTGTGCTTACTGCTGTTTCTTCCATATGCCGGTAATGGGCTGAAAACGCCTGTTTTGGGACTCTGCAGAGAATGTGTTTGCAGACTGCTGAATCCACACACGGGTTTAACTCTGGAAGTTGAGTGCACACATTGACAACCGTTCTGTTAGATAGCTGCGTTTTGGATTTAGAAGCAGATATTTCCCTGTGCTTACTGCTGTTTCTTCCGTATGCCGGCAATGGGCTGAAAACGTCTGTTTTGGGACTCTGCAGAGAAAGTGTTTGCAGACTGCTGAATCCACACACGGGTTTAACTCTGGAAGTTGAGTGCACACATTGACAACCGTTCTGTTAGATAGCTGCGTTTTGGATTTAGAAGCAGATATTTCCCTGTGCTTACTGCTGTTTCTTCCATATGCCGGTAATGGGCTGAAAACGCCTGTTTTGGGACTCTGCAGAGAAAGTGTTTGCAGACTGCTGAATCCACACACGGGTTTACCTCTGGAAGCTGAGTGCACACATTGACAACCGTACTGTTAGATAGCTGCGTTTTGGATTTAGAAGCAGATATTTCCCTGTGATTACGGCTGTTTCTTCCATATGCCGGTAATGGGCTGAAAACGCCTGTTTTGGGACTCTGCAGAGAAAGTGTTTGCAGACTGCTGAATCCACACACGGGTTTAACTCTGGAAGTTGAGTGCACACATTGACAACCGTTCTGTTAGATAGCTGCGTTTTGTATTTAGAAGCAGATAATTCCCTTTGCTTACTGCTGTTTCTTCCATATGCCTGTAATGGGCTGAAAACGCCTGTTTTGGGACTCTGCAGAGAAAGTGTTTGCAGACTGCTGAATCCACACACGGGTTGAACTCTGGAAGTTGAGTGCACACATTGACAACCGTTCTGTTAGATAGCTGCGTTTTGGATTTAGAAGCAGATATTTCCCTGTGCTTACTGCTGTTTCTTCCATATGCCGGTAATGGACTGAAAACGCCTGTTTTGGGACTCTGCAGAGAAAGTGTTTGCAGACTGCTGAATCCACACACGGGTTTAACTCTGGAAGTTGAGTGAATACATTGACAACCGTTCTGTTAGATAGCTGCGTTTTGGATTTAGAAGCAGATATTTCCCTGTGCTTACTGCTGTTTCTTCCATATGCCGGTAATGGGCTGAAAACACCTGTTTTGGGACTCTGCAGAGAAAGTGTTTGCAGACTGCTGAATCCACACACGGGTTGAACTCTGGAAGGTGAGTGCACACATTGACAACCGTTCTGTTAGATAGCTGCGTTTTGGATTTAGAAGCAGATATTTCCCTGTGCTTACTGCTGTTTCTTCCATATGCCGGTAATGGGCTGAAAACGCCTGTTTTGGGACTCTGCAGAGAAAGTGTTTGCAGACTGCTGAATCCACACACGGGTTGAACTCTGGAAGTTGAGTGCACACAGTGACAACCGTTCTGTTAGATAGCTGCGTTTTGGATGTAGAAGCAGATATTTCCCTGTGCTTACTGCTGTTTCTTCCATATGCCAGTAATGTGCTGAAAACGCCTGTTTTGGGACTCTGCAGAGAAAGTGTTTGCAGACTGCTGAATCCACACACGGGTTTACCTCTGGAAGGTGAGTGTACATATTGACAACCGTTCTGTTAGATAGCTGCGATTTGGAATTAGAAGCAGATATTTCCCTGTGCTTACTGCCCTTTCTTGCATATGCCGGTATAGGGCTGAAAACGGCTGTTTTGAGACTCTTCACAGAAAGGGTTTGCAGACTGTTGAATCCACACACGTGTTTAAGCCTGGAAGTTGAGTGCGCACTGTGACATCCGTTCTGTTAGATAGCTGCGTTTTGGATTTAGAAGCAGATATTTCCCTGTGCTTACTGTCCTTTCTTCCATATGCCGGCATGGGTCTGAATCCGCCTGTTTTGAGACTCTACACAGAAAGTGTTTGCAGACTGCTGAATACACACACGGGTTTCACTCTGGAAGTTGAGTGCACACATTGACAACCGTTCTGTTAGATAGCTGAGTTTTGGATTTAGAAGCAGATATTTCCCTGTGTTAACTGCTGTTTCTTCTATATGCTGGTATTGGGCTGAAAACGCCTGCTTTGAGACTCTGCACAGAAAAAGTTTTCAGACTGCTGTATCCACACACGTGTTTACCTCTGGAACTTGAGTGCACACATTGACAACCGTTCTGTCAGATAGCTGTGTTTTGGATTTAGAAGCATATATTTCCTTGTTCTTACTGCTGTTTCTTCCATTTGCCGCTATTGGGCTGAAAACGCCTACTTTGAGAGTCTGCACAGAAAGTGTTTGCAGTCTGCTGAATCCACACACGGGCTTTACTCTGGAAGTTGAGTGCACACATTGACAACCGTTCTGTTAGATAGCTCCATTTTGGATTTAGGAGCAGATATTTCCCTGGGCTTACTGCCGTTTCTTCCATATGCCGGTATTGGGTTGAAAACGCCTGCTTTGAGACTCTGCACAGAAAGTGTTTGCAGACTGCTGAATCAACACCCGCGTTTAAGTCTGGAAGTTGAGTGCACACATTGACAACCATTCTGTTAGATAGCTGCGTTTTGGATATAGTAGCATATATTTCCCTGTGCTTACTGCCCTTTCTTCCGTATGCCAGTATTGGGCTGAAAACGCCTGTTTTGAGACTCTGCACTGAAAGTGCTTGCCGACTGCTAAATCCACACACGGGTTTAACTCTGGAAGTTGAGTGCACACACTGAAAACCGTTCTGATAGATAGCTGCATTTTGGATTTAGAAGCAGAGTGCTTACCAACCTTTCTTCCATATGCCGGTATTGGGCTGAAAACACCTGTTTTGAGACTCTGCACAGAAAGTGTTTGCAGACTGCTGAATCCACACACGGGTTTAGCTCTGGAAGATGAGTGCACACATTGACAATCGTTCTGTTACATAGCTGCATTTTGGATTTTGAAGCAGATATTTCCCTGCGCTTACTGCCCTTTATTTCATATGCCGGTGTGTGGCTGAAAACGTCTGTTATGAGACTCTGCACAGAAAGTGTTTGCAGACTGCTGAATCCACACACGGGTTGAACTCTGGAAGTTGAGTGCACACATTGACAACCGTTCTGTTAGATAGCTGCGTTTTGGATTTAGAAGCAGATATTTCCCTGTGCTTACTGCTGTTTCTTCCATATGCTGGTAATGGGCTGAAAACGCCTGTTTTGGGACTCTGCAGAGAAAGTGTTTTCAGACTGCTGAATCCACACACGGGTTTAACTCTGGAAGTTGAGTGCACACATTGACAACCGTTCTGTTAGATAGCTGCGTTTTGGAGTTGGAAGCAGATAATTCCCTGTGCTTACTGCTGTTTCTTCCATATGCCGGTAATGGGCTGAAAACGCCTGTTTTGGGACTCTGCAGAGAAAGTGTTTGCACACTGCTGAATCCACACACGGGTTTAACTCTGGAAGTTGAGTGCACACATTGACAACCGTTCTGTTAGATAGCTGCGTTTTGGATTTAGAAGCAGATATTTCCCTGTGCTTACTGCTGTTTCTTCCATATGCCGGTAATGGGCTGAAAACACCTGTTTTGGGACTCTGCAGAGAAAGTGTTTGCAGACTGCTGAATCCACACACGGGTTTAACTCTGGAAGTTGAGTGCACACATTGAAAACCGTTCTGTTAGATAGCTGCGTTTTGGATTTAGAAGCAGATATTTCCCTGTGCTTACTGTTGTTTCTTCCATATGCCGGTAATGGGCCGAAAACGCCTGTTTTGGGACTCTGCAGAGAAACTATTTGGAGACTGCTGAATCCACACGCGGTTTGAACTATGGAAGTTGAGTGCACACATTGACAACCATTCTGTTAGATAGCTGCGTTTTGGATTTAGAAGCAGATATTTCCCTGTGCTTACTGCTGTTTCTTACATATGCCAGTAATGGGCTGAAAACGCCTGTTTTGGGACTCTGCAGAGAAACGATTTGCAGACTGCTGAATTCACACAAGGGTTGAACTCTGGAAGTTGAGTGCACACATTGACAACCGCTCTGTTAGATAGCTGCGTTTTGGATTTAGAAGCAGATATTTCCCTGTGCTTACTGCTGTTTCTTCCATATGCCGGTAATGGGCTGAAAACGCCTGTTTTGGGACACTGCAGAGAATGTGTTTGCAGACTGCTGAATCCACACACTGGTTGAACTCTGGAAGTTGAGTGCACACATTGACAACCCTTCTGTTAGATAGCTGCGTTTTGGATTTAGAAGCAGATATTTCCCTGTGCTTACTACTGTTTCTTCCATATGCCCGTAATGGGCTGACAACGCCTGTTTTGGGACTCTGCAGAGAAAGTGTTTGCAGACTGCTGAATCCACACACGGGGTTAACTCTGGAAGTTGAGTGCACACATTGACAACCGATCTGTTAGATAGCTGCGTTTTGGATTTAGAAGCAGATATTTCCCTGTGCTTACTGCTGTTTCATCCATATGCCGGTAATGTGCTGAAAACGCCTGTTTTGGGACTCTGCAGAGAAAGTGTTTGCAGACTGCTGAATCCACACACGGGTTGAACTCTGGAAGTTGAGTGCACACATTGACAACCGTTCTGTTAGATAGCTGCGTTTTGGATTTAGAAGCAGATATTTCCCTGTGCTTACTGCTGTTTCTTCCATATGCCGGTAATGGGCTGAAAACGCCTGTTTTGGGACTCTGCAGAGAAAGTGTTTGCAGACTGCTGAATCCACACACGGGTTTAACTCTGGAAGTTGAGTGCACACATTGACAACCGTTCTGTTAGATAGCTGCGTCTTGGATTTAGAAGCAGATATTTCCCTGTGCTTACTGCTGTTTCTTCCATATGCCGGTAATGGGCTGAAAACGTCTGTTTTGGGACTCTACAGAGAAAGTGTTTGCAGACTGCTGAATCCACACACGGGTTTAACTCTGCAAGTTGAGTGCACACATTGACAACCGTTCTGTTAGATAGCTGCGTTTTGGATTTAGAAGCAGATATTTCCCTGTGCTTACTGCTGTTTCTTCCATATGCCGGTAATGGGCTGAAAACGCCTGTTTTGGGACTCTGCAGAGAAAGTGTTTGCAGACTGCTGAATCCACACACGGGTTTACCTCTGGAAGTTGAGTGCACACATTGACAACCGTTCTGTTAGATAGCTGCGTTTTGGATTTAGAAGCAGATAATTCCCTGTGCTTACTGCTGTTTCTTCCATATGCCGGTAATGGGCTGAAAACGCCTGTTTTGGGACTCTGCAGAGAAAGTGTTTGCAGACTGCTGAATCCACACACGGGTTGAACTCTGGAAGTTGAGTGCACACATTGACAACCGTTCTGTTAGATAGCTGCGTTTTGGATTTAGAAGCAGATATTTCCCTGTGCTTACTGCTGTTTCTTCCATATGCCGGTAATAGGCTGAAAACGCCTGTTTTGGGACTCTGCAGAGAAAGTGTTTGCAGACTGCTGAATCCACACACGGGTTGAACTCTGGAAGTTGAGTGAACACATTGACAACCGTTCTGTTAGATAGCTGCGTTTTGGATTTAGAAGCAGATATTTCCCTGTGCTTACTGCTGTTTCTTCCATATGCCGGTAATGGGCTGAAAACACCTGTTTTGGGACTCTGCAGAGAAAGTGTTTGCAGACTGCTGAATCCACACACGGGTTGAACTCTGGAAGGTGAGTGCACACATTGACAACCGTTCTGTTAGATAGCTGCGTTTTGGATTTAGAAGCAGATATTTCCCTGTGCTTACTGCTGTTTCTTCCATATGCCGGTAATGGGCTGAAAACGCCTGTTTTGGGACTCTGCAGAGAAAGTGTTTGCAGACTGCTGAATCCACAAACGGGTTTAACTCTGTAAGTTGAGTGCACACATTGACAACCGTTCTGTTAGATAGCTGCGTTTTGGATGTAGAAGCAGATATTTCCCTGTGCTTACTGCCGTTTCTTCCATATGCCAGTAATGTGCTGAAAACGCCTGTTTTGGGACTCTGCAGAGAAAGTGTTTGCAGACTGCTGAATCCACACATGGGTTTACCTCTGGAAGGTGAGTGCACATATTGACAACCGTTCTGTTAGATAGCTGCGATTTGGAATTAGAAGAAGATATTTCCCTGTGCTTACTGCCCTTTCTTGCATATGCCGGTATAGGGCTGAAAACGGCTGTTTTGAGACTCTTCACAGAAAGTGTTTGCAGACTGCTGAATCCACACACGGGTTTAACTCTGGAAGTTGAGTGATGACATTGACAGCCGTTCAGTTACATAGCTGCGTTTTGGATTTAGAAGCAGATATTTCCCTGGGCTTACTGCCCTTTCTTCCATATGCCGGTATGGGGCTCAAAACGCCTGTTTTGAGACTCTGCACAGAAAGTGTTTGCAGACTGCTGAATCCATACACGGGTTTATCTCTGGAAGTTGAGTGCACACATTGACAACCGTTCTGTTTGATAGCTGCATTTTGGATTTAGAAGCTGGTATTTCCTTACTGCCCTTTCTTCCATATGCCTGTATGGGGCTGAAAACGCCTGTTTTGAGACTCTGCACAGAACGTGTTTGCAGACTGCTGAATCCACACACGGGTTTAACTCTGGAGGTTGAGTACACACATTGACAGCCCTTCTGTTAGACAGCTGCGTTTTTGATTTAGAAGCAGATATTTCCCTGTGCTTCCTGCTCTTTCTTCCATATGACAGTATGGGGCTGAAAACGCCTGTTTTGAGACTCTGCACAGAAAGTGTTTGCAGACTGCTGAATACACACACGAGTTTCAAACTGGAAGTTGAGTGCACACATGGACAACCGTTCTGTTAGATAGCTGCGTTTTGGATTTAGAAGCAGATATTTCCCTGTGGTTACTGCCCTTTCTTCCATATGCCGGTTTGGGGTTGAAAACGCCTGTTTTGAGACTCTGCACAGAAAGTGTTTGCAGACCGCTGAATAAACACATGGGTTCATCTCCGGAAGTTGAGTGATGACATTGACAGCCGTTCTGTTAGATAGCTGCATTTTGGATTTAGAAGCAGATATTTCCCTGTGCTTCCTGCCCTTTCTTCCATATGCCGGTATGGGGCTGAAAAGGCCTGTTTTGAGACTCTGCACAGAAAGTTTTTGCAGAGTGCAGAATCCACACACGGGTTTTACTCTGGAAGTTGAGAGCACACATTGACAACCGTTCTGTTAGATAGCTGCGTTTTGGAATTAGAAGCAGATATTTCCCTCTGCTTTCTGCCCTTTCTTCCATATTCCGGTATGGGGCTGAAATCGCCTGTTTTGAGACTCTGCACAGAAAGTGTTTGCGGACTGCTGAATCCACACATGGGTTTAACTCTGGAAGTTAAGTGATGACATTGACAGCCGTTCTGTTACATAGCTGCGTTTTGGATTTAGAAGCAGATATTTCCCTGTGCTTACTGCCCTTTCTTCTATATGCCGTTATGGGGCTGAAAACGCCTGTTTTGAGACTCTGCACAGAAAATGTTTGCAGACTGCTGAATCCACACACGGGTTTCACTCTGGAAGTTGAGTGCACACATTGACAACCGTTCTGTTGGATAGCTGCATTTTGAATTTAGAAATATATTTTTCCCTGTTCTTCCTGCCCTTTCTTCCGTATGCCAGTATGGGGCTGAAAACGCCTGTTTCGATACTCTGCAAAGAAAGTGTTTGCAGACTGCTGAATCCACACTCGGGTTTCACTCTGGAAGTTGAGTGCACACATTGACAACCGTTGTGTTAGATAGCTGCGTTTTGGATTTAGAAGCAGACATTTCCCTGTTCTTACTTCCCTTTCTTCCATATGCCGGTATGGGGCTGAAAACGCCTGTTTTGAGACTCGGCACAGAAAGTGTTTGCAGACTGCTGAATCCACACACGGCTTTAACTCTGGAGGTTGAGTGCACATATTGACAACCGTTCTGTCAGATAGCTGCGTTTTGGATTTAGAAATAGATATTTCCCTGTGCTTACTGCCCTTTCTTCCATATGCCGGTATGGGGCTAAAAGGCCTGTTTTGAGACTCTGCACAGAAAGTGTTTGCAGACTGCTGAATCCACCCACGGGTTTAACTCTGGAAGTTGAGTGCACACATTGACAAACGTTCTGTTAGATAGCTGCATTTTGGATTTAGAAATAGATATTTCCCTGTTCTTCCTGCCCTTTCTTCCGTATGCCAGTATGGGGCTGAAAACGCCTGTTTTGAGACTCTGCACAGAAAGTGTTTGCAGACTGCTGAATCCACACACGGGTTTCAAACTGGACTTTGAGAGCACACATTGACAACCGTTCTGTTAAATTGCTGCGTTTTGGATTTAGAAGCAGATATTTCCCTGTGCTTACTGCCCTTTCTTCGATATGCCGGTATGGGGCTGAAAACTCCTGTTTTGAGACTCTGCACAGAAAGTGTTTGCAGATTGCTGAATCCACACACAGGTTTAACTCTGGAAGTTGAGTGCACACATTGACAACCGTGCTGTTCGAAAGCTGCGTTTTGGATTTAGAAGCAGATATTTCCCTGTGCTTACTGCTCTTTCTTCCATATGCCGGTATGGGGCTGAAAACGCCTGTTTTGAGACTCTGCACAGAAAGTGTTTGCAGACTGCTGAATCCACACACGGGTTTCACTCTGGAAGTTGAGTGCACTACAGAAAGTGTTTACAGACTGCTGAATCCACACACGTGTTTAAGCCTGGAAGTTGAGTGCACACAGTGACAACCGTTCTGTTGGATAGCTGCGTTTTGGATTTTGAAGCAGATATTTCCCTGTGCTTACTGCCCTTTCTTTCATATGCCGGTATGGGGCTGAAAACGCCTGTATTGAGACTCTGCACAGAACGTGTTTGCAGACTTCTGAAGCCACACACGGGTTTCACTCTGGAAGTTGAGTGCACACATTGACAATCGTTCTGTTAGATAGCTGCGTTTTGGATTTAGAAGCAGATATTTCCCTGTTTTAACTGCTGTTTCTTCCATATGCTGTTATTGGGCTGAAAACGCCTGCTTTGAGACTCTGCACAGAAAATGTTTGCAGACTGCTGTATCCACACACGTGTTTACCTCTGCAACTTGAGTGCACTCATTGACAAACTTTCTGTTAGATAGCTCCATTTTGGATTTACAAGCAGATATTTCCCTGGGCTTACTGCTGTTTCTTCCATATGCCGGTATTGGGTTGAAAACGCCTGCTTTGAGACTCTGCACAGAAAGTGTTTGCAGACTGCTGAATCCACACACGGGTTTAAGTCTGGAAGTTGAGTGCACACATTGACAATCGTTCTGTTAGATAGCTGCGTTTTGGATTTAGAACAGATATTTCCCTGTGCTTACTGCCCTTTCTTCCGTATGCCCGTATGGGGCTGAAAACGCCTGTTTTGAGACTCTGCACTGAAAGTGCTTGCCGACTGCTAAATCCACACACGGGTTTAACTCTGGAAGTTGAGTGCACACACTGACAACCGTTCTGATAGATAGCTGCGTTTTGGATTTAGAAGCAGAGTGCTTACTGCCCTTTCTTCCATATGCCGGTATTGGGTTGAAAACGCCTGTTTTGAGACTCTGCACAGAAAGTGTTTGCAGACTGCTGAATCCACACACTGGTTTAACTCTGGAAGTTGAGTGCACTACAGAAAGTGTTTACAGACTGCTGAATCCACACACGTGTTTAACTCTGGAAGTTGAGTGCACACATTGAAAACCGTTCTGTTAGATAGCTGCGTTTTGGATTTAGAAGCAGATATTTACCTGTGCTTACTGCTGTTTCTTCCATGTGCCAGTATTGGGCTGAAAACGCCTGCTTTGACGCTCGGCACAGAAAGTGTTTGCAGACTGCTGAATCCACACGGGTTTAACTCTGGAAGTTGAGTACACACATTGACAACCGTTCTGTTAGATAGCTGTGTTCTGGATTTAGAATCACATATTTCCCTGTGCTTTCTGCCTTTTTTTCCATATGCCGGTATTGGGCTGAAAACGCCTGCTCTGAGACACTGCACAGAAAGTGTTTGCTGACTGCTGAATCCACACACGGGTTTACCTCTGGACGTTGAGTGCACACATTGACCACCGTTCTGGTAGATAGCTGCGTTTTGAATTTAGAAGCAGATATTTCCCTGTGCTTACTGCTGTTTCTTCCTAATGCCGGTATTATACTGAAAGCGCCTGCTTTGAGACTCTGCACAGAAAGTGTTTGTAGACTGCTAAATCCACACAGGGGTTTAACTCTGGAAGTTGAGTGCACACATTGACAACCGTTGTGTTAGGCAGCTGCGTTTTGCATTTAAGAGCAGATATTTCCCTGTGCTTACTGCTGTTTCTTCCATGTGCTCGTATTATACTGAAAACGCCTGCTTTGAGACTCTGCACAGAAAGTGTTTGCAGGCTGCTGAATAAAACACACGGGTTTAACTGTGGAAGTTGATTGCATACATTGACAATCGTTCTGTTAGATAGCTGCGTTTTGGATTGAGAAGCAGATATTTCCCTGTGTTTACTGCCCTTTCTTCCGTATGCCGGTATTTGGCTGAAAACGGCTGTTTTGAGACTCTGGACAGAAAGTGTTTGCAGACTGCTGAATCCACACACGGGTTTAACTCTGGAAGTTGAGTGCACACATTGACAATCGTTCTGTTACATAGCTGCATTTTGGATTTAGAAGCAGATATTTCCCTGTGCTAACTGCCCTTTATTTCATATGCCGGTGTGTGGCTGAAAACGTCTGTTTTGAGACTCTGCACAGAAAGTGTTTGCAGACTGCTGAATCCACACACGGGTTTAACTCCGGAAGTTGAGTGCACACATTGACAACCGATCTGTTTGAAAGCTGCGTTTTGGATTGATTAGCAGATATTTCCCTGTGCTTACTGCCCTTTCTTCCATATGCCAGTATGGGGCTGAAAACGCCTGTTTTTAGACTCTGCACAGAAAGTGTTTGCAGACTGCTGAATCCACACACGGGTTTCAAACTGGAAGTTGAGTACACACATTGACAACCATTCTGTTTGAAAGCTGCGTTTTGGATTGATTAGCAGATATTTCCCTGTGCTTACTGCCCTTTCTTCCATATGCCGGTATGGGGCTGAAAACGCCTGTTTTTAGACTCTGCACAGAAAGTGTTTGCAGACTGCTGAATCCACACACGGGTTTAACTCTGGAAGTTGAGTGCACACATTGACAACCGTGCTTTTCGAAAGCTGCGTTTTGGATTTAGAAACAGATATTTCCCTGTGCTTACTGCCCTTTCTTCCATATGCCGGTATGGGGCTGAAAACGCCTGTTTTGAGACTCTGCACAGAAAGTGTTTGCAGACTGCTGAATCCACACACGGGTTTCACTCTGGAAGTTGAGTGCACTACAGAAAGTGTTTACAGACTGCTGAATCCACACACGTGTTTAAGCCTGGAAGTTGAGTGCACACAGTGACAACTGTTCTGTTAGATAGCTGCGTTTTGGATTTTGAAGCAGATATTTCCCTGTGCTTACTGCCCTTTCTTCCATATGGCGGTATGGGGTTGAAAACGTCTGTATTGAGACTCTGCACAGAAAGTGTTTGCAGACTGCTGAATCCACACACGGGTTTCACTCTGGAAGTTGAGTGCACACATTGACAACCGTTCTGTTAGATAGCTGCGTTTTGGATTTAGAAGCAGATATTTCCCTGTTTTAACTGCTGTTTCTTCCATATGCTGTTATTGGGCTGAAAACGCCTGCTTTGAGACTCTGCACAGAAAATGTTTGCAGACTGCTGTATCCACACACGTGTTTACCTCTGGAACTTGAGTGCACACATTGACAAACTTTCTGTTAGATAGCTCCATTTTGGATTTAGAAGCAGATATTTCCCTGGGCTTACTGCTGTTTCTTCCATATGCCGGTATTGGGTTGAAAACGCCTGCTTTGAGACTCTGCACAGAAAGTGTTTGCAGACTGATGAATCCACACACGGGTTTAAGTCTGGAAGTTGAGTGCACACATTGACAACCGTTCTGTTAGATAGCTGCGTTTTGGATTTAGAACAGATATTTCCCCCTGCTTACTGCCCTTTCTTCCGTATGCCCGTACGGGGCTGAAAACGCCTGTTTTGAGACTCTGCACTGAAAGTGCTTGCCGACTGCTAAATACACACACGGGTTTAACTCTGGAAGTTGAGTGCACACACTGACAACCGTTCTGATAGATAGCTGCGTTTTGGATTTAGAAGCAGAGTGCTTACTGCCCTTTCTTCCATATGCCGGTACTGGGCTGAAAACGCCTGTTTTGAGACTCTGCACAGAAGGTGTTTGCAGACTGCTGAATCCACACACGGGTTTACCTCTGGAAGTTGAGTGCACACATTGACAATCGTTCTGTTACATAGCTGCATTCTGGATTTAGAAGCAGATATTTCCCTGTGCTTACTGCCCTTTATTTCATATGCCAGTGTGGGGCTGAAAACGCCTGTTTTGAGACTCTGCACAGAAAGTGTTTGCAGACTGCTGAATCCACACACGGGTTTCACTCTGGAAGTTGGGTGCACTGCAGAAAGTGTTTACACACTGCTGAATCCACACACGGGTTTAACTCTGGAAGTTGAGTGCACACATTGACAACCGTTCTGTTAGATAGCTGCGTTTTGGATTTAGAAGCAGAGATTTCTCTGGGCTTACTGCCCTTTCTTCCATGTGCCGGTTTGGGGCTGAAAATGCCTGTTTTGAGACTCTGCACAGAAAGTGTTTGCAGACTGCTGAATCCACACATGGGTTTAACTCTGGAAGTTGAGTGATGACATTGACAGCCGTTCTGTTAGATAGCTGCGTTTTGGATTTAGAAGCAGATATTTCCCTGGGCTTACTGCCCTTTCTTCCATAGCCGGTATGGCCCGAAAACGCCTGTTTTGAGACTCTGCACAGAAAGTGTTTGCAGACTACAGAATCCACACACGGGTTTTACTCTGGAAGTTGGGAGCACACATTGAAAACCGTTCTGTTAGATAGCTGCGTATTGGATTTAGAAGCAGATATTTCCCTGTGCTTCCTGATCTTTCTTCCATATGCCTGTACGGGGCTGAAAACGCCTGTTTTGAGATTCTGCACAGAAAGTGTTTGCAGACTGCTGAATCCACACACGGGTTTCAAAGTGGAAGTTGAGTGCACACATTGATAACCGTTCTTTTTGATAGCTGCATTTTGGATTTAGAAGCTGGTATTTCCTTACTGCCCTTTCTTCCTTATGCGTGTATGGGGCTGAAAACACCTGTTTTGAGACTCTGCACAGAACGTGTTTGCAGACTGCTGAATGCACACACGGGTTTCACTCTGGAAGTTGGGTGCACTGCAGAAAGTGTTTACACACTGCTGAATCCACACACTTGTTTAAGTCTGGAAGTTGAGTACACACATTGACAACCGTTCTGTTAGATAGCTGCGTTTTGGATTTAGAAGCAGATATTTCCTTGTGCTTACCGCTGTTTCTTCCATATGCCGCTATTTGGCTGAAAACGCCTACTTTGAGAGTACGCACAGAAAGAGTTTGCAGTCTGCTGAATCCACACACGGGCTTTACTCTGGAATTTGAGTGCACACATTTACAACCGTTCTGTTAGATAGCTCCATTTTGGATTTAGAAGCAGATATTTCCCTGGGCTTACTGCTGTTTCTTCCATATGCCGGTATTGGGTTGAAAACGCCTGCTTTGGGACTCTGCACAGAAAGTGTTTGCAGACTGCTGAATCCACACACGGGTATCACTCTGGAAGTTGAGTGCACACATTGACAACCGATCTGTTACATAGCTGCATTTTGGATTTATAAGCAGATATTTCCCTGTGCTTACTGCCCTTTCTTCCATATGCCGCTATGGGGCTGAAAACGCCTGTTTTGAGATTCTGCACAGAAAGTGGTTGCAGACAGCTGAATCCACACATGGGTTTCAAACTGGAAGTTGAGCGCACACATTGACAACCATTCTGTTTGAAAGCTCTGTTTTGGATTGAGAAGCAGATATTTCCCTGTGCTTACTGCCCTTTCTTCCATATGCCGGTATGGGGCTGAAAACGCCTGTTTTGAGACTCTGCACAGAAAGTGTTTGCCGACTGCTGAATCCACACACGGATTTCACTCTGGAAGTTGAGTGCACACATTGACAACCGTTCTGCTACATAGCTGCGTTTTGGATTGAGAAGCAGACATTTCCCTGTGCTTACTGCTGTTTCTGCCATATGCCAGTATTGGGCTGAAAATGCCTGCTTTGAGACTGCAAAGAAAGAGTTTGCAGACTGAGGAATCCACACACGGGTAGAACTCTAGAAGTTGAGTGCACACATTGACAAACGTTCTGTTAGATAGCTGCGTTTTGGATTTAGAAGCAGATATTTCCCTGTGCTTACTGCTGTTTCTTCCGTTTGCCGGTATTGGGCTTAAAACGCCTGCTTTGAGACTCTGCACAGAAAGGGTTTGCATAGTGCTGAATCCACACCCATGTTTAACTCTGGAAGTTGAGTGCACACACTGACAACCGTTCTGTTAGATAGCTGCATTTTGGATTTAGAAGCAGATATTTCCCTGTGCTTACGGCCCTGTCTTCCGTATGCCCGTTTTGGTCTGAAAAGGCCTGTTTTGAGACTGCACAGAAAGTGTTTGCAGACTGCTGAATCCACACGCGGGTTTCACTCTGGAAGTTGAGTGCACTACAGAAAGTGTTTACAGACTGGTGAATCCACACACGTGTTTAAGTCTGGAAGTTGAGTGCACACAGTGACAACCGTTCTGTTGGATAGCTGCGTTTTGGATTTAGAAGCAGATATTTCCCTGTGCTTACTGCCCTTTCTTCCATATGCCGGTATGGGGCTGAAAACGCCTGTTTTGAGACTCTGCACAGAAAGTGTTTGCAGACTGCAGAATCCACACACGGGTTTAACTCTGGAAGTTGAGTGCACACATTGACAACCGTTCTGTTAGATAGCTGTGTTTTCGATTTAGAAGCAGATATTTCCCTGTCCTTACTGCCCTTTCTTCCTTACGCCGGTATGGGGCTGAAAACGCCTGTATTGAGACTCTGCACAGAAAGTGTTTGCAGACTACTGAATCCACACACTGGTTTCACTCTGGAAATTGAGTGCACACATTGACAACCGTTCTGTTAGATAGCTGCGTTTTGGATTTAGAAGCAGATATTTCCCTGTGCTTACTGCCCTTTCTTCCTTATGCCGGTATGGGGCTGAAAACGCCTGTATTGAGACTCTGCACAGAAAGTGTTTGCAGACTGCTGAATCCACACACGGGTTTCACTCTGGAAGTTGAGTGCACACATTGACAACCGTTCTGTTAGATAGCTGCGTTTTGGATTTAGAAGCAGATATTTCCCTGTGCTAACTGCTGTTTCTTCCATATGCTGGTATTGGGCTGAAAACGCCTGCTTTGAGACTCTGCCCAGAAAATGTTTGCAGACTGCTGTATCCACACACGTGTTTACCTCTGGAACTTGAGTGCACACATTGACAACCGTTCTGTTAGATAGCTGTGATATGGATTTAGAAGCAGATATTTCCTTGTGCTTACTGCTGTTTCTTCCATATGCCGCTATTGGTCTGGAAACGCCTACTTTGAGAGTCTGCACAGAAAGTGTTTGCAGACTGCTGAATCCACACACGTGCTTTACTCTGGAAGTTGAGTGTACACATTGACAATCGTTCTGTTAGATAGCTCCATTTTGGATTTAGAAGCAGATATTTCCCTGGGCTTTTGCTGTTTCTTC
Organism: Aotus nancymaae; assembly: GCF_030222135.1. Classification (NCBI taxonomy): domain Eukaryota; kingdom Metazoa; phylum Chordata; class Mammalia; order Primates; family Aotidae; genus Aotus; species Aotus nancymaae. Next base: position 65,725 of record NW_026988654.1, read on the forward strand.
CATATGCCGGTATTGGTTTGAAAACGCCTGCTTTGAGACTCTGCACAGAAAGTGTTTGCAGACTGCTGAATCAACACCCCCGTTTAAGTCTGGAAGTTGAGTGCACACATTGACAACCATTCTGTTAGATAGCTGCGTTTTGGATTTAGAAGCAGATATTTCCCTGTGCTTACTGCCCTTTCTTCCGTAAGCCACTATTGGGCTGAAAAGGCCTGTTTTGAGAATATGCACAGAATGTGTTTGCAGACTGCTGAATCCACACACGGGTTTAAGTCTGGAAGTTGAGTGCACACATTGACAACCGTTCTGTTAGATAGCTGTGTTTTGGATTTAGAAGCAGATATTCCCCTGTGCTTACTGTCGTTTCTTCCATATGCCGGTATTGGGATGAAAACGCCTCCTGTGAAACTGTGCACAGAAAGTGTTTGCCGACTACTGAATCCACACACGGGTTTAACTCTGGAAGTTGAGGGCACACATTGACAACCGTTCTGTTAGATAACTGCGTTTTGGATTTAGAAGCAGATATTTCCCTGTGCTTACTGCCCTTTCTTCCATATGCCGGTATGGGGCTGAAAACGCCTGTTTTGAGACTCTGCACAGAAAGTGTTTGAAGACTGCTGAATCGACACAGGGGTTTAATTCTGGAAGTTGAGTGCCCACATTGATAACCGTTCTGCTACATAGCTGCGTATTGGATTGAGAAGCAGATATTTCCCTGTGCTTACTGCTGTTTCTGCCATATGCCAGTATTGGACTGAAAACGCCTGCTTTGAGACTCTGCAAAGAAAGAGTTTGCAGACTGCGGAATCCACACACGGGTAGAACTCTAGAAGTTGATTGCACACATTGACAAACGTTCTGTTAGATAGCTGCGTTTTGGATTTAGAAGCAGATATTTCCCTGTGCTTCCTGCCATTTCTTCCATATGCCTGTATGGGGCTGAAAACGCCTGTTTTGAGACTCTGGAGAGAAAGTGTTTGCAGACTGCTGAATCCACACACGGGTTCAATTCTGGAGGTTGAGTGCACACATTGACAACCGTTCTGTTAGATAGCTGCGTTTTGGATTTAGAAGCAGATATTTCCCTGTTTTAACTGCTGTTTCTTCCATATGCTGTTATTGGGCTGAAAACGCCTGCTTTGAGACTCTGCACAGAAAATGTTTGCAGACTGCTGTATCCACACACGTGTTTACCTCTGGAACTTGAGTGCACACATTGACAAACTTTCTGTTAGATAGCTCCATTTTGGATTTAGAAGCAGATATTTCCCTGGGCTTACTGCTGTTTCTTCCATATGCCGGTATTGGGTTGAAAACGCCTGCTTTGAGACTCTGCACAGAAAGTGTTTGCAGACTGATGAATCCACACACGGGTTTAAGTCTGGAAGTTGAGTGCACACATTGACAACCATTCTGTTAGATAGCTGCGTTTTGGATTTAGAACAGATATTTCCCCCTGCTCACTGCCCTTTCTTCCGTATGCCCGTATGGGGCTGAAAACGCCTGTTTTGAGACTCTGCACTGAAAGTGCTTGCCGACTGTTAAATCCACACACGGGTTTAACTCTGGAAGTTGAGTGCACACACTGACAACCGTTCTGATAGATAGCTGCGTTTTGGATTTAGAAGCAGAGTGCTTACTGCCCTTTCTTCCATATGCCAGTACTGGGCTGAAAACGCCTGTTTTGAGACTCTGCACAGAAGGTGTTTGCAGACTGCTGAATCCACACACGGGTTTACCTCTGGAAGTTGAGTGCACACATTGACAATCGTTCTGTTACATAGCTGCATTTTGGATTTAGAAGCAGATATTTCCCTGTGCTTACTGCCCTTTATTTCATATGCCAGTGTGGGGCTGAAAACGCCTGTTTTGAGACTCTGCACAGAAAGTGTTTGCAGACTGCTGAATCCACACACGGGTTTCACTCTGGAAGTTGGGTGCACTGCAGAAAGTGTTTACACACTGCTGAATCCACACACGGGTTTAACTCTGGAAGTTGAGTGCACACATTGACAACCGTTCTGTTAGATAGCTGCGTTTTGGATTTAGAAGCAGAGATTTCTCTGGGCTTACTGCCCTTTCTTCCATGTGCCGGTTTGGGGCTGAAAATGCCTGTTTTGAGACTCTGCACAGAAAGTGTTTGCAGACTGCTGAATCCACACATGGGTTTAACTCTGGAAGTTGAGTGATGACATTGACAGCCGTTCTGTTAGATAGCTGCGTTTTGGATTTAGAAGCAGATATTTCCCTGTGCTTCCTGACCTTTCTTCCATATGCCTGTACGGGGCTGAAAACGCCTGTTTTGAGACTCTGCACAGAAAGTGTTTGCAGACTGCTGAATCCACACACGGGTTTCAAAGTGGAAGTTGAGTGCACACATTGATAACCGTTCTTTTTGATAGCTGCATTTTGGATTTAGAAGCTGGTATTTCCTTACTGCCCTTTCTTCCTTATGCGTGTATGGGGCTGAAAACACCTGTTTTGAGACTCTGCACAGAACGTGTTTGCAGACTGCTGAATGCACACACGGGTTTCACTCTGGAAGTTGGGTGCACTGCAGAAAGTGTTTACACACTGCTGAATCCACACACTTGTTTAAGTCTGGAAGTTGAGTACACACATTGACAACCGTTCTGTTAGATAGCTGCGTTTTGGATTTAGAAGCAGATATTTCCTTGTGCTTACCGCTGTTTCTTCCATATGCCGCTATTTGGCTGAAAACGCCTACTTTGAGAGTACGCACAGAAAGTGTTTCCAGTCTGCTGAATCCACACACGGGCTTTACTCTGGAATTTGAGTGCACACATTTACAACCGTTCTGTTAGATAGCTCCATTTTGGATTTAGAAGCAGATATTTCCCTGGGCTTACTGCTGTTTCTTCCATATGCCGGTATTGGGTTGAAAACGCCTGCTTTGGGACTCTGCACAGAAAGTGTTTGCAGACTGCTGAATCCACACACGGGTATCACTCTGGAAGTTGAGGGCACACATTGACAACCGATCTGTTACATAGCTGCATTTTGGATTTATAAGCAGATATTTCCCTGTGCTTACTGCCCTTTCTTCCATATGCCGCTATGGGGCTGAAAACGCCTGTTTTGAGATTCTGCACAGAAAGTGTTTGCAGACAGCTGAATCCACACATGGGTTTCAAACTGGAAGTTGAGCGCACACATTGACAACCATTCTGTTTGAAAGCTCTGTTTTGGATTGAGAAGCAGATATTTCCCTGTGCTTACTGCCCTTTCTTCCATATGCCGGTATGGGGCTGAAAACGCCTGTTTTGAGACTCTGCACAGAAAGTGTTTGCCGACTGCTGAATCCACACACGGATTTCACTCTGGAAGTTGAGTGCACACATTGACAACCGTTCTGCTACATAGCTGCGTTTTGGATTGAGAAGCAGACATTTCCCTGTGCTTACTGCTGTTTCTGCCATATGCCAGTATTGGGCTGAAAATGCCTGCTTTGAGACTGCAAAGAAAGAGTTTGCAGACTGAGGAATCCACACACGGGTAGAACTCTAGAAGTTGAGTGCACACATTGACAAACGTTCTGTTAGATAGCTGCGTTTTGGATTTAGAAGCAGATATTTCCCTGTGCTTACTGCTGTTTCTTCCGTTTGCCGGTATTGGGCTTAAAACGCCTGCTTTGAGACTCTGCACAGAAAGGGTTTGCATAGTGCTGAATCCACACCCATGTTTAACTCTGGAAGTTGAGTGCACACACTGACAACCGTTCTGTTAGATAGCTGCATTTTGGATTTAGAAGCAGATATTTCCCTGTGCTTACGGCCCTGTCTTCCGTATGCCCGTTTTGGTCTGAAAAGGCCTGTTTTGAGACTGCACAGAAAGTGTTTGCAGACTGCTGAATCCACACGCGGGTTTCACTCTGGAAGTTGAGTGCACTACAGAAAGTGTTTACAGACTGGTGAATCCACACACGTGTTTAAGTCTGGAAGTTGAGTGCACACAGTGACAACCGTTCTGTTGGATAGCTGCGTTTTGGATTTAGAAGCAGATATTTCCCTGTGCTTACTGCCCTTTCTTCCATATGCCGGTATGGGGCTGAAAACGCCTGTTTTGAGACTCTGCACAGAAAGTGTTTGCAGACTGCAGAATCCACACACGGGTTTAACTCTGGAAGTTGAGTGCACACATTGACAACCGTTCTGTTAGATAGCTGTGTTTTCGATTTAGAAGCAGATATTTCCCTGTCCTTACTGCCCTTTCTTCCTTACGCCGGTATGGGGCTGAAAACGCCTGTATTGAGACTCTGCACAGAAAGTGTTTGCAGACTACTGAATCCACACACTGGTTTCACTCTGGAAATTGAGTGCACACATTGACAACCGTTCTGTTAGATAGCTGCGTTTTGGATTTAGAAGCAGATATTTCCCTGTGCTTACTGCCCTTTCTTCCTTATGCCGGTATGGGGCTGAAAACGCCTGTATTGAGACTCTGCACAGAAAGTGTTTGCAGACTGCTGAATCCACACACGGGTTTCACTCTGGAAGTTGAGTGCACACATTGACAACCGTTCTGTTAGATAGCTGCGTTTTGGATTTAGAAGCAGATATTTCCCTGTGCTAACTGCTGTTTCTTCCATATGCTGGTATTGGGCTGAAAACGCCTGCTTTGAGACTCTGCCCAGAAAATGTTTGCAGACTGCTGTATCCACACACGTGTTTACCTCTGGAACTTGAGTGCACACATTGACAACCGTTCTGTTAGATAGCTGTGATATGGATTTAGAAGCAGATATTTCCTTGTGCTTACTGCTGTTTCTTCCATATGCCGCTATTGGTCTGGAAACGCCTACTTTGAGAGTCTGCACAGAAAGTGTTTGCAGACTGCTGAATCCACACACGTGCTTTACTCTGGAAGTTGAGTGCACACATTGACAATCGTTCTGTTAGATAGCTCCATTTTGGATTTAGAAGCAGATATTTCCCTGGGCTTTTGCTGTTTCTTCCATATGCCGGTATTGGTTTGAAAACGCCTGCTTTGAGACTCTGCACAGAAAGTGTTTGCAGACTGCTGAATCAACACCCCCGTTTAAGTCTGGAAGTTGAGTGCACACATTGACAACCATTCTGTTAGATAGCTGCGTTTTGGATTTAGAAGCAGATATTTCCCTGTGCTTACTGCCCTTTCTTCCGTAAGCCACTATTGGGCTGAAAAGGCCTGTTTTGAGAATATGCACAGAATGTGTTTGCAGACTGCTGAATCCACACACGGGTTTAAGTCTGGAAGTTGAGTGCACACATTGACAACCGTTCTGTTAGATAGCTGTGTTTTGGATTTAGAAGCAGATATTCCCCTGTGCTTACTGTCGTTTCTTCCATATGCCGGTATTGGGATGAAAACGCCTCCTGTGAAACTGTGCACAGAAAGTGTTTGCCGACTACTGAATCCACACACGGGTTTAACTCTGGAAGTTGAGGGCACACATTGACAACCGTTCTGTTAGATAACTGCGTTTTGGATTTAGAAGCAGATATTTCCCTGTGCTTACTGCCCTTTCTTCCATATGCCGGTATGGGGCTGAAAACGCCTGTTTTGAGACTCTGCACAGAAAGTGTTTGAAGACTGCTGAATCGACACAGGGGTTTAATTCTGGAAGTTGAGTGCCCACATTGATAACCGTTCTGCTACATAGCTGCGTATTGGATTGAGAAGCAGATATTTCCCTGTGCTTACTGCTGTTTCTGCCATATGCCAGTATTGGACTGAAAACGCCTGCTTTGAGACTCTGCAAAGAAAGAGTTTGCAGACTGCGGAATCCACACACGGGTAGAACTCTAGAAGTTGATTGCACACATTGACAAACGTTCTGTTAGATAGCTGCGTTTTGGATTTAGAAGCAGATATTTCCCTGTGCTTCCTGCCATTTCTTCCATATGCCTGTATGGGGCTGAAAACGCCTGTTTTGAGACTCTGGAGAGAAAGTGTTTGCAGACTGCTGAATCCACACACGGGTTCAATTCTGGAGGTTGAGTGCACACATTGACAACCGTTCTGTTAGATAGCTGCGTTTTGGATTTAGAAGCAGATATTTCCCTGTTTTAACTGCTGTTTCTTCCATATGCTGTTATTGGGCTGAAAACGCCTGCTTTGAGACTCTGCACAGAAAATGTTTGCAGACTGCTGTATCCACACACGTGTTTACCTGTGGAACTTGAGTGCACACATTGACAAACTTTCTGTTAGATAGCTCCATTTTGGATTTAGAAGCAGATATTTCCCTGGGCTTACTGCTGTTTCTTCCATATGCCGGTATTGGGTTGAAAACGCCTGCTTTGAGACTCTGCACAGAAAGTGTTTGCAGACTGATGAATCCACACACGGGTTTAAGTCTGGAAGTTGAGTGCACACATTGACAACCATTCTGTTAGATAGCTGCGTTTTGGATTTAGAACAGATATTTCCCCCTGCTTACTGCCCTTTCTTCCGTATGCCCGTATGGGGCTGAAAACGCCTGTTTTGAGACTCTGCACTGAAAGTGCTTGCCGACTGCTAAATCCACACACGGGTTTAACTCTGGAAGTTGAGTGCACACACTGACAACCGTTCTGATAGATAGCTGCGTTTTGGATTTAGAAGCAGAGTGCTTACTGCCCTTTCTTCCATATGCCAGTACTGGGCTGAAAACGCCTGTTTTGAGACTCTGCACAGAAGGTGTTTGCAGACTGCTGAATCCACACACGGGTTTACCTCTGGAAGTTGAGTGCACACATTGACAATCGTTCTGTTACATAGCTGCATTTTGGATTTAGAAGCAGATATTTCCCTGTGCTTACTGCCCTTTATTTCATATGCCAGTGTGGGGCTGAAAACGCCTGTTTTGAGACTCTGCACAGAAAGTGTTTGCAGACTGCTGAATCCACACGTGGGTTTCACTCTGGAAGTTGGGTGCACTGCAGAAAGTGTTTACACACTGCTGAATCCACACACGGGTTTAACTCTGGAAGTTGAGTGCACACATTGACAACCGTTCTGTTAGATAGCTGCGTTTTGGATTTAGAAGCAGAGATTTCTCTGGGCTTACTGCCCTTTCTTCCATGTGCCGGTTTGGGGCTGAAAATGCCTGTTTTGAGACTCTGCACAGAAAGTGTTTGCAGACTGCTGAATCCACACATGGGTTTAACTCTGGAAGTTGAGTGATGACATTGACAGCCGTTCTGTTAGATAGCTGCGTTTTGGATTTAGAAGCAGATATTTCCCTGTGCTTCCTGACCTTTCTTCCATATGCCTGTACGGGGCTGAAAACGCCTGTTTTGAGACTCTGCACAGAAAGTGTTTGCAGACTGCTGAATCCACACACGGGTTTCAAAGTGGAAGTTGAGTGCACACATTGATAACCGTTCTTTTTGATAGCTGCATTTTGGATTTAGAAGCTGGTATTTCCTTACTGCCCTTTCTTCCTTATGCGTGTATGGGGCTGAAAACACCTGTTTTGAGACTCTGCACAGAACGTGTTTGCAGACTGCTGAATGCACACACGGGTTTCACTCTGGAAGTTGGGTGCACTGCAGAAAGTGTTTACACACTGCTGAATCCACACACTTGTTTAAGTCTGGAAGTTGAGTACACACATTGACAACCGTTCTGTTAGATAGCTGCGTTTTGGATTTAGAAGCAGATATTTCCTTGTGCTTACCGCTGTTTCTTCCATATGCCGCTATTTGGCTGAAAACGCCTACTTTGAGAGTACGCACAGAAAGTGTTTGCAGTCTGCTGAATCCACACACGGGCTTTACTCTGGAATTTGAGTGCACACATTTACAACCGTTCTGTTAGATAGCTCCATTTTGGATTTAGAAGCAGATATTTCCCTGGGCTTACTGCTGTTTCTTCCATATGCCGGTATTGGGTTGAAAACGCCTGCTTTGGGACTCTGCACAGAAAGTGTTTGCAGACTGCTGAATCCACACACGGGTTTAACTCTGGAAGTTGAGTGCACACATTGACAACCGTTCTGTTAGATAGCTGCGTTTTGGATTTAGAAGCAGATATTTCGCTATGCTTACTGCCCCTTCTTCCATACGCCGGTAAGGGGCTGACAACGCCTGTTTTGAGACTCTGCACAGAAAGAGTTTCCAGACTGCTGAATCCACACACGGGTTTCAAACTGGAAGTTGAGTGCACACATTGACAACCGATCTGTTTGATAGCTGTGTTTTGGATTCAGAAACTTGTATTTCCCTGTGCTTACTGCCCTTTCTTCCATATGCCGGTATGGGGCTTAAAACGCCTGTTTCGAGACTCTGCAGAGAAAGTGTTTGCAGACTGCTGAATCCACACACAGGTTTAACTCTTGACGTTGAGTGCACACACTGACAACCGTTCTGTTAGATAGCTGCGTTTAGGAGTTAGAAGGAGATATATCCCTGTGCTTCCTGCCCTTTCTTCCATATGCCGTTGTGGGGCTGAAAACGCCTGTTTTGAGACTCTGCACAGAAAGTGTTTGCAGACTGCTGAATCCACACACGGGTTTAACTCCGGAAGTTGAGTGCACACATTGACAACAGTACTGTTAGATAGTTGCGTTTTGGATTTAGAAGCAGGTATTTCCCTGTGCTTACTGCCCTTTCTTCCATATGCCGGTATGGGGCTGAAAACACCTGTTTTGAGACTCTGCACTGAAAGTGTTTGCAGACTGCTGAATACACACGGGTTAAAATCTGGAAGTTGAGTGCCGACATTGACAGCCGTTCTGTTAGATAGCTGCGTTTTGGATTTAGAAGCAGATATTTCCCTGTGCTTACTGCCGTTTCTTCCATATGCCGGTATGGGGCTGAAAACGACTGTTTTGAGACTCTGCAGAGAAAGTGTTTGCAGACTGGTGAATCCGCACACGGGTTTAACTCTGGAAGTTGAGTGCACTACAGAAAGTGTTTACAGACTGCTCAATCCACACATGTGTTTAAGTCTGGAAGTTGAGTGCACATATTGACAACATTTCTGTTAGACAGCTCCGTTTTGGATTTAGAAGCAGATATTTACCTGTGCTTACTGCTGTTTCTTCCATGTGCCAGTATTGGGCTGAAAACGCCGCTTTGGCGCTCTGCACAGAAAGTGATTGCAGACTGCTGAATCCACACACGGGTTTAACTCTGGAAGTTGAGTGCACACATTGACAACCGTTCTGTTAGATAGCTGTGTTCTGGATTTAGAATCACATATTTCCTGTGGTTTCTGCCGTTTCTTGCTTATGCCCGTATTGGGCTGAAAACGCCTGCTTTGAGACTCTGCACAGAAAGTGTTTGCAGACTGCTGAATCCACACACGGGTTTACCTCTGGACGTTAAGTGCACACATTGACCACCGTTCTGTTAGATAGCTGCGTTTTGGATTTAGAAGCAGATATTTCCCTGTGCTTACTGCTGTTTCTTCCTTATGCCGGTATTATACTGAAAACGCCTGCTTTGAGACTCTGCAAAGAAAGTGTTTGTAGACTGCTGAATCCACACACGGGTTTAACTCTGGAAGTTGAGTGCACACATTGACAACCGTTATGTTAGGCAGCTGCGTTTTGCATATAGAAGCAGATATTTCCCTGTGCTTTCTGCTGTTTCTTCCATATACTGGTATTATACTGTAAACGCCTGCTTTGAGACTCTGCAGAGAAATTGTTTTCAGGCTGCTGAATAAAACACACAGGTTTAACTGTGGAAGTTGATTGCATACATTGAAAACCGTTCTGTTAGATAGCTGCGTTTTTGATTTAGAAGCAGATATTCCGCTGTGCTTCCTGCCCTTTCTTCCATATGACAGTATGGGGCTGAAAACGCCTGTTTTGAGACACTACACAGAAAGTGTTTGCAGACTGCTGAATACACACACGAGTTTCAAACTGGAAGTTGAGTGCACACATTGACAACCGTTCTGTTAGATAGCTGCGTTTTCGATTTAGAAACAGATATTTCCCTGTGCTTCCTGCCCATTCTTCCATATGACGGTATGGGGCTGAAGACGCCTGTTTTGAGACTCTGCACAGAAAGTGTTTGCAGACTGCTGAATCCACACACGAGTTTCAAACTGGAAGTTGAGTTGACACATTTACAACCGTTCTGTTAGATAGCTGCGTTTTGGATTTAGAAGCAGATGTTTCCCTGTGCTTACTGCCCTTTCTTCCATATGCCGGTATGGGGCTAAAACGCCTGTTTTGAGACTCTGCAAAGAAAGTGTTTGCAGACTGCTGAATCCACACACGGGTTTAACTCTGGAAGTTCAGTGCACACATTGACAACCATTCTGTTAGATAGCTGCGTTTTGGATTTAGAAGCAGATATTTCCCTGTGCTTACTGCCCTTTCTTCCATATGACGGTATGGGGCTGAAAACGCCTGTTTTGAGACTCTGCACAGAAAGTGTTTGCAGACTGCTGAATCCACACACGAGTTTCAAACTGGAAGTTGAGTTGACACATTGACAACCGTTCTGTTAGATAGGTGCAGTTTGGATTTAGAAATAGATATTTCCTTGTGCTTACTGCCCTTTCTTCCATAGGCCGGTATGGGGCTGAAAACGCCTGTTTTGAGACTTTGCACAGAAAGTGTTTGCAGACTGTTGAATCCACACACGGGTTTCACTCTGGAAGTTGAGTGCACTACAGAAAGTGTTTACAGACTGCTGAATCCACACACGTGTTTAAGCCTGGAAGTTGAGTGCACACATTGACAACCGTTCTGTTAGATAGCTGCGTTTTGGATTTAGAAGCAGATATTTCCCTGTGCTTACTGCCCTTTCTTCCATAGGCCGGTATGGGGCTAAAACGCCTGTTTTTAGACTCTGCACAGAAAGTGTTTGCAGACTGCTGAATCCACACACAGATTTAACTCTGGAAGTTGAGTGCCCACATTGTCAACCGTTCTGTTAGATAGCTGCATTTTGGATTTAGAAATACATATTTCCCTGTTCTTCCTGCCCTTTCTTCCGTATGCCAGTATGGGGCTGAAAACGCCTGTTTTGGGACTCTGCACAGAAAGTGTTTGCAGACTGCTGAATCCACACACTGGTTTAACTCTGGAAGTTGAGTGCACACATTGACAACCGTTGTGTTAGATAGCTGCGTTTTGGATTTAGAAGCAGACATTTCCCTGATCTTACTTCCCTTTTTTCCATATGCCGGTATGGGGCTGAAAACGCCTGTTTTGAGACTCGGCACAGAAAGTGTTTGCAGACTGCTGAATCCACACACGGGTTTAACTCTGGATGTTGAGTGCACACATTGACAACCGTTCGGTTAGATAGCTGAGTTTTGGATTTAGAAGTAGATATTTCCTTGTGCTTACTGCCCTTTCTTTCATATGCCGGTATGGGGCTGAAAACGCCTGTTTTGAGACTCTGCACAGAAAGTGTTTGCAGACTGCTGAATCCACACACGGGTTTCACTCTGGAAGTTGAGTGCACACATTGACAACCGTTCTTTTAGATAGCTGCGTTCTGGATTTAGAAGCAGATATTTCCCTGTGCTTACTGCCCTTTCTTCCATATGCCGGTATGGGGCTGAAAACGCCTGTTTTGAGACTCTGCACAGAAAGTGTTTGCAGACTGCTGAATCCACACACTGGTTTCACTCTGGAAGTTGAGTGCACACATTGACAACCGTTCTGTTAGATAGCTGCGTTTTGGATTTAGAAGCAGATATTTCCCTGTGCTTACTGCCCTTTCTTCCATAGGCCGGTATGGGGCTAAAACGCCTGTTTTTAGACTCTGCAGAGAAAGTGTTTGCAGACTGCTGAATCCACACACAGGTTTAAATCTGGAAGTTGAGTGCCCACATTGACAACCGTTCTGTTAGATAGCTGCGTTTTGGATTTAGAAGCAGATATTTCCCTGTTCTTCCTGCCCTTTTTTGCATATGCCGGTATGGGGCTGAAAATGCCTGTTTTGAGACTCTGCACAGAAAGTGTTTGCAGACTGCTGAATCCACACACTGGTTTAACTCTGGAAGTTGAGTGCACACATTGACAACCGTTCTGTTAGATAGCTGCGTTTTGGATTTAGAAGCAGATGTTTCCCTGTGCTTACTGCCCTTTATTCCATATGCCGGTATGGGGCTAAAACGCCTGTTTCGAGACTCTGCACAGAAAGTGTTTGCAGACTGCTGAATCCACACACGGGTTTAACTCTGGAAGTTGAGTGCACACAGTGACAACCGTTCTGTTAGATAGCTGCGTTTTGGATTTAGAAGCAGATATTTCCCTGTGCTTACTGCCCATTCTTCCATATGCCGGTATGGGGCTAAAACGTTTGTTTTGAGACTCTGCACAGAAAGTGTTTGCAGACTGCTGAATCCACAAACGGGTTTAACTCTGGAAGTTGAGTGCACACTTTAACAACCATTCTGTTAGATAGCTGCGTTTTGGATTTAGAAGCAGATATTTCCCTGTGCTTACTGCCCTTTCTTCCATATGCCGGTTTGGGGCTGAAAACGCCTGTTTTGAGACTCTGCACAGAAAGTGTTTGCAGACTGCTGTATCCACACACGGGTTTCAAACTGGACGTTGAGATCACACATTGACAACCGTTCTGTTAGATAGCTGCGTTTTGGATTTAGAAGCAGACATTTCCCTGGGATTACTGCCCTTTCTTCCATATGCCGGTATGGGGCTGAAAACGCCTGTTTGGAGACTCTGCACAGAAAGTGTTTGCAGACTGCTGAATCCACACACGGGTTTCACTCTGGAAGTTGATTACACACATTGACAATCGTTCTTTTAGATAGCTGCGTTCTGGATTTAGAAGTAGATATTTCCCTGTGCTTACTGCCCTTTCTTCCATATGCCGTTATGGGGCTGAAATCACCTGTTTTGAGACTCTGCACAGAAAGGGTTTGCAGACTGCTGAATCCACACACGGGTTTAACTCTGGAAGTTGAGTTGACACATTGACAACCGTTCTGTTAGATAGCTGCGTTTTGGATTTAGAAGCAGATGTTTCCCTGTGCTTACTGTCCTTTCTTCCATATGCCGGTATGGGGCTAAAATGCCTGTTTTGAGACTGTGCACAGAAAGTGTTTGCAGACTACTGAATCCACACACGGGTTTAACTCGGGAAGTTGAGTGCACACATTGACAACCGTTCTGTTAGATAGCTGCAGTTTGGATTTAGAAATAGATATTTCCCTGTTCTTCCTGCCCTTTCTTCCATATGCCGGTATGGGGCTAATACGACTGTTTTGAGACTCTGCACAGAAAGTGTTTGCAGACTGCTGAATCCACACACAGGTTTAACTCTGGACGTTGAGTGATGACATTGACAGCCTTTTGGTTAGATAGCTGCGTTTTGGATTTAGAAGCAGATATTTCCCTGTGCTTACTGCCCTTTCTTCCATATGCTGCTATGGGACTGAAAACGCCTGTTGTGAGACTCTGCACAGAAAGTGTTTGCAGACTGCTGAATCCACACACGGGTTTCACTGTGGAAGTTGAGTGCACACATTGACAACCGTTGTGTTAGATAGCTGCGTTTTGGATTTAGAAACAGATATTTCCCTGTGCTTACTTCCCTTTCTTCCATATGCCGGTATGGGGCTGAGAACGCCTGCTTTGAGACTCGGCACAGAAAGTGTTTGCAGACTGCTGAATCCAAACACGGGTTTAACTCTGGAGGTTGAGTGCACACATTGACAACCGTTCTGTTAGATAGCTGCGTTTTGGATTTAGAAGCAGATATTTCCCTGTGCTTACTGCCCTTTCTTCCATATGACGATATGGGGCTGAAATCGCCTGTTTTGAGACTCTGCACAGAAAGTCTTTGCAGACTGCTGAATCCACACACGTGTTTATCTCTGGAAGTTGAGTGCACACATTGACAACCGTTCTGTTAGATAGCTGCGTTTTGGATTTAGAAGCAGATATTTCCCTGTGCTTACCGCCCTTTCTTCCTTATGTTGGTATGGGGCTAAAACGCCTGTTTTGAGACTCTGCACAGAAAGTGTTTGCAGACTGCTGAATCCACACACGGGTTTAACTCTGGAAGTTGAGTGCACACTTTGACAACCATTCTGTTAGAGAGCTGCGTTTTGGATTTAGAAGCAGATATTTCCCTGTGCTTACTGCCCTTTCTTCCATATGCCGGTATGGGGTTGAAAACGCCTGTTTTGAGACTCTGCACAGAAAGTGTTTGCAGACTGCTGAATCCACACACGGGTTTCAAACTGGAAATTGAGTGCACACATTGACAACCGTTCTTTTAGATAGCTGCGTTTTGGATTTAGAAGCAGATATTTCCCTGTGCTTACTGCCCTTTCTTCGATATGCCGGTATGGGGCTGAAAACGCCTGTTTTGAGACTCTGCACAGAAAGTGTTTGCAGACTGTAGAATCCACACACGGGTTTTACTCTGGAAGTTGAGAGCACACATTGACAACCGTTCTGTTAGATAGCTGCGTTTTGGATTTAGAAGCAGATATTTCCCTGTGCTTACTGCCCTTTCTTCCCTATGCCGGTATGGGGCTAAAACGCCTGTTTTGAGACTCTGCACAGAAAATGTTTGCAGACTGCTGAATCCACACACGGTTATAACTCTGGAAGTTGAGTGCACACATTGACAACCATTCTGTTAGATACCTGCGTTTTGGATTTAGAAGCAGATATTTCCCTGTGCTTACTGCCCTTTCTTCCATATGCCGGTATGGGGCTAAAACGCCTGTTTTGAGACTCTGTACAGAAAGTGTTTGCAGACTGCTGAATCCACACACGGGTTTAACTCTGGACGTTGAGTGCACACATTGCCAACCGTTCTGTTAGATAGGTGCAGTTTGGATTTAGAAATAGATATTTCCCTGTTCTTCCTGACCTTTCTTCTGTATGCCAGTATGGGGTTGAAAACGCCTGTTTCGAGACTCTGCACAGAAAGTGTTTGCAGACTGCTGAATCCACACACGGGTTTAACTCTGAAAGCTGAGTGCACACATTGACAACCGTTGTGTTAGATAGCTGTGTTTTGGATTTAGAAGCAGATATTTCCCTGTGCTTACTGCCCATTCTTCCATATGCCGGTATGGGGCTGAAAACGCCTGTTTTGAGACTCTGCACAGAAAGTGTTTGCAGACTGCTGAATCCACATACGGGTTTAACTCTGGAGGTTGAGTGCACACATTGACAACCGTTCTGTTAGATAGCTGCGTTTTGCATTTAGAAGCAGATATTTCCCTGTGCTTCCTGCCCTTTCTTCCATATGCCGGTTTGGGGCTGAAAACGCCTGTTTTGAGACTCTGCACAGAAAGTGTTTGCAGACTGCTGAATCCACACAGGAGTTTAACTGTGGAAGTTGAGTGCACCCATTGACAACCGTTCTGTTAGATAGCTGCGTTTTGGATTTAGAAGCAGATATTTCCCTGTGCTTACTGCTGTTTCTGTCGTATGCAGGTATTGGGATGAAAATGCCTGCCTTGAGACTGTGCACAGGAAGTGTTTCTAGACTGCTGATAAAACACACGGGTTTAACTTTGGAAGTTGAGTGCACACATTGACAACCGTTTTGTTCGATAGCTGCGTTTTGGATGTAGAAGCAGATATTTCCCTGTGCTTTCTGCTGTTTCTTAAATATGTCGGTATTGGACTGAAAACGGCTGCTTTGAGACTCAGCACAGAAAGTGTTTGCAAGCTGCTGAACAAAACACACATGTTGCACTCTGGAAGTTGAGTGCATACATTGACAACAGTTCTGTTAGATAGTTGCGTTTTGGATTTAGAAACAGATATTTCCCTGTGCTTACTGCCCTTTATTTCATATGCCGGTGTGGGGCTGAAAACGTCTGTTTTGAGACTCTGCACAGAATGTGTTTGCAGACTGCTGAATCCACACACGGGTTTAACTCTGGAAGTTGAGTGCACACATTGACAACCGTTCTGTTAGATAGCTGCGTTCTGGATTTAGAAGCAGATATTTCCCTGTGCTTACTGCCCTTTCTTCCATATGCCGGTAAGGGCCTGAAAACGCCTGTTTTGAGACTCTGCACAGAAAGTGTTTGCCGACTGCTGAATCCACACACGTGTTTAACTCTGGAAGTTGAGTGCACACATTGACAACCGCTCGGTTAGATAGCTGCATTTTGGATTTAGAAGCAGATATTTCCCTGTGCTTACTGCCCTTTATTTCATATGCCGGTGTGTGGCTAAAAACATCTGTTTTGAGACTCTGCACAGAAAGTGTTTGCAGACTGCTGAATCCACACACGGGTTTCACTCTGGAAGTTGAGTGCACACATTGACAACCGATCTGTTAGATAGCTGCGTTTTGGATTTAGAAGCAGATATTTCCCTGTGCTTACTGCCCTTTCTTCCATATGCCGCTAAGGGGCTGAAAACGCCTGTTTTGAAACTGTGCACAGAAAGTGTTTGCAGACTGCTGAATCCACACACGGGTTTAAAACTGGAAGTAGAGTGCACACATTGACAACCGTTCTGTTAGACAGCTGCGTTTTGGATTTAGAAGCAGATATTTCCCTGTGCTTCCTGCCCTTTCTTCCATATGCCGGTATGGGGCTGAAGACGCCTGTTTTGAGACTCTGCACAGAAAGTGTTTGCAGACTGCTGAATCCACACATGGGTTTAACTCTGGAAGTTGAGTGATGACATTGACAGCCGTTCTGTTAGATAGCTGCGTTTTGGATTTAGAAGCAGATATTTCCCTGTGCTTCCTGCCCTTTCTTCCATATGCCGGTATGGGCCTGAAAACGCCTGTTTTGAGACTCTGCACAGAAAGTGTTTGCAGACTGCAGAATCCACACACGGGTTTTACTCTGGAAGTTGAGGGCACACATTGAAAACCTTTCTGTTAGATAGCTGCGTTTCGGATTTAGAAGCAGATATTTCCCTGTGCTTCCTGCCCTTTCTTCCGTAGGCCGGTATGGGGCTGAAAACGCCTTTTTTGAGACTCTGCACAGAAAGTGTTTGCAGATTGCTGAATCCATACACGGGTTTATCTCTGGAATTTGAGTGCACACATTGACAACCGTTCTGTTAGATAGCTGCATTTTGGATTTAGAAACAGATATTTCCCTGTGCTTCCTTCCCTTTCTTCCATATGACGGTATGGGGCTGAAAACGCCTGTTTTGAGACTCTGCACAGAAAGTGTTTGCAGATTGCTGAATCCACACACGAGTTTCAAACTGGAAGTTGAGTGCACACATTGACAACCGTTCTGTTAGATAGCTGCGTTTTGGATTTAGAAGCAGAGATTTCTCTGGGCTTACTGCCCTTTCTTCCATATGCCGGTATTGGGCTGAAAACGCCTGTTTTGAGTCTCTCCACAGAAAGTGTTTGCAGACTCCTGAATCCACACAGGGGTTTAACTCTGGAAGTTGAATCCACACATTGACAACCGTTCTGTTAGATAGCTGCGTTTTGGATTTAGAAGCAGATATTTCCCTGTGCTTACTGCCGTTTCTTCCATATTCCGGTTTTGAGCTGAAAACGCCTGTTTTGAAACTCTGCACAGAAAGCGTTTGCAGATTGCTGAATCCACACACGGGTTTAACTCTGTAAGTTCGGTGCACACATTTACAACCGTTCTGTTAGACACCTGCGTTTTGGATATAGAAGCAGATATTTCCCTGTGCTTAGTGCCCTTTCTTCCATAGGCCGTTATTGTGCGGAAAACGCCTGTTTTGAAACTCTGCACAGAATGTGTTTGCACACTGCTGAATACACACACGGGTTTAACTCTGGAAATTGAGTGCCCACATTGACAACCGTTCTGTTAGATAGCTGCGTTTTGGATTTAGAAGCAGTTATTTCTCTTTACAGCTTATACTGCCATTCACTCTGGAATATCCAAACGCACCTCCCAGAAGAAACGGGTTTCTAAGTATAATCAGATATTTCTCTTTACATCTTGTACCCCCGTGCACTCTGATATATGCAATCGCAGGTCCTGGAAGAAACGTTTTTCTAACTCGCTGAATCTGAGCATATATTGAAGTCTGTTAGGTGAATGAACACAGAGCACAGCAGTTTGAAAAAAACATTTCTTCCATGTTATAGATGCACTGTTACTGCTATTGCTTTTAGGCTGGTGTTTTCCTGGAAATGTTGGTTTTAGAATTTCCATATAAATGGTTTTTAAACTGCTGCATATTTGGAGCTGTTTAATTCGTTAAGTTGAATGCCCTCATTCACAATCTTTCTGTTAGCTAGCTCCGTTTTGGTTTCAGAAGCCTATGTTTCTAGTTACAGCATATACTCCCATTCGTTCTGGAATAGCCAGACGCAGCTCCTAGAATAGACGTGTTTCTAAGTCGCTGAATCTAAACATAGATTCAACTCCCTTAGGTGAACGAACACACAGCACAGCAGTTTGAAAGAAACGTTTTATTTGAGTTTTAGAAGCAGTCTTATTGCTATTTCTTAGAGGCCGGTATTTTGCTGGGAATGTCTGTCTTAGAATCTGCACAAAAATCTTTTCTAAACTGCTGCATAGAAACAACAGTTTATCTCAATAAGCTGAATGCACACAGTGACAACCATTCTGTTAGATGGCTCCGTGTTTGTTTGAGAACCAGATATTTCACTTTAAACCTTATACTCCAGTACACTCTGGAATATGCAAATGCAGCTCCTGAAAGAAACGTGTTTCTTACTCGCTGAATCTGAACATATACTCAAGACTCTTAGGTGAATGAACACAGAGCAGAGCATTTTGAAGAAAACGTTTCTTCTATGTTATAGATGCAGTCTTACTGCTGCTGCTTTCAGGCTGGTGTTTTGCTGCAAATGTCGATTTTAGAATTTGCATATAAAGGGTTTCTAAACTGTTGCCTAAGAAGAGCAGATTAACCCTTTAAGTTGAAAGCACACATTCACAACCATTCTGTTAGATAGCTCCGTTTTGGTTTTAGAAACAGATATTTCTCTTTACAGCATTTACTCCCATACACTCTGGAATATCGAAATGCAGCTCCTAGAATAAACGTGTTTCAAACTCGCTGAATCCAAACATAGATTCAACGACCTTTGGTGAACGAACACACTGCAGAGCAGTTTGAAAGAAACGTTCCCTCTGAGTTTTAGACGCAGTCTTACTGCTATTTCTTATAGGCTGGTATTTTGCTGGAAATGTCTGTTTGAGAATCTACACAGAAATGTTTTCTAAACTGCTGCATACAAACAGCAGTTTAGCTCAGTAAGGTGAATGCACACATTGACAACCATTCCATTAGATCATCCGTTTTTCTTTTGGAACGAGACATTTGTCTTTACATCTTATACTCCAGTATACTCTGGAATAGGCAAACACAGCTCCTGGAAGAAACGTGTTTCTAACTAGCTGAATCTGAACATATATTCAAGTCTCGTATGTGAATGAACACACAGCAGAGCAGTTTGAAAACAAAGTTTCTTCCATGTTATAGATGCAGTTTTACTGCTATTTCCTTTAGGCTGCTGTTCTGCTGGAAAGGTCCCTATGAGAATTTGCATATAAAGGGTTTCTAAAGTGCTGCATGAGAAGAGCAGTTTACCTCTTTAAGCCAAAGGCACACATTCACAACCACTCTGCTAGACAGATCCCTTTTGGTTTTAGAAACAGATATTTCTCTTTACAGCATATAATCCCATTCATTCTGGAATATGCAAAGACAGCTCCTAGAATAAACGTGTTTCTATCTCGCTGAATCTAAACATAGATTCAACTCCCTTAGGTCAAAGAACGCACGGCCAAGCAGTTAGAAAGAAACGTTTCTTCTGAGTTTTCGACGCAGTCTTACTGCTCTTTCTTATAAATGCCGGTACTGGGCTGGAAAGGCCTGTTTTGAGATTCTGCACAGAAAGTGTTTACAGACTGCTGAATCCACACACGGGTTTAACTCTGGAAGTTGAGTGCACATATTGACAACCGTTCTGTTAGATAGCTGCGATTTGGATTTAGAAGCAGATATTTCCCTGAGCTTACTGCACTTTCTTCCGTATGCTGGTATGGGGCTGAAAACGCCTGTTTTGAGACTCTGCACAGAAAGGGTTTGCAGACTGCTGAATCCACACGCGGGTTTCAAACTGGACGTTGAGAGCACACATTGACCACCGTTCTGTTAGATAGCTGCGTTTTGGATTTAGAAGCAGATATTTCCCTGTGCTTACTGCCCTTTCTTCGATATGCCGGTATGGGGCTGAAAACGCCTGTTCTGAGACTCTGCACAGAAAGTGTTTGCAGACTGCTGAATCCACACATGGGTTTAACTCTGGAAGTTGAGTGATGACATTGACAGCCGTTCTGTTACATAGCTGCGTTTTGGATTTAGAAGCAGATACTTCCCTGTGCTTACTGCCCTTTCTTCCATATGCCGGTATGGGGCTGAAAACGCCGGTTTTGAGATACTGCACAGAAAGTGTTTGCAGACTGCTGAATCCACACACGGGTTTCACTCTGGAAATTGAGTGCACACATTGACAACCGTTCTGTTAGATAGCAGCGTTTTGGATTTAGAAGCAGATATTTCCCTGTGCTTACTGCCCTTTCTTCCATATGCCGGTATGGGGCTGAAAACGCCTGTTTTGAGACTCTGCACAGAAAGTGTTTGCAGACTGCTGAATCCACACACGGGTTTAACTCTGGAAGTTGAGTCCACACATTGACAACCGTTCTGTTAGATAGCTGCATTTTGGATTTAGAAGCAGATAATTCCCTGTGCTTACTGCTGTTTCTCCCACATGCCGGTATTGGGCTGAGAACGTCTGCTTTGAGTCTCTGCACAGAAAATGTTTGCAGGCTGCTGAATCCACAAAGGGGTTTAATTCTGGAATTTGAGTGCACACATTGACAACCGGTCTATTAGATAGCTGCGTTTTGGATTGAGAAGCAGATATTTCCCTGTGCTTACTGCTGTTTCTTCTGTATGCCGATATTGGGCTGAAAATGTCTGCCTTGAGACTGTTCACAGAAAGTGTTTGCAGACTGCTGAATCCACACAGGGGTTTAACTCTGGAAGTTGAGTGCACACATTGACAACCGTTCTATTAGATAGCTGCGTTTTGGATTGAGAAGCAGATATTTCCCTGTGCTTTCTGCTATTTCTTCCGTATGCCGGTATTGGGGTGAAAACGCCTGCCTTGAGACTCTGTACAGAAAGTGTTTGCAGACTGCTGAATCCACCCAGTAGTTTAACTCTGGAAGTTGAGTGCACCCATTGACAACCGTTCTGTTAGATAGCTGCGTTTTGGATTAAGAAGCAGATATTTCCCTGTGCTTACTGCTGTTTCTGCCGTATGCAGGTATTGGGATGAAAATGCCTGCCTTGAGACTGTGCACAGGAAGTGTTTCTAGACTGCTGATAAAACACACGGGTTTAACTCTGGAAGTTGAGTGCACACATTGACAACCGTTTTGTTCGATAGCTGCGTTTTGGATTTAGTAGCAGATATTTCCCTGTGCTTTCTGGTGTTTCTTAAATATGTCGGTATACGACTGAAAAAAGCTGCTTTGAGACTCTGCACAGAAAGAGTTTGCAAGCTGCTGAACAAAACACACGTGTTGCACTCTGGAAGTTGAGTGCATACATTGACAACAGTTCTGTTAGATAGCTGCGTTTTGGATTTAGAAACAGATATTTCCCTGTGCTTACTGCTGTTTCTGCCATATGCCGGTATTGGGCTGAAAACGCCTGCTTAGAGACACTGCACAGAAAGTGTTTGCAGACTGCTGTATCCACACACGGGTTTCACTCTGGAAGTTGAGTGCACACATTGACAAACGTTCTGTTAGATACCTGTGTTTTGGAATTAGAAGCAGATATTTCCTTGTGCTTATTATTGTTTCTGCCATAAGCTGGTATTGGACTGAAAACTCCTACTTTGAGACTCTGCACAGAAAGGGTTTGTAGACTGCTGAATAAAGCACACGGGTTTAACTCTGTAAGTTGAGTGCACACATTGACAACCGTTCTGTTAGATAGCTGCGTTTTGCATTTAGAAGCAGATATTTCCCTGGGCTTACTGCTGTTTCTTCCATATGCCGGTATTGGGTTGAAAATGCCTGCTTTGAGACTCTGCACAGAAAGTGTTTGCAGACTGCTGAATCAACACCCGCGTTTAAGTCTGGAAGTTGAGTGCACACATTGACAACCATTCTGTTAGATAGCTGCGTTTTGGATTTAGAAGCAGATATTTCCCTGTGCTTACTGCCCTTTCTTCCGTATGCCAGTACTGGGCTGAAAAGGCCTGTTTTGAGAATATGCACAGAAAGTGTTTGCAGACTGGTGAATCCACACACGGGTTTAACTCTGGAAGTTGAGTGCACACACTGACAACCGTTCTGATAGATAGCTGCGTTTTGGATTTAGAAGCAGAGTGCTTACTGCCCTTTCTTCCATATGCCGGTATTCGGCTGAAAACGCCTGTTTTGAGACTCTGCACAGAAAGTGTTTGCAGACTGCTGAATCCACACACGGGTTTAACTCTGGAAGTTGAGTGCACACATTGACAATCGTTCTGTTACATAGCTGCATTTTGGATTTAGAAGCAGGTATTTCCCTGTGCTTACTGCCCTTTATTTCATATGCCGGTGTGGGGCTGAAAACGTCTGTTTTGAGACTCTGCACAGAAAGTGTTTGCAGACTGCTGAATCCACACACGGGTTTAACTCTGGAAGTTGAGTGCACACATTGACAACCGTTCTGTTAGGTAGCTGCGTCTTGGATTTAGAAGCAGATATTTCCCTGTGCTTACTGCCCTTTCTTCCATATGCAGTTATGGGGCTGAAAACGCCTGTTTTGAGACTCTGCAGAGAAAGTGTTTGCAGACTGCTGAATCCACACACGGGTTTAACTCTGGAAGTTGAGTGCACACATTGACAACCGTTCTGTTAGATAGCTGGGTTTTGGATTTAGAAGCAGATATTTCCCTTTGCCTCCTGCCCTTTCTTCCATATGCCGGTATGGGGCTGAAAACGCCTGTTTCCAGACTCTGCACAGAAAGTATTTGCAGACTGCTGAATCCACACACAGGTTTAACTCTGGAAGTTGAGTGCACACATTGACAACCGTTCTGTTAGATAGCTGCGTTTTGGATTTAGAAGCAGATATTTCCCTGTGCTTACTACCCTTTCTTCCATATGCAGGTGTGGGGCTGAAAACGCCTGTTTCTAGACTCTACACAGAAAGTGTTTGCAGACTGCTGAATCCCCAAGGGGTTTAATTCTGGAATTTGAGTGCACACATTGACAACCGGTCTATTAGATAGCTGCGTTTTGGATTGAGAAGCAGATATTTCCCTGTGCTTACTGCTGTTTCTTCTGTATGCCGATATTGGGCTGAAAATGTCTGCCTTGAGACTCTTCACAGAAAGTGTTTGCAGACTGCTGAATCCACACAGGGGTTTAACTCTGGAAGTTGAGTGCACACATTGACAACCGTTCTATTAGATAGCTGCGTTTTGGATTGAGAAGCAGATATTTCCCTGTGCTTTCTGCTATTTCTTCTGTATGCCGGTATTGGGGTGAAAACGCCTGCCTTGAGACTCTGCACAGAAAGTGTTTGCAGACTGCTGAATCCACACAGGAGTTTAACTGTGGAAGTTGAGTGCACCCATTGACAACCGTTCTGTTAGATAGCTGCGTTTTGGATTTAGAAGCAGATATTTCCCTGTGCTTACTGCTGTTTCTGCCGTATGCAGGTATTGGGATGAAAATGCCTGCCTTGAGACTGTGCACAGGAAGTGTTTCTAGACTGCTGATAAAACACACGGGTTTAACTCTGGAAGTTGAGTGCACACATTGACAACCGTTTTGTTCGATAGCTGCGTTTTGCATTTAGAAGCAGATATTTCCCTGTGCTTTCTGCTGTTTCTTAAATATGTCGGTATTGGACTGAAAACGGCTGGTTTGAGACTCTGCACAGAAAGTGTTTGCAAGCTGCTGAACAAAACACACGTGTTGCACTCTGGAAGTTGAGTGCATACATTGACAACAGTTCTGTTAGATAGTTGCGTTTTGGATTTAGAAACAGATATTTCCCTGTGCTTACTGCCCTTTATTTCATAAGCCGGTGTGGGGCTGAAAACGTCTGTTTTGAGACTCTGCACAGAAAGAGTTTCAGACTGCTGAATCCACACACGGGTTTAACTCTGGAAGTTGAGTGCACACATTGACAACCGTTCTGTTAGATAGCTGCGTTCTGGATTTAGAAGCAGATATTTCCCTGTGCTTACTGCCCTTTCTTCCATATGCCAGTATCGGGCTAAAAACGCCTGTTTTGAGACTCTGCACAGAAAGTGTTTGCAGACTGCAGAATGCACACACGGGTTTTAATCTGGAAGTTGAGTGCACATATTGACAACCATTCTGTTAGATAGTTGCGCTTTGGATTTAAAAGCAGATTTTTCCCTGTGCTTACTGCCCTTTCTTCCATATGCCGGTAAGGGCCTGAAAACGCCTGTTTTGAGACTCTGCACCGAAAGTGTTTGCTGACTGCTGAATCCACACACGGGTTTAACTCTAGAAGTTGAGTGCCCACATTGGCAACCGTTCTGTTAGATAGCTGCGTTTTGGATTTAGAAGCAGATATTTCCCTGTGCTTACTGTCCTTTCTTCCATATGCCGGTATGGGGCTGAAAACGCCTGTTTTGAGACTCTGCACAGAAAGTGTTTGCAGACTGCTGAATAAACACACGGGTTTAACTCTGGAAGATGAGTGCACACATTGACAACCATTCTGTTAGATAGCTGCGTTTTGGATTTAGAAGCAGATATTTCCCTGTGCTTACTGTCCTTTCTTCCATATGCCGGTATGGGGCTGAAAACGCCTGTTTTGAGACTCTGCACAGAAAGTGTTTGCAGACTGCTGAATCCACACATGGGTTTAACTCTGGAAGTTTAGTGCTCGCATTGACAACCGTTCTGTTAGATAGCTGCGTCTTGGATTTAGAAGCAAATATTTCCCTGTGCTTACTGCCCTTTCTTCCATATGCAGTTATGGGGCTGAAAACGCCTGTTTTGAGACTCTGCACAGAAAGTGTTTGCAGACTGCTGAATCCACACACGGGTTTAACTCTGGAAGTTGAGTGCACACATGGACAACCGTTCTGTTAGACAGCTGCGTTTTGTATTTGCAAGCAGATATTTCCCTTTGCCTCCTGCCCTTTCTTCCATATGCAGGTGTGGGGCTGAAAACGCCTGTTTCTAGACTCTGCACAGAAAGTGTTTGCAGACTGCTGTATCCACAAAGGGGTTTAATTCTGGAATTTGAGTGCAAACATTGACAACCGGTGTATTAGATAGCTGCGTTTTGGATTGAGAAGCAGATATTTCCCTGTGCTTACTGCTGTTTCTTCTGTATGCCGATATTGGGCTGAAAATGTCTGCCTTGAGACTCTTCACAGAAAGTGTTTGCATACTGCTGAATCCACACAGGGGTTTAACTCTGGAAGTTGAGTGCACACATTGACAACCGTTCTATTAGATAGCTGCGTTTTGGACTGAGAAGCAGATATTTCCCTGTGCTTTCTGCTATTTCTTCTGTATGCCGGTATTGGAGTGAAAACGCCTGTTTTGAGACTCTGCACAGAAAGTGTTTGCAGACTGCTGAATCCACACACGGGTTTCACTCTGGAAGTTTAGTGCACTACTGAAAGTGTTTACAGACTGCTGAATACACACACGTGTTTAAATCTGGAAGTTGAGTGCACACAGTGACAACCGTTCTATTAGATAGCTGCGTTTTGGATTTAGAAGCAGATATTTCCCTGTGCTTACTGCCCTTTCTTCCATATGCCGGTTTGGGGCTGAAAACGCCTGTTTTGAGACTCTGCACAGAAAGTGTTTGCAGACTGCTGAATCCACACACGGGTTTAACTCTGGAAGTTGAGTGCACACATTGACAACTGTTCTGTTAGATAGCTGCGTTTTGGATTTAGAAGCAGATATTTCCCTGTGCTTACTGCCCTTTCTTCTATATGCCGGTATGGGGCTGAAAATGCCTGTTTTGAGACTCTGCACAGAACGTGTTTGCAGACTGCTGAATCCTCACACCGGTTTAAGTCTGGAAGTTGAGTGCACACATTGACAACCGTTCTGTTAGATAGCTGCGTTTTGGATTTAGAAGTAGATATTTCCCTGTGCTTACTGCCCTTTCTTCCGTACGCCGGTATGGGGCTGAAAACGACTGTTTCGAGACTATGCACAGAAAGTGTTTGCAGACTGCTGGGTCCACACACGTTTTAAACTCTGGAAGTTGAGTGCACACATTGACAACCGTTCTGTTTGATAGCTGCGTTTTGGATTTAGAAGCTGGTATTTCCCTATGCTTACTGCCCTTTCTTCCATATGCTGGTTTGGGGCTGAAAATGCCTGTTTTGAGACTCTGCACACAAAATGATTGCAGACTGCTGAATCCACACATGGGTTTAACTCTCGAAGTTGAGTGATGACATTGACAGCCGTTCTGTTAGATAGCTGCGTTTTGGATTTATAAGCAGGTATTTCCCTGTGCTTACTGCCCGTTCTTCCATATGCCGGTATGGGGCTGAAAACACCTCTTGTGAGACTCTGCACAGAAAGTGTTTCCAGACTGCTGAATCCACACACGGGTTTCACTGTGGAAATTGAGTGCACACATTGACAACCGTTCTGTTAGATAGCTGCGTTTTGGATTTAGGAGCAGATATTTCCCTGTGCTTACTTCCCTTTCTTCCATATGCCGGTATGGGGCTGAAAATGCCTGTTTTGAGACTCGGCACAGAAAGTGTTTGCAGACTGCTGAATCCACACATGGGTTTTACTCTGGAGGTTGAGTGCACACATTGACAACCGTTCTGTTAGATAGCTGCGTTTTGGATTTAGAAGCAGATATTTCCCCATGCTTACTGCCCTTTCTTCCATATGACGGTATGGGGCTGAAAACGCCTGTTTTGAGACTCTGCACAGAAAGTGTTTGCGGACTGCTGAATCCACACATGGGTTTAACTCTGGAAGTTGAGTGATGACATTGACAGCCGTTCTGTTACATAGCTGCGTTTTTGATTTAGAAGCAGATATTTCCCTGTGCTTACTGCCCTTTCTTCCATATGCCGTTATGGGGCTGAAAACGCCTGTTTTGAGACTCTGCACAGAAAATGTTTGCAGACTGCTGAATCCACACACGGGTTTCACTCTGGAAGTTGAGTGCACACATTGACAACCGTTCTGTTGGATAGCTGCATTTTGGATTTAGAAATATATTTTTCCCTGTTCTTCCTGCCCTTTCTTCCGTATGCCAGTATGGGGCTGAAAACGCCTGTTTCGAGACTCTGCACAGAAAGTGTTTGCAGACTGCTGAATCCACACACGGGTTTCACTCAGGAAGTTGAGTGCACACATTGACAACCGTTGTGTTAGATAGCTGCGTTTTGGATTTAGAAGCAGACATTTCCCTGTTCTTACTTCCCTTTCTTCCATATGCCGGTATGGGGCTAAAAGGCCTATTTTGAGACTCTGCACAGAAAGTGTTTGCAGACTACTGAATCCACACATGGGTTTAACTCTGGAAGTTGAGTGATGACATTGACAGCCGTTCTGTTACATAGCTGCGTTTTGGATTTAGAAGCAGATATTTACCTGTGCTTACTGCCCTTTCTTCCATATTCCGGTATGGGGCTGAAAATGCCTGTTTTGAGACTCTGGACAGAAAGTGTTTGCAGACTGATGAATCCACACACGGGTGTCACTCTGGAAGTTGAGTGCACACATTGACAACCGTTCTGTTAGATCGCTGCGTTTTGGATTTAGAAATAGATATTTCCCTGTTCTTCCTGCCCTTTCTTCCGTATGCCAGTATGTGGCTTAAAACGCCTGTTTTGAGACTCTGCACAGAAAGTGTTTGCAGACTGTTGAATCCACACATGGGTTTAACTCTGGAAGTTGAGTGCACACATTGACAACCGTTCTTTTAGATAGCTACGTTTTGGATTTAGAAGCAGATATTTCCCTGTGCTTCCTGCCCTTTCTTCCATATGCCGGTATGGGGCTGAAAACGCCTGTTTTGAGACTTTGCACTGAAAGTGTTTGCAGACTGCTGAATCCACACACGAGTTTCAAACTGGAAGTTGAGTGCACAGATTGACAACCGTTCTGTTAGATAGCCGCGTTTTGGATTTAGAAGAAGATATGTCCCTGTGCTTACTGCCCTTTCTTCCATATGCCGGTTTGGGGCAGAGAACGCCTGTTTTGAGACTCTGGACAGAAAGTGTTTGCAGACTGCTGAATCCACACATGCGTTTAACTCTGGAAGTTGAGTGATGACATTGACAGCCGTTCTGTTAGATAGCTGCGTTTTGCATATAGAAGCAGATATTTCCCTGTGCTTCCTGCCCTTTCTTCCATAGGCCGGTATGGGGCTGAAAACGCCTGTTTTCAGACTCTGCAGAGAAAGTGTTTGCAGACTGCTGAATCCACACGCGGGTTTCAAACTGGACGTTGGGAGCACACATTGACAACCGTTCTGTTAGATTGCTGCGTTTTGGATTTAGAAGCAGATATTTCCCTGTGCTTACTGCCCTTTCTTCCATATGCTGCTATGGGGCTGAAAACGCCTGTTTTGAGACTCTGCACAGAAAGAGTTTGCAGACTGTGGAATCCACACACAGGTTTCACTCTGGAAATTGAGTGCATACATTGAAAACCGTTCTGTTAGATAGCTGCGTTTTGGATTTAGAAGCAGATATTTCCCTGTGCTTCCTGCCCTTTCTTCCATATGCCGGTATGGGGCTGAAAAAGCCTGTTTTGAGACTCTGCACAGAAAGTGTTTGCAGACTGCTGAATCCACACACGGGTTTAACTCTGGAAGTTGAGTGCACACATTGACAACCGTTCTGGTAGATAGCTGCGTTTTGGATTTAGAAGCAGATATTTCCCTCTGCTTACTGCCCTTTCTTCCATATGCCGGTATGGGGCTGAAATCGCCTGTTTTGAGACTCTGCACAGAAAGTGTTTGTGGACTGCTGAATCCACACATGGGTTTAACTCTGGAAGTTGAGTGAAGACATTGACAGCCGTTCTGTTACATAGCTGCGTTTTGGATTTAGAAGCAGATATTTCCCTGTGCTTACTGCCCTTTCTTCCATATGCCGTTATGGGGCTGAAAACGCCTGTTTTGAGACTCCGCACAGAAAATGTTTGCAGACTGCTGAATCCACACACGGGTTTCACTCTGGAAGTTGAGTGCACACATTGACAACCGTTCTGTTGGATAGCTGCATTTTGGATTTAGAAATATATTTTTCCCTGTTCTTCCTGCCCTTTCTTCCGTATGCCAGTATGGGGCTGAAAACGCCTGTTTCGAGACTCTGCACAGAAAGTGTTTGCAGACTGCTGAAATCACACACGGGTTTCACTCTGGAAATTGAGTGCACACATTGAAAACCGTTGTGTTAGATAGCTGCGTTTTGGATTTAGAAGCAGACATTTCCCTGTTCTTACTTCCCTTTCTTCCATATACCGGTATGGGGCTGAAAACGCCTGTTTTGAGACTCGGCACAGAAAGTGTTTGCAGACTGCTGAATCAACACACGGGTTTAACTCTGGAGGTTGAGTGCACACATTGACAACCGTTCTGTTAGATAGCTGCGTTTTGGATTTAGAAGCAGATATTTCCCTGTGCTTACTGCCCTTTCTTCCATATGACGGTATGGGGCAGAAAACGCCTGTTTTGAGACTCTGCACATAAAGTGTTTGCAGACTGCTGAATCCACACAAGGGTTTAACTCTGGAAGTTGAGTACAAACATTGACAACCGTTCTGTTTGAAAGCTGCGTGTTGGATTTAGAAGCAGATATTACCCTGTGCTTACTGCCCTTTCTTCCATATGCCGGTTTGGGGCTGAAAACGCATGTTTTGAGACTCTGCACAGAAAGTGTTTGCAGACTGCTGAATCCACACATGGGTTTAACTCTGGAGGTTGAGTGCACACATTGACAACCGTTCTGTTAGATAGCTGCGTTTTGGATTTAGAAGCAGAGATGTCCCTGTGCTTACTGCCCTTTCTTCCATCTGACGATATGGGGCTGAAAACGCCTGTTTTGAGACTCTGCACAGAAAGTCTTTGCAGACTGCTGAATCCACACACGGGTTTATCTCTGGAAGTTGAGTGCACACATTGACAACCGTTCTGTTAGATAGCTGCGTCTTGGATTTAGAAGCAGATATTTCCCTGTGCTTACTGCCCTTTCTTCCTATGCCGGTATGGGGCTAAAACGCCTGTTTTGAGACCCTGCACAGAAAGTGTTTGCAGACTGCTGAATCCACACACGGGTTTAACTCTGGAAGTTGAGTGCACACATTGACAACCGTTCTGTTAGATAGCTGCAGTTTGGATTTAGAAATAGATATTTCCCTGTTCTTACTGCCCTTTCTTCTGTATGCCAGTATGGGTTTGAAAACGCCTGTTTCGAGACTCTGCACAGAAAGTGTTTGCAGACTGCTGAATCCACACACGGGTTTAACTCTGGAAGTTGAGTGGACACATTGACAACCGTTCTGTTAGATAGCTGCGTTTTGGATTTAGAAGCAGATGTTTCGCTGTGCTTACTGCCCTTTCTTCCATATGCCGGTATGGGGCTAAAACGCCTGTTTTGAGACTCTGCACAGAAAGTGTTTGCAGACTGCTGAATCCACACACGGGTTTCACTCTGGATGTTGAGTGCACACATTGACAACCGTTCTGTTAGATACCCGCAGTTTGGATTTAGAAATAGATATTTCCCTGTTGTTCCTGCCCTTTCTTCCATATGCCGGTATGGGGCTAAAACGCCTGTTTTGAGACTCTGCACAGAAAGTGTTTGCAGACTGCTGAATCCACACACGGGTTTAACTCTGGAAGTTGAGTGCACACATTGACAACCGTTCGGCTAGATAGCTGCGTTTTGGATTTAGAATTAGATATTTCCTAGTGCTTATTGCCCTTTCTTCCATATGCCGGTATGGGGCTGAAAACGCCTGTTTGGAGACTCTGCACAGAAAGTGTTTGCAGACTGCTGAATCCACACACGTGTTTCAGTCTGGAAGTTGAGTGCACACATTGACAGCCGTTCGTTTAGATAGCTGCGTTCTGGATTTAGAAGCAGATATTTCCCTGTGCTTACTGCCCTTTCTTCCATATGCCGGTATGGGGCTGAAAACGCCTGTTTTGAGACTCTGCACAGAAAGTGTTTGCAGATTGCTGAATCCACACATGGGTTAAAATCTGGAAGTTGATTGCCGACATTGACAGCCGTTCTGTTAGATAGCTGCGTTTTGGATTTAGAAGCAGATATTTCCCTGTGCTTACTGCCCTTTCTTCCATATGACGGTATGGGGCTAAAACGCCTGTTTTGAGACTCTGCACAGAAAGTGTTTGCAGACTGCTGAATCCACACACGGGTTGAACTCTGGAAGTTGAATGCACACATTGACAACAGTTTTGTTAGATAGCTGCATTTTGGATTTAGAAATAGATATTTCCCTGTTCTTCCTGCCCTTTCTTCCGTATGCCAGTATGTGGCTTAAAACGCCTGTTTTGAGACTCTGCACAGAAAGTGTTTGCAGACTGCTGAATCCACACTCGGGTTTAACTCTGGAAGTTGAGTGCACACATTGACAACCGTTCTTTTAGATAGCTACGTTTTGGATTTAGAAGCAGATATTTCCCTGTGCTTCCTGCCCTTTCTTCCATATGCCGGTATGGGGCTGAAAACGCCTGTTTTGAGACTTTGCACAGAAAGTGTTTGCAGACTGCTGAATCCACACACGAGTTTCAAACTGGAAGTTGAGTGCACAGATTGACAACCGTTCTGTTAGATAGCCGCGTTTTGGATTTAGAAGAAGATATTTCCCTGTGCATACTGCCCTTTCTTCCATATGCCTGTTTGGGGCAGAGAACGCCTGTTTTGAGACTCTGGACAGAAAGTGTTTGCAGACTGCTGAATCCACACATGGGTTTAAATCTAGAAGTTGAGTGATGACATTGACAGCCGTTCTGTTAGATAGCTGCGTTTTGGATATAGAAGCAGATATTTCCCTGTGCTTCCTGCCCTTTCTTCCATAGGCCGGTATGGGGCTGAAAACGCCTGTTTTGAGACTCTGCAGAGAAAGTGTTTTCAGACTGCTGAATCCACACGCGGGTTTCAAACTGGACGTTGGGAGCACACATTGACAACCGTTCTGTTAGATTGCTGCGTTTTGGATTTAGAAGCAGATATTTCCCTGTGCTTACTGCCCTTTCTTCCATATGCTGGTATAGGGCTGAAAACGCCTGTTTTGAGACTCTGCACAGAAAGTGTTTGCAGACTGTGGAATCCACACACGGGTTTCACTCTGGAAATTGAGTGCATACATTGAAAACCGTTCTGTTAGATAGCTGCGTTTTGGATTTAGAAGCAGATATTTCCCTGTGCTTCCTGCCCTTTCTTCCATATGCCGGTATGGGGCTGAAAAAGCCTGTTTTGAGACTCTGCACAGAAAGTCTTTGCAGACTGCTGAATCCACATACGGGTTTATCTCTGGAAGTTGAGTGCACACATTGACAACCGTTCTGTTAGATAGCTGCGTTTTGGATTTAGAAGCAGATATTTCCCTGTGCTTTCTGCCCTTTCTTCCATATGCCGGTATGGGGCTAAAACGCCTGTTTTGAGACCCTGCACAGAAAGTGTTTGCAGACTGCTGAATCCACACACGGGTTTAACTCTGGAAGTTGAGTGCACACATTGACAACCGTTCTGTTAGATAGCTGCAGTTTGGATTTAGAAATAGATATTTCCCTGTTCTTACTGCCCTTTCTTCTGTATGCCAGTATGGGGTTGAAAACGCCTGTTTCGAGACTCTGCACAGAAAGTGTTTGCAGACTGCTGAATCCACACACGGGTTTAACTCTGGAAGTTGAGTGGACACATTGACAACGGTTCTGTTAGATAGCTGCGTTTTGGATTTAGAAGCAGATATTTCCCTGTGCTTACTGCCCTTTCTTCCTTATGCCGGTATGGGGCTAAAACGCCTGTTTTGAGACTCTGCACATAAAGTGTTTGCAGACTGCTGAATCCACACAAGGGTTTAACTCTGGAAGTTGAGTACACACATTGACAACCGTTCTGTTTGAAAGCTGCGTTTTGGATTTAGAAGCAGATATTACCCTCTGCTTACGGCCCTTTCTTCCATATGCCGGTTTGGGGCTGAAAACGCCTGTTTTGAGACTCTGCACAGAAAGTGTTTGCAGACTGTTGAATCCACACACGGGTTTCTAACTGGAAGTTGAGTGCGCACATTGACAACCGTTCTGTAGGATAGCTGAATTTGGGATTTAGAAATATATTTTTCCCTGTTCTTCATGCCCTTTCTTCCGTATGCCAGTATGGGGCTGAAAACGCCTGTTTCGAGACTCTGCACAGAAAGTGTTTGCAGACTGCTGAATCCACACACGGGTTTCACTCTGGAAATTGAGTGCACACATTGAAAACCGTTGTGTTAGATAGCTGCGTTTTGGATTTAGAAGCAGACATTTCCCTGTGCTTACTGCCCTTTCTTCCATATTACGGTATGGGGCTAAAAGGCCTGTTTTGAGACTCTGCACAGAAAGTGTTTGCAGACTGCTGAATCCACACATGGGTTTAACTCTGGAGTATGAGTGATGACATTGACAGCCGTTCTGTTACATAGCTGCGTTTTGGATTTAGAAGCAGATATTTCCCTGTGCTTACTGCCCTTTCTTCCATATTACGGTATGGGGCTGAAAACGCCTGTTTTGAGACTCTGCACAGAAAGTGTTTGCAGACTGCTGAATCCACACACGGGTGTCACTCTGGAAGTTGAGTGCACACATTGACAACCGTTCTGTTAGATAGCTGCCTTTTGGGTTTAGAAATAGATATTTCCCTGTTCTTCCTGCCCTTTCTTCCATATGACGGTATGGGGCTGAAAACGCCTGTTTTGAGACTCTGCACAGAAAGTGTTTGCAGACTGCTGAATCCACACACGAGTTTCAAACTGGAAGTTGAGTGGACACATTGACAACCGTTCTGTTAGATAGCTGCCTTTTGGATTTAGAAGCAGATATTTCCCTGTGCTTCCTGCCCTTTCTTCCGTATGCAGGCATGAGGCTGAAAACGCCTGTTTTGCGAGTCTGCACAGAAAGTGTTTGCAGACTGCTGAATCCACACATGGATTAAAATCTGGAAGTTGATTGCCGACATTGACAGCCGTTCTGTTAGATAGCTGCGTTTTTGATTTAGAAGCAGATATTTCCCTGTGCTTTCTGCTGTTTCTTCCATATGCCGGTATTGGGCTGAAAACGCCTGTTTTTAAGCTCTGCACAGAAAGTGTTTGCAGACTGCTGAATCCACACACGGGTTTAACTCTGGAAGTTGAGTGCACACATTGACAACCGTTCTGTTAGATAGCTGCGTTTTGGATTTAGAAGCAGATATTTCCCTGTGCTTACTGCTGTTTCTTCCATATGCCGGTAACGGGCTGAAAAGGCCTGTTTTGGTACTCTGCAGAGAAAGGGTTTGCAGACTGCTGAATCCACACACGGGTTTAACTCTGGAAGTTGAGTGCACACATTGACAACCGTTCTGTTAGATAGCTGCGTTTTGGATTTAGAAGCAGATATTTCCCTGTGCTTACTGCTGTTTCTTCCATATGCCGGTAAAGGGCTGAAAACGCCTGTTTTGGGACTGTGCAGAGAAAGTGTTTGCAGACTGCTGAATCCACACACGGGTTTAACTCTGGAAGTTGAGTGCACACATTGACAACCTTTCTGTTAGGTAGCTGCGTTTTGGATTTAGAAGCAGATATTTCCCTGTGCTTACTGCTGTTTCTTCCATATGCCGGTAATGGGCTGAAAACGCCTGTTTTGGGACTCTGCAGAGAAAGAGTTTGCAGACTGCTGAATCCACACACGGGTTTAACTCTGGAAGTTGAGTGCACACATTGACAACCGTTCTGTTAGATAGCTGCGTTTTGGATTTAGAAGCAGATATTTCCCTGTGCTTACTGCTGTTTCTTCCATATGCCGGTAAAGGGCTGAAAACGCCTGTTTTGGGACTGTGCAGAGAAAGTGTTTGCAGACTGCTGAATCCACACACGGGTTTAACTCTGGAAGTTGAGTGCACACATTGACAACCGTTCTGTTAGATAGCAGCGTTTTGGATTTAGAAGCAGATATTTCCCTGTGCTTACTGCTGTTTCTTCCATATGCCGGTAATGGGCTGAAAACGCCTGTTTTGGGACTCTGCAGAGAAAGAGTTTGCAGACTGCTGAATCCACACACGGGTTTAACTCTGGAAGTTGAGGGCACACATTGACAACCGTTCTGTTAGGTAGCTGCGTTTTGGATTGAGAAGCAGATATTTCCCTGTGCTTACTGCTGTTTCTTCCATATGCCGGTAATGGGCTGAAAACGCCTGTTTTGGGACTCTGCAGAGAAAGAGTTTGCAGACGGCTGAATCCACACACGGGTTTAACTCTGGAAGTTGAGTGCACACATTGACAACCGTTCTGTTAGATAGCTGCGTTTTGGATTTAGAAGCAGATATTTCCCTGTGCTTACTGCTGTTTCTTCCATATGCCGGTAATGGGCTGAAAACGCCTGTTTTGGGACTCTGCAGAGAAAGAGTTTGCAGACTGCTGAATCCACACACGGGTTTAACTCTGGAAGTTGAGTGCACACATTGACAACCGTTCTGTTAGATAGCTGCGTTTTGGATTTAGAAGCAGATATTTCCCTGTGCTTACTGCTGTTTCTTCCATATGCCGGTAACGGGCTGAAAAGGCCTGTTTTGGTACTCTGCAGAGAAAGGGTTTGCAGACTGCTGAATCCACACATGGGTTTAACTCTGGAAGTTGAGTGCACACATTGACAACCGTTCTGTTAGATAGCTGCGTTTTGGATTTAGAAACAGCTATTTCCCTGTGCTTACTGCTGTTTCTTCCATATGCCGGTAATGGGCTGAAAACGCCTGTTTTGGGACCCTGCAGAGAAAGAGTTTGCAGACTGCTGAATCCACACACGGGTTTAACACTGGAAGTTGAGTGCACACATTGACAACCGTTCTGTTAGATAGCTGCGTTTTGGATTTAGAAGCAGATATTTCCCTGTGCTTACTGCTGTTTCTTCCATATGCCGGTAAAGGGCTGAAAACGCCTGTTTTGGGACTGTGCAGAGAAAGTGTTTGCAGACTGCTGAATCCACACACGGGTTTAACTCTGGAAGTTGAGTGCACACATTGACAACCGTTCTGTTAGGTAGCTGCGTTTTGGATTTAGAAGCAGATATTTCCCTGTGCTTACTGCTGTTTCTTCCATATGCCGGTAATGGGCTGAAAACGCCTGTTTTGGGACCCTGCAGAGAAAGAGTTTGCAGACTGCTGAATCCACTCACGGGTTTAAATCTGGAAGTTGAGTGCACACATTGACAACCGTTCTGTTAGATAGCTGTGTTTTGGATTTAGAAGCAGATATTTCCCTGTGCTTACTGCTGTTTCTTCCATATGCCGGTAAAGGGCTGAAAACGCCTGTTTTGGGACTGTGCAGAGAAAGTGTTTGCAGACTGCTGAATCCACACACGGGTTTAACTCTGGAAGTTGAGTGCACACATTGACAACCTTTCTGTTAGGTAGCTGCGTTTTGGATTTAGAAGCAGATATTTCCCTGTGCTTACTGCTGTTTCTTCCATATGCCGGTAATGGGCTGAAAACGCCTGTTTTGGGACTCTGCAGAGAAAGAGTTTGCAGACTGCTGAATCCACACACGGGTTTAACTCTGGAAGTTGAGTGCACACATTGACAACCGTTCTGTTAGATAGCTGCGTTTTGGATTTAGAAGCAGATATTTCCCTGTGCTTACTGCCCTTTCTTCCATATGCCGGTATGGGGTTGAAAACGCCTGTTTTGAGGCTCTGCACAGAAAGGGTTTGCAGACTGCTGAATCCACACACGGGTTTAACTCTGGAAGTTGAGTGCACACACACTGACAACCTTTCAGTTAGATAGCTGCGTTTTGGATTTAGAAGCAGATATTTCCCTGTGCTTACTGCCCTTTCTTCCATATGCCGGTAAGGGGCTGAAAACGCCTGTTTTGAGACTCTGCACAGAAAGTGTTTGCAGACTGCTGAATCCACACACGGGTTTCACTCTGGAAGTTGAGTGCACACATTGACAACCGTTCTGTTAGATAGCTGCGTTCTGGATTTAGAAGCAGATATTTCCCTGTGCTTACTGCCCTTTTTTCCATATGCCGGTACGGGGCTAAAACGCCTGTTTTGAGACTCTGCACAGAAAATGTTTGCAGACTGCTGAATCCACACACGGGTTTAACTCTGGAAGTTGAGTGCACACATTGACAACAGTTGTGTTAGACAGCTGCATTTTGGATTTAGAAATAGATATTTCCCTGTTCTTCCTGCCCTTTCTTCCGTATGCCAGTATGTGGCTTAAAACGCCTGTTTTGAGACTCCGCACAGAAAGTGTTTGCAGACTGCTGAATCCACACATGGGTTTAACTCTGGAAGTTGAGTGCACACATTGACAACCGTTCTTTTAGATAGCTACGTTTTGGATTTAGAAGCAGATATTTCCCTGTGCTTCCTGCCCTTTCTTCCATATGCCGGTATGGGGCTGAAAACGCCTGTTTTGAGACTTTGCACAGAAAGTGTTTGCAGACTGCTGAATCCACACACGAGTTTCAAACTGGAAGTTGAGTGCACAGATTGACAACCGTTCTGTTAGATAGCCGCGTTTTGGATTTAGAAGAAGATATTTCCCTGTGCTTACTGCCCTTTCTTCCATATGCCGGTTTGGGGCAGAGAACGCCTGTTTTGAGACTCTGGACAGAAAGTGTTTGCAGACTGCTGAATCCACACATGGGTTTAAATCTGGAAATTGAGTGATGACATTGACAGCCGCTCTGTTAGATAGCTGCGTTTTGGATATAGAAGCAGATATTTCCCTGTGCTTCCTGCCCTTTCTTCCATAGGCCGGTATGGGGCTGAAAACGCCTGTTTTGAGACTCTGCAGAGAAAGTGTTTGCAGACTGCTGAATCCACACGCGGGTTTCTAACTGGACGTTGGGAGCACACATTGACAACCATTCTGTTAGATTGCTGCGTTTTGGATTTAGAAGCAGATATTTCCCTGTGCTTACTGCCCTTTCTTCCATATGCTGGTATGGGGCTGAAAACGCCTGTTTTGAGACTCTGCACAGAAAGTGTTTGCAGACTGTGGAATCCACACACGGGTTTCACTCTGGAAATTGAGTGCATACATTGAAAACCGTTCTGTTAGATAGGTGCGTTTTGGATTTAGAAGCAGATATTTCCCTGTGCTTCCTGCCCTTTCTTCCATATGCCGGTATGGGGCTGAAAAAGCCTGTTTTGAGACTCTGCACAGAAAGTGTTTGCAGACTGCTGAATCCACACACGGGATTAACTCTGGAAGTTGAGTGCACACATTGACAACCGTTCTGGTAGATAGCTGCGTTTTGGATTTAGAAGCAGATATTTCCCTCTGCTTACTGCCCTTTCTTCCATATGCCGGTATGGGGCTGAAATCGCCTGTTTTGAGACTCTGCACAGAAAGTGTTTGTGGACTGCTGAATCCACACATGGGTTTAACTCTGGAAGTTGAGTGATGACATTGACAGCCGTTCTGTTAGATAGCCGCGTTTTGGATTTATAAGCAGATATTTCCCTGTGCTTACTGCCCTTTCTTCCATATGCCGTTATGGGGCTGAAAACGCCTCTTTTGAGACTCCGCACAGAAAATGTTTGTAGACTGCTGAATCCACACACGGGTTTCACTCTGGAAGTTGAGTGCACACATTGACAACCGTTCTGTTGGATAGCTGCATTTTGGATTTAGAAATATATTTTTCCCTGTTCTTCCTGCCCTTTCTTCCGTATGCCAGTATGGGGCTGAAAACGCCTGTTTCGAGACTCTGCACAGAAAGTGTTTGCAGACTGCTGAATCCACACACGGGTTTCACTCTGGAAGTTGAGTGCACACATTGACAACCGTTCTGTTAGATAGCTGCGTTTTGGATTTAGAAACAGCTATTTCCCTGTGCTTACTGCTGTTTCTTCCATATGCCGGTAATGGGCTGAAAACGCCTGTTTTGGGACCCTGCAGAGAAAGAGTTTGCAGACTGCTGAATCCACACACGGGTTTAACACTGGAAGTTGAGTGCACACATTGACAACCGTTCTGTTAGATAGCTGCGTTTTGGATTTAGAAGCAGATATTTCCCTGTGCTTACTGCTGTTTCTTCCATATGCCGGTAAAGGGCTGAAAACGCCTGTTTTGGGACTGTGCAGAGAAAGTGTTTGCAGACTGCTGAATCCACACACGGGTTTAACTCTGGAAGTTGAGTGCACACATTGACAACCGTTCTGTTAGGTAGCTGCGTTTTGGATTTAGAAGCAGATATTTCCCTGTGCTTACTGCTGTTTCTTCCATATGCCGGTAATGGGCTGAAAACGCCTGTTTTGGGACCCTGCAGAGAAAGAGTTTGCAGACTGCTGAATCCACACACGGGTTTAAATCTGGAAGTTGAGTGCACACATTGACAACCGTTCTGTTAGATAGCTGCGTTTTGGATTTAGAAGCAGATATTTCCCTGTGCTTACTGCTGTTTCTTCCATATGCCGGTAAAGGGCTGAAAACGCCTGTTTTGGGACTGTGCAGAGAAAGTGTTTGCAGACTGCTGAATCCACACACGGGTTTAACTCTGGAAGTTGAGTGCACACATTGACAACCTTTCTGTTAGGTAGCTGCGTTTTGGATTTAGAAGCAGATATTTCCCTGTGCTTACTGCTGTTTCTTCCATATGCCGGTAATGGGCTGAAAACGCCTGTTTTGGGACTCTGCAGAGAAAGAGTTTGCAGACTGCTGAATCCACACACGGGTTTAACTCTGGAAGTTGAGTGCACACATTGACAACCGTTCTGTTAGATAGCTGCGTTTTGGATTTAGAAGCAGATATTTCCCTGTGCTTACTGCCCTTTCTTCCATATGCCGGTATGGGGTTGAAAACGCCTGTTTTGAGGCTCTGCACAGAAAGGGTTTGCAGACTGCTGAATCCACACACGGGTTTAACTCTGGAAGTTGAGTGCACACACACTGACAACCTTTCAGTTAGATAGCTGCGTTTTGGATTTAGAAGCAGATATTTCCCTGTGCTTACTGCCCTTTCTTCCATATGCCGGTAAGGGGCTGAAAACGCCTGTTTTGAGACTCTGCACAGAAAGTGTTTGCAGACTGCTGAATCCACACACGGGTTTCACTCTGGAAGTTGAGTGCACACATTGACAACCGTTCTGTTAGATAGCTGCGTTCTGGATTTAGAAGCAGATATTTCCCTGTGCTTACTGCCCTTTCTTCCATATGCCGGTACGGGGCTAAAACGCCTGTTTTGAGACTCTGCACAGAAAATGTTTGCAGACTGCTGAATCCACACACGGGTTTAACTCTGGAAGTTGAGTGCACACATTGACAACAGTTTTGTTAGACAGCTGCATTTTGGATTTAGAAATAGATATTTCCCTGTTCTTCCTGCCCTTTCTTCCGTATGCCAGTATGTGGCTTAAAACGCCTGTTTTGAGACTCTGCACAGAAAGTGTTTGCAGACTGCTGAATCCACACATGGGTTTAACTCTGGAAGTTGAGTGCACACATTGACAACCGTTCTTTTAGATAGCTACGTTTTGGATTTAGAAGCAGATATTTCCCTGTGCTTCCTGCCCTTTCTTCCATATGCCGGTATGGGGCTGAAAACGCCTGTTTTGAGACTTTGCACAGAAAGTGTTTGCAGACTGCTGAATCCACACACGAGTTTCAAACTGGAAGTTGAGTGCACAGATTGACAACCGTTCTGTTAGATAGCCGCGTTTTGGATTTAGAAGAAGATATTTCCCTGTGCTTACTGCCCTTTCTTCCATATGCCGGTTTGGGGCAGAGAACGCCTGTTTTGAGACTCTGGACAGAAAGTGTTTGCAGACTGCTGAATCCACACATGGGTTTAAATCTGGAAGTTGAGTGATGACATTGACAGCCGTTCTGTTAGATAGCTGCGTTTTGGATATAGAAGCAGATATTTCCCTGTGCTTCCTACCCTTTCTTCCATAGGCCGGTATGGGGCTGAAAACGCCTGTTTTGAGACTCTGCAGAGAAAGTGTTTGCAGACTGCTGAATCCACACGCGGGTTTCTAACTGGACGTTGGGAGCACACATTGACAACCGTTCTGTTAGATTGCTGCGTTTTGGATTTAGAAGCAGATATTTCCCTGTGCTTACTGCCCTTTCTTCCATATGCTGGTATGGGGCTGAAAACGCCTGTTTTGAGACTCTGCACAGAAAGTGTTTGCAGACTGTGGAATCCACACACGGGTTTCACTCTGGAAATTGAGTGCATACATTGAAAACCGTTCTGTTAGATAGGTGCGTTTTGGATTTAGAAGCAGATATTTCCCTGTGCTTCCTGCCCTTTCTTCCATATGCCGGTATGGGGCTGAAAAAGCCTGTTTTGAGACTCTGCACAGAAAGTGTTTGCAGACTGCTGAATCCACACACGGGTTTCACTCTGGAAATTGAGTGCATACATTGAAAACCGTTCTGTTAGATAGCTGCGTTTTGGATTTAGAAGCAGATATTTCCCTCTGCTTACTGCCCTTTCTTCCATATGCCGGTATGGGGCTGAAATCGCCTGTTTTGAGACTCTGCACAGAAAGTGTTTGTGGACTGCTGAATCCACACATGGGTTTAACTCTGGAAGTTGAGTGATGACATTGACAGCCGTTCTGTTAGATAGCCGCGTTTTGGATTTATAAGCAGATATTTCCCTGTGCTTACTGCCCTTTCTTCCATATGCCGTTATGGGGCTGAAAACGCCTCTTTTGAGACTCCGCACAGAAAATGTTTGCAGACTGCTGAATCCACACACGGGTTTCACTCTGGAAGTTGAGTGCACACATTGACAACCGTTCTGTTGGATAGCTGCATTTTGGATTTAGAAATATATTTTTCCCTGTTCTTCCTGCCCTTTCTTCCGTATGCCAGTATGGGGCTGAAAACGCCTGTTTCGAGACTCTGCACAGAAAGTGTTTGCAGACTGCTGAATCCACACACGGGTTTCACTCTGGAAGTTGAGTGCACACATTGAAAACCGTTGTGTTAGATAGCTGCGATTTGGATTTAGAAGCAGACATTTCCCTGTTCTTACTTCCCTTTCTTCCATATACCGGTATGGGGCTGAAAACGCCTGTTTTGAGACTCGGCACAGAAAGTGTTTGCAGACTGCTGAATCAACACACGGGTTTAACTCTGGAGGTTGAGTGCACACATTGACAACCGTTCTGTTAGATAGCTGCGTTTTGGATTTAGAAGCAGATATTTCCCTGTGCTTTCTGCTGTTTCTTCCATGTGCCGGTATTGGGCTGAAAACGCCTGTTTTTAAGCTCTGCACAGAAAGTGTTTGCAGACTGCTGAATCCACACACGGGTTTAACTCTGGAAGTTGAGTGCACACATTGACAACCGTTCTGTTAGATAGCTGCGTTTTGGATTTAGAAGCAGATATTTCCCTGTGCTTACTGCTGTTTCTTCCATATGCCGGTAATGGGCTGAAAACGCCTGTTTTGGGACTCTGCAGAGAAAGTGTTTGCAGACTGCTGAATCCACACACGGGTTTAACTCTGGAAGTTAAGCACACACATTGACAACCGTTCTGTTAGATAGCAGCGTTTTGGATTTAGAAGCAGATATTTCCCTGTGCTTACTGCTGTTTCTTCCATATGCCGGTAATGGGCTGAAAACGCCTGTTTTGGGACTCTGCAGAGAAAGAGTTTGCAGACTGCTGAATCCACACACGGGTTTAACTCTGGAAGTTGAGGGCACACATTGACAACCGTTCTGTTAGGTAGCTGCGTTTTGGATTTAGAAGCAGATATTTCCCTGTGCTTCCTGCCCTTTCTTCCATAGGCCGGTAGGGGCTGAAAACGCCTGTTTTGAGACTCTGCAGAGAAAGTGTTTGCAGACTGCTGAATCCACACACGGGTTTAACTCTGGAAGTTGAGTGGACACATTGACAACCGTTCTGTTAGATAGCTGCGTTTTGGATTTAGAAGCAGATATTTCCCTGTGCTTACTGCCCTTTCTTCCTTATGCCGGTATGGGGCTAAAACGACTGTTTTGAGACTCTGCACATAAAGTGTTTGCAGACTGCTGAATCCACACAAGGGTTTAACTCTGGAAGTTGAGTACACACATTGACAACCGTTCTGTTTGAAAGCTGCGTTTTGGATTTAGAAGCAGATATTACCCTCTGCTTACTGCCCTTTCTTCCATATGCCGGTTTGGGGCTGAAAACGCATGTTTTGAGACTCTGCACAGAAAGTGTTTGCAGACTGCAGAATCCACACACGGGTTTACTCTGGAAGTTGAGAGCACACATTGACAACCGTTCTGTTAGATAGCTGCGTTTTGGATTTAGAAGCAGATATTTCCCTGTGCTTCCTGCCCTTTCTTCCATATGCCGGTATGGGGCTGAAAACGCCTGTTTTGAGACTCTGCACAGAAAGTGTTTGCAGACTGTTGAATCCACACACGGGTTTCTAACTGGAAGTTGAGTGCACACATTGACAACCGTTGTGTTAGATAGCTGCGTTTTGGATTTAGAAGCAGACATTTCCCTGTTCTTACTTCCCTTTCTTCCATATGCCGGTATGGGGCTAAAAGGCCTGTTTTGAGACTCTGCACAGAAAGTGTTTGCAGACTGCTGAATCCACACATGGGTTTAACTCTGGAGTATGAGTGATGACATTGACGGCCGTTCTGTTACATAGCTGCGTTTTGGATTTAGAAGCAGATATTTCCCTGTGCTTACTGCGCTTTCTTCCATATTCCGGTATGGGGCTGAAAACGCCTGTTTTGAGACTCTGCACAGAAAGTGTTTGCAGACTGCTGAATCCACACACGGGTGTCACTCTGGCAGTTGAGTGCACACATTGAGAACCGTTCTGTTAGATAGCTGCCTTTTGGATTTAGAAATAGATATTTCCCTGTTCTTCCTGCCCTTTCTTCCATATGACGGTATGGGGCTGAAAATGCCTGTTTTGAGACTCTGCACAGAAAGTGTTTGCAGACTGCTGAATCCGCACACGAGTTTCAAACTGGAAGTTGAGTGGACACATTGACAACCGTTCTGTTAGATAGCTGCCTTTTGGATTTAGAAGCAGATATTTCCCTGTGCTTACT
This sequence comes from Aotus nancymaae, assembly GCF_030222135.1. Lineage (NCBI taxonomy): Eukaryota > Metazoa > Chordata > Mammalia > Primates > Aotidae > Aotus > Aotus nancymaae. The sequence goes on from NW_026988654.1 coordinate 109,916, forward strand.
GCCCTTTCTTCCGTATGCCGGCATGAGGCTGAAAACGCCTGTTTTGCGAGTCTGCACAGAAAGTGTTTGCAGACTGCTGAATCCACACATGGATTAAAATCTGGAAGTTGATTGCCGACATTGACAGCCGTTCTGTTAGATAGCTGCGTTTTGGATTTAGAAGCAGATATTTCCCTGTGCTTTCTGCTGTTTCTTCCATATGCCGGTATTGGGCTGAAAACACCTGTTTTTAAGCTCTGCACAGAAAGTGTTTGCAGACTGCTGAATCCACACACGGGTTTAACTCTGGAAGTTGAGTGCACACATTGACAACCGTTCTGTTAGATAGCTGCGTTTTGGATTTAGAAGCAGATATTTCCCTGTGCTTACTGCTGTTTCTTCCATATGCCGGTAATGGGCTGAAAACGCCTGTTTTGGGACTCTGCAGAGAAAGTGTTTGCAGACTGCTGAATCCACACACGGGTTTAGCTCTGGAAGTTGAGTGCACACATTGACAACCGTTCTGTTAGATAGCTGCGTTTTGGATTTAGAAGCAGATATTTCCCTGTGCTTACTTCTGTTTCTTCCATATGCCGGTAACGGGCTGAAAAGGCCTGTTTTGGGACTCTGCAGAGAAAGTGTTTGCAGGCTGCTGAATCCACACACGGATTTAACTCTGGAAGTTGAGTGCACACATTGAAACCGTTCTGTTAGATAGCTGCGTTTTGGAATTAGAAGCAGATATTTCCCTGTGCTTTCTGCTGTTTCTTCCATATGCCGGTATTGGGCTGAAAACGCCTGTTTTTAAGCTCTGCAGAGAAAGTGTTTGCAGACTGCTGAATCCACACACGGGTTGAACTCTGGAAGTTGAGTGCACACATTGACAACCGTTCTGTTAGATAGCTGCGTTTTGGATTTAGAAGCAGATATTTCCCTGTGCTTACTGCCCTTTCTTCCATATGCCGGTAATGGGCTGAAAACGCATGTTTTCAGACTCTGCAGAGAAAGTGTTTGCAGACTGCTGAATCCACACACGGGTTTACCTCTGGAAGTTGAGTGCACACATTGACAACCGTTCTGTTAGGTAGCTGCGTTTTGGATTTAGAAGCAGATATTTCTCTGTGCTTACTGTCATTTCTTCCATATACCGGAATAGGGCTGGAAACGCCTGTTTTGGGACTCTGCACAGAAAGTGTTTTAAGACTGCTGAATCCACACACGGGTTTACCTCTGGAAGTTGAGTCTACACATTGACAACCGTTCTGTTAGATAGCTGCGTTTTGCATTTAGAAGCAGATATTTCCCTGTGCTTACTGCCGTTTCTTCCATAAGCCGGTATTGAGATGAAAACGCCTGTTTTGAGACACTGCACAGAATGTGTTTGCAGACTGCTGAATCCACACACGGGTTTAACTCTGGAAGCTGAGTGCACACATTGACAATCGTTCTGTTAGATAGCTGCGTTTTGGATTTAGAAGCAGATATTTCCCTGTGCTTACTGCTGTTTCTTCCATATGCCGGTAATGGGCTGAAAACGCCTGTTTTGGGACTCTGCAGAGAAATAGTTTGCAGACTGCTGAATCCACACACGGGTTTAACTCTGGAAGTTGAGTGCACACGTTGACAACCGTTCTGTTAGATAGCTGCGTTTTGGATTTAGAAGCATATATTTCCCTGTGCTTACTGCTGTTTCTTCCATATGCCGGTAATGGGCTGAAAACGCCTGTTTTGGGACTCTGCAGAGAAAGTGTTTGCAGACTGCTGAATCCACACACGGGTTTAACTCTGGAAGTTGAGTGCACACATTGACAACCGTTCTGTTAGATAGCTGCGTTTTGGATTTAGAAGCAGATATTTCCCTGTGCTTACTTCTGTTTCTACCATATGCCGGTAACGGGCTGAAAAGGCCTGTTTTGGGACTCTGCAGAGAAAGTGTTTGCAGACTGCTGAATCCACACACGGGTTTAACTCTGGAAGTTGAGTGCACACAATGACAAACGTTCTGTTAGATAGCTGCGTTTTGGATTTAGAAGCAGATATTTCCCTGTGCTTTCTGCTGTTTCTTCCATATGCCGGTATTGGGCTGAAAACGCCTGTTTTTAAGCTCTGCACAGAAAGTGTTTGCAGACTGCTGAATCCACACACGGGTTTAACTCTGGAAGTTGAGTGCACACATTGACAACCGTTCTGTTAGATAGCTGCGTTTTGGATTTAGAAGCAGATATTTCCCTGTGCTTACTGCTGTTTCTTCCATATGCCGGTAATGGGCTGAAAACGCCTGTTTTGGGACTCTGCAGAGAAAGTGTTTGCAGACTGCTGAATCCACACACGGGTTTAACTCTGGAAGTTGAGTGCACACATTGACAACCGTTTTGTTAGATAGCTGCGTTTTGGATTTAGAAGCAGATATTTCCCTGTGCTTACTGCTGTTTCTTCCATATGCCGGTAATGGGCTGAAAACGCCTGTTTTGGGACTCTGCAGAGAAAGTGTTTGCAGACTGCTGAATCCACACACGGGTTTAACTCTGGAAGTTGAGTGCACACATTGACAACCGTTCTGTTAGATAGCTGCGTTTTGGATTTAGAAGCAGATACTTCCCTGTGCTTACTGCTGTTTCTTCCATATGCCGATAAAGGGCTGAAAACGCCTGTTTTGGGACTCTGCAGAGAAAGTGTTTGCAGACTGCTGAATCCACACACGGGTTTATCTCTGGAAGTTGAGTGCACACATTGACAACCGTTCTGTTAGGTAGCTGCGTTTTGGATTTAGAAGCAGATATTTCCCTGTGCTTACTGCCGTTTCTTCCATATGCCGGTAATGGGCTGAAAACGCCTGTTTTGGGACTCTGCAGAGAAAGTGTTTGCAGACTGCTGAATCCACACACGGGTTTAACTCTGGAAGTTGAGTGCACACATTGACAACCATTCTGTTAGATAGCTGCGTTTTGGATTTAGAAGCAGATATTTCCTGTGCTTACTGCCCTTTCTTCCATATGACGGTAATGGGCTGAAAACCCTGTTTTGGGACTCTGCAGAGAAAGTGTTTGCAGACTGCTGAATCCACACACGGGTTGAACTCTGGAAGTTGAGTGCACACATTGACAACCGTTCTGTTAGGTAGCTGCGTTTTGGATTTAGAAGCAGATATTTCTCTGTGCTTACTGCCATTTCTTCCATATACCGGAATAGGGCTGGAAACGCCTGTTTTGGGACTCTGCACAGAAAGTGTTTTAAGACTGCTGAATCCACACACGGGTTTACCTCTGGAAGTTGAGTCTACACATTGACAACCGTTCTGTTAGATAGCTGCGTTTTGCATTTAGAAGCAGATATTTCCCTGTGCTTACTGCCGTTTCTTCCATAAGCCGGTATTGAGATGAAAACGCCTGTTTTGAGACACTGCACAGAATGTTTTTGCAGACTGCTGAATCCACACACGGGTTGAACTCTGGAAGTTGAGTGCACACATTGACAATCGTTCTGTTAGATAGCTGCGTTTTGGATTTAGAAGCAGATATTTCCCTGTGCTTACTGCTGTTTCTTCCATATGCCGGTAATGGGCTGAAAACGCCTGTTTTGGGACTCTGCAGAGAAATAGTTTGCAGACTGCTGAATCCACACACGGGTTTAACTCTGGAAGTTGAGTGCACACATTGACAACCGTTCTGTTAGATAGCTGCGTTTTGGATTTAGAAGCAGATATTTCCCTGTGCTTACTGCTGTTTCTTCCATATGCCGGTAATGGGCTGAAAACGCCTGTTTTGGGACTCTGCAGAGAAAGTGTTTGCAGACTGCTGAATCCACACACGGGTTTAACTCTGGAAGTTGAGTGCACACATTGAAAACCGTTCTGTTAGATAGCTGCGTTTTGGATTGAGAAGCAGATATTTCCCTGTGCTTTCTGCTATTTCTTCTGTATGCCGGTATTGGGGTGAAAACGCCTGCCTTGAGACTCTGCACAGAAAGTGTTTGCAGACTGCTGAATCCACACAGGAGTTTAACTGTGGAAGTTGAGTGCACCCATTGACAACCGTTCTGTTAGATAGCTGCGTTTTGGATTTAGAAGCAGATATTTCCCTGTGCTTACTGCTGTTTCTGCCGTATGCAGGTATTGGGATGAAAATGCCTGCCTTGAGACTGTGCACAGGAAGTGTTTCTAGACTGCTGATAAAACACACGGGTTTAACTCTGGAAGTTGAGTGCACACATTGACAACCGTTTTGTTCGATAGCTGCGTTTTGCATTTAGAAGCAGATATTTCCCTGTACTTTCTGCTGTTTCTTAAATATGTCGGTATTGGACTGAAAACGGCTGGTTTGAGACTCTGCACAGAAAGTGTTTGCAAGCTGCAGAACAAAACACACGTGTTGCACTCTGGAAGTTGAGTGCATACATTGACAACAGTTCTGTTAGATAGTTGCGTTTTGGATTTAGAAACAGATATTTCCCTGTGCTTACTGCCCTTTATTTCATATGCCGGTGTGGGGCTGAAAACGTCTGTTTTGAGACTCTGCACAGAAAGTGTTTCAGACTGCTGAATCCACACACGGGTTTAACTCTGGAAGTTGAGTGCACACATTGACAACCGTTCTGTTAGATAGCTTCGTTCTGGATTTAGAAGCAGATATTTCCCTGTGCTTACTGCCCTTTGTTCCATATGCCAGTATCGGGCTAAAAACGCCAGTTTTGAGACTCTGCACAGAAAGTGTTTGCAGACTGCTGAATCCCCACACGGGTTTAACTCTGGAAGTTGAGTGCACATATTGACAACCATTCTGTTAGATAGTTGCGCTTTGGATTTAGAAGCAGATTTTTCGCTGTGCTTACTGCCCTTTCTTCCATATGCCGGTAAGGGGCTGAAAACGCCTGTTTTGAGACTCTGCACTGAAAGTGTTTGCAGACTGCTGAATCCACACACGGGTTTAACTCTGGAAGTTGAGTGCACACATTGACAACCGATCTGTTAGATAGCTGCGTTTTGGATTTAGAAGCAGATATTTCCCTGTGCTTACTGCCCTTTCTTCCATATGCCGGTAAGGGCCTGAAAACGCCTGTTTTGAGACTCTGCACAGAAAGTGTTTGCCGACTGCTGAATCCACACACGGGTTTAACTCTAGAAGTTGAGTGCCCACATAGGCAACCGTTCTGTTAGATAGCTGCGTTTTGGATTTAGAAGCAGATATTTCCCTGTGCTTACTGCCCTTTCTTCCATATGCCGGTATGGAGCTGAAAACGCCTGTTTTGAGACTCTGCACAGAAACAATTTGCAGACAGCTGAATAAACACAAGGATTGAACTCTGGAAGTTGAGTGCAAACATTGACAACCGTTCTGTTAGATAGCTGCGTTTTGGATTTAGAAGCAGATATTTCCCTGTGCTTACTGCCTATTCTTCCATATACCGGTATGGGGCTGAAAGCGCCTGTTTTGAGACTCTGCACAGAAAGTGTTTGCAGACTGCTCAATCCTCGCTCGGGTTTATCTCTGGAAGTTGAGTGCACACATTGATAACCGTTCTGTCAGATAGCTGCGTTTTGGATTTAGAAGCAGATATTTCCCTGTGCTTACTGCCCTTTCTTCCATATGCCGGTATTGGGCTGAAAACGCCTGTTTTGAGACTCTGCACAGAAAGTGTTTGCAGACTGCTGAATACACACACGGGTTTAACTCTGGAAGATGAGTGCACACATTGACAACCATTCTGTTAGATAGCTGCGTTTTGGATTTAGAAGCAGATATTTCACTGTGCTTACTGCCCTTTCTTCCATATGCCTGTATGGGGCTGAAAACGCCTGTTTTGAGACTCTGCACAGAAAGTGTTTGCAAGCTGCTGAACAAAACACACGTGTTGCACTCTGGAAGTTGAGTGCATACATTGACAACAGTTCTGTTAGATAGTTGCGTTTTGGATTTAGAAACAGATATTTCCCTGTGCTTATTGCCCTTTATTTCATATGCCGGTGTGGGGCTGAAAACGTCTGTTTTGAGACTCTGTACAGAATGTGTTTGCAGACTGCTGAATCCACACACGGGTTTAACTCTGGAAGTTGAGTGCACACATTGAAAACCGTTCTGATAGATAGCTGCGTTCTGGATTTAGAAGCAGATATTTCCCTGTGCTTACTGCCCTTTCTTCCATATGCCTGTATGGGGCTGAAAACGCCTGTTTTGAGACTCTGCACAGAAAGTGTTTGCAGACTGCTGAATCCACACACGGGTTTCACTCTGGAAGTTTAGTGCACTACTGAAAGTGTTTACAGACTGCTGAATACACACACGTGTTTAAATCTGGAAGTTGAGTGCACACAGTGACAACCGTTCTATTAGATAGGTGCGTTTTGGATTTAGAAGCAGATATTTCCCTGTGCTTACTGCCCTTTCTTCCATATGCCGGTATGGGGCTGAAAACGCCTGTTTTGAGACTCTGCACAGAAAGTGTTTGCAGACTGCTGAACCCACACGGGTTTAACTCTGGAAGTTGAGTGCACACATTGACAACTGTTCTGTTAGATAGCTGCGTTTTGGATTTAGAAGCAGATATTTCCCTGTGCTTACTGCCCTTTCTTCTATATGCCGGTATGGGGCTGAAAATGCCTGTTTTGAGACTCTGCACTGAAAGTGTTTGCAGACTGCTGAATCCTCACACAGGTTTAAGTCTGGAAGTTGAGTGCACACATTGACAACCGTTCTGTTACATAGCTGCGTTTTGGATTTAGAAGCAGATATTTCCCTGTGCTTACTGACCTTTCTTCCGTACGCCGGTATGGGGCTGAAAACGACTGTTTCGAGACTCTGCACAGAAAGTGTTTGCAGACTGCTGAGTCCACACACGTTTTAAACTCTGGAAGTTGAGTGCACACTTTGACAACCGTTCTGTTTGATAGCTGCGTTTTGGATTTAGAAGCTGGTATTTCCCTGTGCTTACTGTCCGTTCATCCATATGCCGGTATGGGGCTGAAAACGCCTCTTGTGAGACTCTGCACAGAAAGTGTTTGCAGACTGCTGAATTCACACACGGGTTTCACTGTGGAAGTTGAGTGCACACATTGACAACCGTTCTGTTAGATAGCTGCGTTTTGGATTTAGAAGCAGATATTTCCCTGTGCTTACTTCCCTTTCTTCCATATGCCGGTATGGGGCTGAAAACGCCTGTTTTGAGACTCGGCACTGAAAGTGTTTGCAGACTGCTGAATCCACACATGAGTTTTACTCTGGAGGTTGAGTGCACACATTGACAACCGTTCTGTTAGATAGCTGCGTTTTGGATTTAGAAGCAGATATTTCCCTCTGCTTACTGCCCTTTCTTCCATATGCCGGTATGGGGCTGAAATCGCCTGTTTTGAAACTCTGCACAGAAAGTGTTTGTGGACTGCTGAATCCACACATGGGTTTAACTCTGGAAGTTGAGTGATGACATTGACAGCCGTTCTGTTACATAGCTGCGTTTTGGATTTAGAAGCAGATATTTCCCTCTGCTTACTGCCCTTTCTTCCCTATGCCGTTATGGGGCTGAAAACGCCTGTTTTGAGACTCTGCACAGAAAATGTTTGCAGACTGCTGAATCCACACACGGGTTTCACTCTGGAAGTTGAGTGCACACATTGACAACCGTTCTGTTGGATAGCTGCATTTTGGATTTAGAAATATATTTTTCCCTGTTCTTCCTGCCCTTTCTTAAGTATGCCAGTATGGGGCTGAAAACGCCTGTTTCGAGACTCTGCACAGAAAGAGTTTGCAGACTGCTGAATCCACACGCGGGTTTCACTCTGGATGTTGAGTGCACACATTGAAAACCGTTGTGTTAGATAGCTGCGTTTTGGATTTAGAAGCAGACATTTCCCTGTTCTTACTTCCCTTTCTTCCATATGCCGGTATGGGGCTGAAAACGCCTGTTTTGAGACTCGGCACAGAAAGTGTGTGCAGACTGCTGAATCCACACACGGGTTTAACTCTGGAGGTTGAGTGCACACATTGACAACCGTTCTGTTAGATAGCTGCGTTTTGGATTTAGAAGCAGAGATGTCCCTGTGCTTACTGCCCTTTCTTCCATATGACGGTATGGGGCTGAAAACGCCTGTTTTGAGACTCTGCACAGAAAGTCTTTGCAGACTGCTTAATCCACACACGGGTTTATCTCCGGAAGTTGAGTGCACACATTGACAACCGTTCTGTTAGATAGCTGCGTTTTCGATTTAGAAATAGATATTTCCCTGTTCTTCCTGCCCTTTCTTCCACATGACGGTATGGGGCTGAAAACGCCTGTTTTGTGTCTCTGCACAGAAAGTGTTTGCAGACTGCTGAATCCACACACGGGTTTCACTCTGGATGTTGAGTGCACACATTGACAACCGTTCTGTTAGATAGCTGCAGTTTGGATTTAGAAATAGATATTTCCCTGTTGTTCCTGCCCTTTCTTCCATATGCCGGTAACGGGCTGAAAAGGCCTGTTTTGGGACTCTGCAGAGAAAGTGTTTGCAGACTGCTGAATCCACACACGGATTTAACTCTGGAAGTTGAGTGCACACATTGACAACCGTTCTGTTAGATAGCTGCGTTTTGGATTTAGAAGCAGATATTTCCCTGTGCTTTCTGCTGTTTCTTCCATATGCCGGTATTGGGCTGAAAACGCCTGTTTTTAAGCTCTGCACAGAAAGTGTTTGCAGACTGCTGAATCCACACACGGGTTTAAGTCTGGAAGTTGAGTGCACACATTGACAACCGTTGTGTTAGATAGCTTCGTTTTGGATTTAGAAGCAGATATTTCCCTGTGCTTACTGCTGTTTCTTCCATATGCCGGTAATGGGCTGAAAACGCCTGTTTTGGGACTCTGCAGAGAAAGTGTTTACAGACTGCTGAATCCACAAACGGGTTTAACTCTGGAAGTTAAGCACACACATTGACAACCGTTCTGTTAGATAGCAGCATTTTGGATTTAGAAGCAGATATTTCCCTGTGCTTACTGCTGTTTCTTCCATATGCCGGTAATGGTCTGAAAACGCCTGTTTTGGGACTCTGCAGAGAAAGAGTTTGCAGACTGCTGAATCCACAAACGGGTTTAACTCTGGAAGTTGAGTGCACACATTGACAACCGTTCTGTTAGATAGCTGCGTTTTTGATTTAGAAGCAGATATTTCCCTGTGCTTACTGCTGTTTCTTCCATATGCCGGTAATGGGCTGAAAACGCCTGTTTTGGGACTCTGCAGAGAAAGTGTTTGCAGACTGCTGAATCCACACAAGGGTTTAACTCTGGAAGTTGAGTGCACACATTGACAACCCTTCTGTTAGGTAGCTGCGTTTTGGATTTAGAAGCAGATATTTCCCTGTGCTTACTGCTGTTTCTTCCATATGCCGGTAATGGGCTGAAAACGCCTGTTTTGGGACTCTGCAGAGAAAGAGTTTGCAGACGGCTGAATCCACACACGGGTTTAACTCTGGAAGTTGAGTGCACACATTGACAACCGTTCTGTTAGATAGCTGCGTTTTGGATTTAGAAGGAGATATTTCCCTGTGCTTACTGCTGTTTCTTCCATATGCCGGTAAAGGGCTGAAAACGCCTGTTTTGGGACTGTGCAGAGAAAGTGTTTGCAGACTGCTGAATCCACACACGGGTTTAACTCTGGAAGTTGAGTGCACACATTGACAACCGTTCTGTTAGGTAGCTGCGTTTTGGATTTAGAAGCAGATATTTCCCTGTGCTTACTGCTGTTTCTTCCATATGCCGGTAATGGGCTGAAAACGCCTGTTTTGGGACTCTGCAGAGAAAGAGTTTGCAGACTGCTGAATCCACACACGGGTTTAACTCTGGAAGTTGAGTGCACACATTGACAACCGTTCTGTTAGATAGCTGCGTTTTGGATTTAGAAGCAGATATTTCCCTGTGCTTACTGCTGTTTCTTCCATATGCCGGTAACGGGCTGAAAAGGCCTGTTTTGGTACTCTGCAGAGAAAGTGTTTGCAGACTGCTGAATCCACACACGGGTTTAACTCTGGAAGTTGAGTGCACACATTGACAACCGTTCTGTTAGATAGCTGCGTTTTGGATTTAGAAGCAGATATTTCCCTGTGCTTTCTGCTGTTTCTTCCATATGCCGGTATTGGGCTGAAAACGCCTGTTTTTAAACTCTGCACAGAAAGTGTTTGCAGACTGCTGAATCCACACACGGGTTTAACTCTGGAAGTTGAGTGCACACATTGACAACCGTTCTGTTAGATAGCTGCGTTTTGGATTTAGAAACAGCTATTTCCCTGTGCTTACTGCTGTTTCTTCCATATGCCGGCAATGGGCTGAAAACGCCTGTTTTGGGACCCTGCAGAGAAAGAGTTTGCAGACTGCTGAATCCACACACGGGTTTAACTCTGGAAGTTGAGTGCACACATTGACAACAGTTCTGTTAGATAGCTGCGTTTGGGATTTAGAAGCAGATATTTCCCTGTGCTTACTGCTGTTTCTTCCATATGCAGGTAATGGGCTGAAAACCCCTGTTTTGGGACTCTGCAGAGAAAGTGTTTGCAGACTGCTGAATCCACACACGGGTTGAACTCTGGAAGTTGAGTGCACACATTGACAACCGTTCTGTTAGATAGCTGCGTTTTGGATTTATAAGCAGATATTTCCCTGTGCTTACTGCCCTTTCTTCCATATGCCGGTAATGGGCTGAAAACGCATGTTTTCAGACTCTGCAGAGAAAGTGTTTGCAGACTGCTGAATCCACACACGGGTTTACCTCTGGAAGTTGAGTGCACACATTGACAACCGTTCTGTTAGGTAGCTGCGTTTTGGATTTAGAAGCAGATATTTCTCTGTGCTTACTGTCATTTCTTCCATATACCGGAATAGGGCTGGAAACGCCTGTTTTGGGACTCTGCACAGAAAGTGTTTTAAGACTGCTGAATCCACACACGGGTTTACCTCTGGAAGTTGAGTCTACACATTGACAACCGTTCTGTTAGATAGCTGCGTTTTGCATTTAGAAGCAGATATTTCCCTGTGCTTACTGCCGTTTCTTCCATAAGCCGGTATTGAGATGAAAACGCCTGTTTTGAGACACTGCACAGAATGTGTTTGCAGACTGCTGAATCCACACACGGGTTTAACTCTGGAAGCTGAGTGCACACATTGACAATCGTTCTGTTAGATAGCTGCGTTTTGGATTTAGAAGCAGATATTTCCCTGTGCTTACTGCTGTTTCTTCCATATGCCGGTAATGGGCTGAAAACGCCTGTTTTGGGACTCTGCAGAGAAATAGTTTGCAGACTGCTGAATCCACACACGGGTTTAACTCTGGAAGTTGAGTGCACACGTTGACAACCGTTCTGTTAGATAGCTGCGTTTTGGATTTAGAAGCATATATTTCCCTGTGCTTACTGCTGTTTCTTCCATATGCCGGTAATGGGCTGAAAACGCCTGTTTTGGGACTCTGCAGAGAAAGTGTTTGCAGACTGCTGAATCCACACACGGGTTTAACTCTGGAAGTTGAGTGCACACATTGACAACCGTTCTGTTAGATAGCTGCGTTTTGGATTTAGAAGCAGATATTTCCCTGTGCTTACTTCTGTTTCTTCCATATGCCGGTAACGGACTGAAAAGGCCTGTTTTGGGACTCTGCAGAGAAAGTGTTTGCAGACTGCTGAATCCACACACGGGTTTAACTCTGGAAGTTGAGTGCACACAATGACAAACGTTCTGTTAGATAGCTGCGTTTTGGATTTAGAAGCAGATATTTCCCTGTGCTTTCTGCTGTTTCTTCCATATGCCGGTATTGGGCTGAAAACGCCTGTTTTTAAGCTCTGCACAGAAAGTGTTTGCAGACTGCTGAATCCACACACGGGTTTAACTCTGGAAGTTGAGTGCACACATTGACAACCGTTCTGTTAGATAGCTGCGTTTTGGATTTAGAAGCAGATATTTCCCTGTGCTTACTGCTGTTTCTTCCATATTCCGGTAATGGGCTGAAAACGCCTGTTTTGGGACTCTGCAGAGAAAGTGTTTGCAGACTGCTGAATCCACACACGGGTTTAACTCTGGAAGTTGAGTGCACACATTGACAACCGTTTTGTTAGATAGCTGCGTTTTGGATTTAGAAGCAGATATTTCCCTGTGCTTACTGCTGTTTCTTCCATATGCCGGTAATGGGCTGAAAACGCCTGTTTTGGGACTCTGCAGAGAAAGTGTTTGCAGACTGCTGAATCCACACACGGGTTTAACTCTGGAAGTTGAGTGCACACATTGACAACCGTTCTGTTAGATAGCTGCGTTTTGGATTTAGAAGCAGATATTTCCCTGTGCTTACTGCTGTTTCTTCCATATGCCGATAAAGGGCTGAAAACGCCTGTTTTGGGACTCTGCAGAGAAAGTGTTTGCAGACTGCTGAATCCACACACGGGTTTATCTCTGGAAGTTGAGTGCACACATTGACAACCGTTCTGTTAGGTAGCTGCGTTTTGGATTTAGAAGCAGATATTTCCCTGTGCTTACTGCCGTTTCTTCCATATGCCGGTAATGGGCTGAAAACGCCTGTTTTGGGACTCTGCAGAGAAAGTGTTTGCAGACTGCTGAATCCACACACGGGTTTAACTCTGGAAGTTGAGTGCACACATTGACAACCATTCTGTTAGATAGCTGCGTTTTGGATTTAGAAGCAGATATTTCCTGTGCTTACTGCCCTTTCTTCCATATGACGGTAATGGGCTGAAAACCCTGTTTTGGGACTCTGCAGAGAAAGTGTTTGCAGACTGCTGAATCCACACACGGGTTGAACTCTGGAAGTTGAGTGCACACATTGACAACCGTTCTGTTAGGTAGCTGCGTTTTGGATTTAGAAGCAGATATTTCTCTGTGCTTACTGCCATTTCTTCCATATACCGGAATAGGGCTGGAAACGCCTGTTTTGGGACTCTGCACAGAAAGTGTTTTAAGACTGCTGAATCCACACACGGGTTTACCTCTGGAAGTTGAGTCTACACATTGACAACCGTTCTGTTAGATAGCTGCGTTTTGCATTTAGAAGCTGATATTTCCCTGTGCTTACTGCCGTTTCTTCCATAAGCCGGTATTGAGATGAAAACGCCTGTTTTGAGACACTGCACAGAATGTTTTTGCAGACTGCTGAATCCACACACGGGTTGAACTCTGGAAGTTGAGTGCACGCATTGACAATCGTTCTGTTAGATAGCTGCGTTTTGGATTTAGAAGCAGATATTTCCCTGTGCTTACTGCTGTTTCTTCCATATGCCGGTAATGGGCTGAAAACGCCTGTTTTGGGACTCTGCAGAGAAATAGTTTGCAGACTGCTGAATCCACACACGGGTTTAACTCTGGAAGTTGAGTGCACACATTGACAACCGTTCTGTTAGATAGCTGCGTTTTGGATTTAGAAGCAGATATTTCCCTGTGCTTACTGCTGTTTCTTCCATATGCCGGTAATGGGCTGAAAACGCCTGTTTTGGGACTCTGCAGAGAAAGTGTTTGCAGACTGCTGAATCCACACACGGGTTTAACTCTGGAAGTTGAGTGCACACATTGAAAACCGTTCTGTTAGATAGCTGCGTTTTGGATTGAGAAGCAGATATTTCCCTGTGCTTTCTGCTATTTCTTCTGTATGCCGGTATTGGGGTGAAAACGCCTGCCTTGAGACTCTGCACAGAAAGTGTTTGCAGACTGCTGAATCCACACAGGAGTTTAACTGTGGAAGTTGAGTGCACCCATTGACAACCGTTCTGTTAGATAGCTGCGTTTTGGATTTAGAAGCAGATATTTCCCTGTGCTTACTGCTGTTTCTGCCGTATGCAGGTATTGGGATGAAAATGCCTGCCTTGAGACTGTGCACAGGAAGTGTTTCTAGACTGCTGATAAAACACACGGGTTTAACTCTGGAAGTTGAGTGCACACATTGACAACCGTTTTGTTCGATAGCTGCGTTTTGCATTTAGAAGCAGATATTTCCCTGTGCTTTCTGCTGTTTCTTAAATATGTCGGTATTGGACTGAAAACGGCTGGTTTGAGACTCTGCACAGAAAGTGTTTGCAAGCTGCAGAACAAAACACACGTGTTGCACTCTGGAAGTTGAGTGCATACATTGACAACAGTTCTGTTAGATAGTTGTGTTTTGGATTTAGAAACAGATATTTCCCTGTGCTTACTGCCCTTTATTTCATATGCCGGTGTGGGGCTGAAAACGTCTGTTTTGAGACTCTGCACAGAAAGTGTTTCAGACTGCTGAATCCACACACGGGTTTAACTCTGGAAGTTGAGTGCACACATTGACAACCGTTCTGTTAGATAGCTGCGTTCTGGATTTAGAAGCAGATATTTCCCTGTGCTTACTGCCCTTTGTTCCATATGCCAGTATCGGGCTAAAAACGCCAGTTTTGAGACTCTGCACAGAAAGTGTTTGCAGACTGCTGAATCCCCACACGGGTTTAACTCTGGAAGTTGAGTGCACATATTGACAACCATTCTGTTAGATAGTTGCGCTTTGGATTTAGAAGCAGATTTTTCCCTGTGCTTACTGCCCTTTCTTCCATATGCCGGTAAGGGGCTGAAAACGCCTGTTTTGAGACTCTGCACTGAAAGTGTTTGCAGACTGCTGAATCCACACACGGGTTTAACTCTGGAAGTTGAGTGCACACATTGACAACCGATCTGTTAGATAGCTGCGTTTTGGATTTAGAAGCAGATATTTCCCTGTGCTTACTGCCCTTTCTTCCGTATGCCGGTAAGGGCCTGAAAACGCCTGTTTTGAGACTCTGCACAGAAAGTGTTTGCCGACTGCTGAATCCACACACGGGTTTAACTCTAGAAGTTGAGTGCCCACATAGGCAACCGTTCTGTTAGATAGCTGCGTTTTGGATTTAGAAGCAGATATTTCCCTGTGCTTACTGCCCTTTCTTCCATATGCCGGTATGGAGCTGAAAACGCCTGTTTTGAGACTCTGCACAGAAACAATTTGCAGACAGCTGAATAAACACAAGGGTTGAACTCTGGAAGTTGAGTGCAAACATTGACAACCGTTCTGTTAGATAGCTGCGTTTTGGATTTAGAAGCAGATATTTCCCTGTGCTTACTGCCTATTCTTCCATATACCGGTATGGGGCTGAAAGCGCCTGTTTTGAGACTCTGCACAGAAAGTGTTTGCAGACTGCTCAATCCTCGCTCGGGTTTATCTCTGGAAGTTGAGTGCACACATTGATAACCGTTCTGTCAGATAGCTGCGTTTTGGATTTAGAAGCAGATATTTCCCTGTGCTTACTGCCCTTTCTTCCATATGCCGGTATTGGGCTGAAAACGCCTGTTTTGAGACTCTGCACAGAAAGTGTTTGCAGACTGCTGAATACACACACGGGTTTAACTCTGGAAGATGAGTGCACACATTGACAACCATTCTGTTAGATAGCTGCGTTTTGGATTTAGAAGCAGATATTTCACTGTGCTTACTGCCCTTTCTTCCATATGCCTGTATGGGGCTGAAAACGCCTGTTTTGAGACTCTGCACAGAAAGTGTTTGCAAGCTGCTGAACAAAACACACGTGTTGCACTCTGGAAGTTGAGTGCATACATTGACAACAGTTCTGTTAGATAGTTGCGTTTTGGATTTAGAAACAGATATTTCCCTGTGCTTATTGCCCTTTATTTCATATGCCGGTGTGGGGCTGAAAACGTCTGTTTTGAGACTCTGTACAGAATGTGTTTGCAGACTGCTGAATCCACACACGGGTTTAACTCTGGAAGTTGAGTGCACACATTGACAACCGTTCTGATAGATAGCTGCGTTCTGGATTTAGAAGCAGATATTTCCCTGTGCTTACTGCCCTTTCTTCCATATGCCTGTATGGGGCTGAAAACGCCTGTTTTGAGACTCTGCACAGAAAGTGTTTGCAGACTGCTGAATCCACACACGGGTTTCACTCTGGAAGTTTAGTGCACTACTGAAAGTGTTTACAGACTGCTGAATACACACACGTGTTTAAATCTGGAAGTTGAGTGCACACAGTGACAACCGTTCTATTAGATAGGTGCGTTTTGGATTTAGAAGCAGATATTTCCCTTTGCTTACTGCCCTTTCTTCCATATGCCGGTATGGGGCTGAAAACGCCTGTTTTGAGACTCTGCACAGAAAGTGTTTGCAGACTGCTGAACCCACACGGGTTTAACTCTGGAAGTTGAGTGCACACATTGACAACTGTTCTGTTAGATAGCTGCGTTTTGGATTTAGAAGCAGATATTTCCCTGTGCTTACTGCCCTTTCTTCTATATGCCGGTATGGGGCTGAAAATGCCTGTTTTGAGACTCTGCACTGAAAGTGTTTGCAGACTGCTGAATCCTCACACAGGTTTAAGTCTGGAAGTTGAGTGCACACATTGACAACCGTTCTGTTACATAGCTGCGTTTTGGATTTAGAAGCAGATATTTCCCTGTGCTTACTGCCCTTTCTTCCGTACGCCGGTATGGGGCTGAAAACGACTGTTTCGAGACTCTGCACAGAAAGTGTTTGCAGACTGCTGAATCCAAACACGGGTTTAACTCTGGAGGTTGAGTGCACACATTGACAACCGTTCTGTTAGATAGCTGCGTTTTGGATTTAGAAGCAGATATTTCCCTGTGCTTACTGCCCTTTCTTCCATATGACGGTATGGGGCTGAAAACGCCTATTTTGAGACTCTGCACAGAAAGTCTTTGCAGACTGCTTAATCCACACACGGGTTTATCTCTGGAAGTTGAGTGCACACATTGACAACCGTTCTGTTAGATAGCTGCGTTTTGGATTTAGAAATAGATATTTCCCTGTTCTTCCTGCCCTTTCTTCCACATGACGGTATGGGGCTGAAAACGCCTGTTTTGTGTCTCTGCACAGAAAGAGTTTGCAGACTGCTGAATCCACACACGGGTTTCACTCTGGAAGTTGAGTGCACACATTGACAACCGTTCTGTTAGATAGCTGCAGTTTGGATTTAGAAATAGATATTTCCCTGTTGTTCCTGCCCTTTCTTCCATATGCCGGTATGGGGCTAAAACGCCTGTTTTGAGACTCTGCACAGAAAGTGTTTGCAGACTGCAGAATCCACACACGGGTTTAACTCTGGAAGTTGAGTGCACACATTGACAACGGTTCGGCTAGATAGCTGCGTTTTGGATTTAGATTTAGATATTTCCTAGTGCTTACTGCCCTTTCTTCCATATGCCGGTATGGGGCTGAAAACGCCTGTTTGGAGACTCTGCACAGAAAGTGTTTGCAGACTGCTGAATCCACACACGTGTTTCAGTCTGGAAGTTGAGTGCACACATTGACAGCCGTTCGTTTAGATAGCTGCGTTCTGGATTTAGAAGCAGATATTTCCCTGTGCTTACTGCCCTTTCTTCCATATGCCGGTATGGGGCTGAAAACGCCTGTTTTGAGACTCTGCACAGAAAGTGTTTGCAGATTGCTGAATCCACACATGGGTTAAAATCCGGAAGTTGATTGCCGACATTGACAGCCGTTCTGTTAGATAGCTGCGTTTTGGATTTAGAAGCAGATATTTCCCTGTGTTTACTGCCCTTTCTTCCATATGCCGGTATGGGGTTGAAAACGCCTGTTTTGAGGCTCTGCACAGAAAGGGTTTGCAGACTGCTGAATCCACACACGGGTTTAACTCTGGAAGTTGAGTGCACACACTGACAACCTTTCAGTTAGATAGCTGCGTTTTGGATTTAGAAGCAGATATTTCCCTGTGCTTACTGCCCTTTCTTCCATATGCCGGTAAGGGGCTGAAAACGCCTGTTTTGAGACTCTGCACAGAAAGTGTTTGCAGACTGCTGAATCCACACACGGGTTTCACTCTGGAAGTTGAGTGCACACATTGACAACCGCTCTGTTAGATAGCTGCGTTCTGGATTTAGAAGCAGATATTTCCCTGTGCTTACTGCCCTTTCTTCCATATGCCGGTATGGGGCTAAAACGCCTGTTTTGAGACTCTGCACAGAAAGTGTTTGCAGACTGCTGAATCCACACACGGGTTTAACTCTGGAAGTTAAGTGCACACATTGACAACAGTTTTGTTAGATAGCTGATTTTGGATTTAGAAATAGATATTTCCCTGTTCTTCCTGCCCTTTCTTCCGTGTGCCAGTATGTGGCTTAAAACGCCTGTTTTGAGACTCTGCACAGAAAGTGTTTGCAGACTGCTGAATCCACACATGGGTTTAACTCTGGAAGTTGAGTGCACACATTGACAACCGTTCTTTTAGATAGCTACGTTTTGGATTTAGAAGCAGATATTTCCCTGTGCTTCCTGCCCTTTCTTCCATATGCCGGTATGGGGCTGAAAACGCCTGTTTTGAGACTTTGCACAGAAAGTGTTTGCAGACTGCTGAATCCACACACGAGTTTCAAACTGGAAGTTGAGTGCACAGATTGACAACCGTTCTGTTAGATAGCCGCGTTTTGGATTTAGAAGAAGATATTTCCCTGTGCTTACTGCCCTTTCTTCCATATGCCGGTTTGGGGCAGAGAACGCCTGTTTTGAGACTCTGGACAGAAAGTGTTTGCAGACTGCTGAATCCACACACGGGTTTCACTCTGGAAGTTGAGTGCACACATTGACAACCGTTCTGTTGGATAGCTGCATTTTGGATTTAGAAATATATTTTTTCCTGTTCTTCCTGCCCTTTCTTCCGTATGCCAGTATGGGGCTGAAAACGCCTGTTTCGAGACTCTGCACAGAAAGAGTTTGCAGACTGCTGAATCCACACGCGGGTTTCACTCTGGATGTTGAGTGCACACATTGAAAACCGTTGTGTTAGATAGCTGCGTTTTGGATTTAGAAGCAGACATTTCCCTGTTCTTACTTCACTTTCTTCCATATGCCGGTATGGGGCTGAAAACGCCTGTTTTGAGACTCGGCACAGAAAGTGTTTGCAGACTGCTGAATCCACACACGGGTTTAACTCTGGAGGTTGAGTGCACACATTGACAACCGTTCTGTTAGATAGCTGCGTTTTGGATTTAGAAGCAGAGATGTCCCTGTGCTTACTGCCCTTTCTTCCATATGACGGTATGGGGCTGAAAACGCCTGTTTTGAGACTCTGCAAAAAAAGTCTTTGCAGACTTCTGAATCCACACACGTGTTTATCTCTGGAAGTTGAGTGCACACATTGACAACCGTTCTGTTAGATAGCTGCGTTTTGGATTTAGAAGCAGATATTTCCCTGTGCTTACTGCCCTTTCTTCCATATGCCGGTATGGGGCTAAAACGCCTGTTTTGAGACTCTGCACAGAAAGTGTTTGCAGACTGCAGAATCCACACACGGGTTTAACTCTGGAAGTTGAGTGCACACATTGACAGCCGTTCGTTTAGATAGCTGCGTTTTGGATTTAGAATTAGATATTTCCTAGTGCTTACTGCCCTTTCTTCCATATGCCGGTATGGGGCTGAAAACGCCTGTTTGGAGACTCTGCACAGAAAGTGTTTGCAGACTGCTGAATCCACACACGTGTTTCAGTCTGGAAGTTGAGTGCACACATTGACAGCCGTTCGTTTAGATAGCTGCGTTCTGGATTTAGAAGCAGATATTTCCCTGTGCTTACTGCCCTTTCTTCCATATGCCGGTATGGGGCTGAAAACGCCTGTTTTGAGACTCTGCACAGAAAGTGTTTGCAGATTGCTGAATCCACACATGGGTTAAAATCTGGAAGTTGATTGCCGACATTGACAGCCGTTCTGTTAGATAGCTGCGTTTTGGATTTAGAAGCAGATATTTCCCTGTGCTTACTGCCCTTTCTTCCATATGCCGGTATGGGGTTGAAAACGCCTGTTTTGAGGCTCTGCACAGAAAGGGTTTGCAGACTGCTGAATCCACACACGGGTTTAACTCTGGAGGTTGAGTGCACACACTGACAAACTTTCAGTTAGATAGCTGCGTTTTGGATTTAGAAGCAGATATTTCCCTGTGCTTACTGCCCTTTCTTCCATATGCCGGTAAGGGGCTGAAAACGCCTGTTTTGAGACTCTGCACAGAAAGTGTTTGCAGACTGCTGAATCCACACACGGGTTTCACTCTGGAAGTTGAGTGCACACATTGACAACCGTTCTGTTAGATAGCTGCGTTCTGGATTTAGAAGCAGATATTTCCCTGTGCTTACTGCCCTTTCTTCCATATGCCGGTATGGGGCTAAAACGCCTGTTTTGAGACTCTGCACAGAAAGTGTTTGCAGACTGCTGAATCCACACACGGGTTTAACTCTGGAAGTTGAGTGCACACATTGACAACAGTTTTGTTAGATAGCTGCATTTTGGATTTATAAATAGATATTTCCCTGTTCTTCCTGCCCTTTCTTCCGTATGCCAGTATGTGGCTTAAAACGCCTGTTTTGAGACTCTGCACAGAAAGTGTTTGCAGACTGCTGAATCCACACATGGGTTTAACTCTGGAAGTTGAGTGCACACATTGACAACCGTTCTTTTAGATAGCTACGTTTTGGATTTAGAAGCAGATATTTCCCTGTGCTTCCTGCCCTTTCTTCCATATGCCGGTATGGGGCTGAAAACGCCTGTTTTGAGACTTTGCACAGAAAGTGTTTGCAGACTGCTGAATCCACACACGAGTTTCAAACTGGAAGTTGAGTGCACAGATTGACAACCGTTCTGTTAGATAGCCGCGTTTTGGATTTAGAAGAAGATATTTCCCTGTGCTTACTGCCCTTTCTTCCATATGCCGGTTTCGGGCAGAGAACGCCTGTTTTGAGACTCTGGACAGAAAGTGTTTGCAGACTGCTGAATCCACACATGGGTTTAAATCTGGAAGTTGAGTGATGACATTGACAGCCGTTCTGTTAGATAGCTGCGTTTTGGATATAGAAGCAGATATTTCCCTGTGCTTCCTGCCCTTTCTTCCATAGGCCGGTATGGGGCTGAAAACGCCTGTTTTGAGACTCTGCAGAGAAAGTGTTTGCAGACTGCTGAATCCACACGCGGGTTTCAAACTGGACGTTGGGAGCACACATTGACAACCGTTCTGTTAGATTGCTGCGTTTTGGATTTAGAAGCAGATATTTCCCTGTGCTTACTGCCCTTTCTTCCATATGCTGGTATGGGGCTGAAAACGCCTGTTTTGAGACTCTGCACAGAAAGTGTTTGCAGACTGCTGAATCCACACACGGGTTTAGCTCTGGAAGTTGAGTGCACACATTGACAACCGTTCTGGTAGATAGCTGCGTTTTGGATTTAGAAGCAGATATTTCCCTCTGCTTACTGTCCTTTCTTCCATATGCCGGTATGGGGCTGAAATCGCCTGTTTTGAGACTCTGCACAGAAAGTGTTTGTGGACTGCTGAATCCACACATGGGTTTAACTCTGGAAGTTGAGTGATGACATTGACAGCCGTTCTGTTAGATAGCTGCGTTTTGGATTTATAAGCAGATAGTTCCCTGTGCTTACTGCCCTTTCTTCCATATGCTGGTATGGGGCTGAAAACGCCTGTTTTGAGACTCTGCACAGAAAGTGTTTGCAGACTGCTGAATCCACACACGGGTTTAACTCTGGAAGTTGAGTGCACACATTGACAACCGTTCTGTTGGATAGCTGCATTTTGGATTTAGAAATATATTTTTCCCTGTTCTTCCTGCCCTTTCTTCCGTATGCCAGTATGGGGCTGAAAACGCCTGTTTAGAGACTCTGCACAGAAAGTGTTTGCAGACTGCTGAATCCACACACGGGTTTCACTCTGGAAGTTGAGTGCACACATTGAAAACCGTTGTGTTAGATAGCTGCGTTTTGGATTTAGAAGCAGACATTTCCCTGTTCTTACTTCCCTTTCTTCCATATATCGGTATGGGGCTGAAAACGCCTGTTTTGAGACTCGGCACAGAAAGTGTTTGCAGACTCCTGAATCAACACACGGGTTTGACTCTGGAGGTTGAGTGCACACATTGACAACCGTTCTGTTAGATAGCTGCGTTTTGGATTTAGAAGCAGATATTTCCCTGTGCTTACTGCCCTTTCTTCCATATGACGGTATGGGGCAGAAAACGCCTGTTTTGAGACTCTGCACAGAAAGTCTTTGCAGACTGCTGAATCCACACACGGGTTTATCTCTGGAAGTTGAGTGCACACATTGACAACCGTTCTGTTAGATAGCTGCGTTTTGAATTTAGAAGCAGATATTTCCCTGTGCTTACTGCCCTTTCTTCCATATGACGGTATGGGGCAGAAAACGCCTGTTTTGAGACACTGCACAGAAAGTGTTTGCAGACTGCTGAATCCACACACGGGTTTAACTCTGGAAGTTGAGTGCACACATTGACAACCGTTCTGTTAGATAGCTGCAGTTTGGATTTAGAAATAGATATTTCCCTGTTCTTACTGCCCTTTCTTCTGTATGCCAGTATGGGGTTGAAAACGCCTGTTTCGAGACTCTGCACAGAAAGTGTTTGCAGACTGCTGAATCCACACACGGGTTTAACTCTGGAAGTTGTGTGGACACATTGACAACCGTTCTGTTAGATAGCTGCGTTTTGGATTTAGAAGCAGATATTTCCCTGTGCTTACTGCCCTTTCTTCCTTATGCCGGTATGGGGCTAAAACGCCTGTTTTGAGACTCTGCACAGAAAGTGTTTGCAGACTGTTGAATCCACACACGGGTTTCTAACTGGAAGTTGAGTGCACACATTGACAACCGTTCTGTAGGATAGCTGAATTTTGGATTTAGAAATATATTTTTCCCTGTTCTTCATGCCCTTTCTTCCGTATGCCAGTATGGGGCTGAAAACGCCTGTTTCGAGACTCTGCACAGAAAGTGTTTGCAGACTGCTGAATCCACACACGGGTTTCACTCTGGAAGTTGAGTGCACACATTGACAACCGTTGTGTTAGATAGCTGTGTTTTGGAATTAGAAGCAGACATTTCCCTGTTCTTACTTCCCTTTCTTCCATATGCCGGTATGGGGCTAAAAGGCCTGTTTTGAGACTCTGCACAGAAAGTGTTTGCAGACTGCTGAATCCACACATGGGTTTAACTCTGGAGTATGAGTGATGACATTGACAGCCGTTCTGTTACATAGCTGCGTTTTGGATTTAGAAGCAGATATTTCCCTGTGCTTACTGCCCTTTCTTCCATATGCCGGTATGGGCCTGAAATCGCCTGTTTTGAGACACTGCACAGAAAGTGTTTGCAGACTGCTGAATCCACACATGGGTTTAACTCTGGAAGTTGAGTGATGACATTGACAGCGATTCTGTTAGATAGCTGCGTTTTGGATATAGAAGCAGATATTTCCCTGTGCTTCCTGCCCTTTCTTCCATAGGCCGGTATGGGGCTGAAAACGCATGTTTTGAGACTCTGCACAGAAAGTGTTTGCAGACTGCTGAATCCACACGCGGGTTTCAAACTGGACGTTGGGAGCACACATTGACAACCGTTCTGTTAGATAGCTTTGTTTTGGATTTAGAAGCAGATATTTCCCTGTGCTTACTGCCCTTTCTTCCATGTGCCGGTATGGGGCTGAAAACGCCTGTTTTGAGACTCTGCACAGAAAGTCTTTGCAGACTGCTGAATCCACACACGGGTTTCACTCTGGAAATTGAGTGCACACATTGAAAACCGTTCTGTTAGATAGCTGCGTTTTGGATTTAGAAGCAGATATTTCCCTGTGCTTCCTGCCCTTTCTTCCATAGGCCGGTATGGGGCTGAAAACGCCTGTTTTGAGACTCTGCACAGAAAGTGTTTGCAGACTGCTGAATCCACACACGGGTTTAACTCTGGAAGTTGAGTGCACACATTGACAATCGTTCTGTTAGATAGCTGCGTTTTGGATTTAGAAACAGATATTTTCCTGTGCTTCCTGCCCTTTCTTCCATATGACGGTATGGGGCTGAAAAGGCCTGTTTTGAGACTCTGCACAGAAAGTGTTTGCTTACTGCTGAATTCACACACGAGTTTCAAACTGGAAGTTGAGTGCAGACATTGACAACTGTTCTGTTAGATAGCTGCGTTTTGGTTTTAGAAGCAGATATTTCCCTGTGCTTACTGCCCTTTCTTCCATATGCCGGTTTGGGGCTGAAAACGCCTGTTTTGAGACTCTGCACAGAAAGTGTTTGCAGACTGCTGAATCCACACATGGGTTTAATTCTGGAAGTTGAGGGATGACATTGACAGCCGTTCTGTTAGATAGCTGCGTTTTGGAATTAGAAGCAGATATTTCCCCTTGCTTCCTGCCCTTTCTTCCATATACCGGCATGGATCTGAAAACGCCTGTTTTGAGACTCTGCACAGAAAGTGTTTGCAGACTGCAGAATGCACACACGGGTTTTACTCTGGAAATTGAGAGCACACATTGACAACCGTTCTGTTAGATAGCTGCGTTTTGGATTTAGAAGCAGATATTTCCCTGTGCTTCCTGCCGTTTCTTCCATATGCCGGTATGGGGCTGAAAACGCCTGTTTTGAGACTCTGCACAGAAAGTGTTTGCAGACTGCTGAATCCACACATGGGTTTAACTCTGGAAGTTGAGTGATGACATTGACAGCCCTTCTGTTAGATAGCTGCGTTTTGGATTTAGAAGCAGATATTTCCCTGTGCTTCCTGCCCTTTCTTCCATAAGCCGGTATGGGGCTGAAAACGCCTGTTTCGAGACTCTGCACAGAAAGTGTTTGCAGACTGCTGAATCCACACACGGGTTTCACTCTGGAAGTTGAGTGCACACATTGACAACCGTTCTGTTAGATAGCTGCGTTTTGGATTTAGAATCAGATATTTCCCTGTGCTTACTGCCCTTTCTTCCATATGCCGGTATGGGCCTGAAAACGCCTGTTTTGAGACTCTGCACAGAAAGTGTTTGCAGACTGCTGAATCCACACATGGGTTTAACTCTGGAAGTTGAGTGCACACATTGTCAACCGTTCTGTTAGATAGCTGCGTTTTGGATTTAGAAGCAGAGATGTCCCTGTGCTTACTGCCCTTTCTTTTATATACCCGTTTGGGGCTGAAAACGCCTGTTTTGAGACTCTGCACATAAAGTGTTTGCAGACTGCTGAATTCACACATGGGTTTCACTCTGGAAGTTGAGTGATGACATTGACAGCCGTTCTGTTAGATAGCTGCGTTTTGGATTTAGAAGCAGATATTTCCCTGTGCTTACTGCCCTTTCTTCCATATGCCGGTATGGGCCTGAAATCGCCTGTTTTGAGACTCTGCACAGAAAGTGTTTGCAGACTGCTGAATCCACACATGGGTTTCATTCTGGAAGTTGAGTGATGACATTGACAGCCGTACTGATACATAGCTGCGTTTTGGATTTAGAAATAGATATTTCCCTGTTCTTCCTGCCCTTTTTTCCGTAGGCCAGTATGGGGCTGAAAACGCCTGTTTTGAGACTCTGCACAGAAAGTGTTTGCAGACTGCTGAATCCACACACGGGTTTAACTCTGGAAGTTGAGTGCACACATTGACAACCGTTCTTTTAGATAGCTGCGTTTTGGATTTAGAAGCAGATATTTCCCTGTGCTTCCTGCCCTTTCTTCCATGTGACGGTATGGGGTTGAAAACGCGTGTTTTGAGACTCTGCACAGAAAGTGTTTGCAGACAACTGAATCCACAGACGGGTTTAACTCTGGAAGTTGAGTGCACACATTGACAACCATTCTGTTAGATAGCTGCATTTTGGATTTAGAAATAGATATTTCCCTGTTCTTCCTGCCCTTTCTTCCGTATGCCAGTATGGGGCTGAAAACACCTGATTCGAGACTCTGAACAGAAAGTGTTTGCAGACTGCTGAATCCACACACGGGTTTAACTCTGGAAGTTGAGTGCACACATTGACAACCGTTCTGTTAGAGAGCTGAGTTTTGGATTTAGAAACACATATTTCCCTGTGCTTCCTGCCCTTTCTTCCATATGACGGTATGGGGCTGAAAACGCCTGTTTTGAGACTCTGCAGAGAAAGTGTTTGCAGACTGCTGAATCCACACACGAGTTGCAAACTGGAAGTTGAGTGCACACATTGACAACCGTTCTGTTAGATAGCTGCGTTTTGGATTTAGAAGCAGATATTTCCCTGTGCTTACTGCCCTTTCTTCATATGCCGGTATGGGGCTGAATACGCCTGTTTTGAGACTCTGCACAGAAAGTTTTTGCAGACTGCTGAATCGACACACGGGTTTAACTGTGGAGGTTCAGTGCACACATTGATAACCGTTCTGTTAGATAGCTGCGTTTTGGATTTAGAAGCAGATATTTCCCTGTGCTTACTGCACTTTCTTCCATTTGCCGGTTTGGGGCTGAAAACGCCTGTTTTGAGACTCTGCACAGAAAGTGTTTGCAGACTGCTGAATCCACACACGGGTTTCACTCTGGAAGTTGAGTGCACACATTGACAACCGTTCTGTTAGATAGCTGCGTTTTGGATTTAGAAGCAGATATTTCCCTGTGCTTACTGCCCTTTCTTCCATATGCCGGTATGGGCCTGAAAACGCC
Organism: Aotus nancymaae; assembly: GCF_030222135.1. Taxonomy (NCBI): domain Eukaryota; kingdom Metazoa; phylum Chordata; class Mammalia; order Primates; family Aotidae; genus Aotus; species Aotus nancymaae. Next base: position 136,336 of record NW_026988654.1, read on the forward strand.
TGTTTTGAGACTCTGCACAGAAAGTGTTTGCAGACTGCTGAATCCACACACGGGTTTACCTCTGGAAGTTGAGTGCACACAGTGACAACCGTTCTGTTAGATAGCTGCGTTTTGGATTTAGAAGCAGATATTTCCCTGTGCTTACTGCCCTTTCTTCCATATGCCGGTATGGGGCTGAAAACGCCTGTTTCGAGACTCTGCACAGAAAGTGTTTGCAGACTGCTGAATCCACACACGGGTTTCAAATTGGAAGTTGAGTGCACTCATTGACAACCGTTCTGTTTAATAGCTGCATTTTGGATTTAGAAGCTGGTATTTCCTTACTGCCCTTTCTTCCATATGCCTGTATGGGGCTGAAAACGCCTGTTTTGAGACTCTGCACAGAACGTGTTTGCAGACTGCTGAATCCACACACGGGTTTAACTCTGGAGGTTGAGTACACACATTGACAGCCGTTCTGTTAGATAGCTGCGTTTTGGATTTAGAAGCAGATATTTCCCTGTGCTTACTGCCATTTCTTCCATATGACGGTATGGGGCTGAAAACGCCTGTTTTGAGACTCTGCACAGAAAGTGTTTGCAGACTGCTGAATCCACACACGAGTTTCAAACTGGAAGTTGAGTGCACACATTGACAACCGTTCTGTTAGATACCTGCGTTTTGGATTTAGAAGCAGAGATGTCCCTGTGCTTACCGCCTTTTCTTCCATATACCCGTTTGGGGCTGAAAACGCCTGTTTTCAGACTCTGCACATAAAGTGTTTGCAGACTGCTGAATTCACACATGGGTTTAACTCTGGAAGTTGAGTGATGACATTGACAGCCGTTCTGTTAGATAGCTGCGTTTTGGATTTAGAAGCAGATATTTCCCTGTGCTTACTGCCCTTTCTTCCATATGCCGCTATGGGGCTGAAATCGCCTGTTTTGAGACTCTGCACAGAAAGTGTTTGCAGACTGCTGAATCCACACATGGGTTTCACTCTGGAAGTTGAGTGATGACATTGACAGCCGTACTGTTACATAGCTGCGTTTTGGATTTAGAAATAGATATTTCCCTGTTCTTCCTGCCCTTTCTTCCGTAGGCCAGTATGGGGCTGAAAACGCCTGTTTCGAGACTCTGCACAGAAAGTGTTTGCAGACTGCTGAATCCACACACGGGTTTAACTCTGGAAGTTGAGTGCACACATTGACAACCGTTCTGTTAGATAGCTGAGTTTTGGATTTAGAATCACATATTTCCCTGTGCTTCCTGCCCTTTCTTCCATATGACGGTATGGGGCTGAAAACGCCTGTTTTGAGACTCTGCAGAGAAAGTGTTTGCAGACTGCTGAATCCACACACGAGTTGCAAACTGGAAGTTGAGTGCACACATTGACAACCGTTCTGTTAGATAGCTGCCTTTTGGATTTAGAAATAGATATTTCCCTGTTCTTCCTGCCCTTTCTTCCGTATGCGAGTATGGGGCTGAAAACGCCTGTTTTGAGACTCTGCACAGAAAGTGTTTGCAGACTGCTGAATCCACACACGGGTTTAACTCTGGAAGTTGAGTGCACACATTGACAACCGTTCTGTTAGATAGCTGCGTTTTGGATTTAGAAGCAGATATTTCCCTGTGCTTCCTGCCCTTTCTTCCATATGACGGTATGGGGCTGAAAACGCCTGTTTTGAGACTCTGCACAGAAAGTGTTTGCAGACTGCTGAATCCACACACGGGTTTAACTCTGGAAGTTGAGTGCACACATTGACAACCGTTCTGTTAGATAGCTGCATTTTGGATTTAGAAGTAGATATTTCCCTGTTCTTCCTGCCATTTCTTCCGTATGCCAGTATGGGGCTGAAAACACCTGATTCGAGACTCTGAACAGAAAGTGTTTGCAGACTGCTGAATCAACACACGGGTTTAACTCTGGAAGTTGAGTGCACACATTGACAACCGTTCTGTTAGATAGCTGCATTTTGGATTTAGAAGCAGATATTTCCCTGTGCTTACTGCCCTTTCTTCCATATGCCGGTATGGGGCTAAAACGCCTGTTTTGAGACTCTGCAGAGAAAGTGATTCCAGACTGGTGAATCCACAAACGGGTTTAACTCTGGAAGTTGAGTGCACACATTGACAACCGTTCTGTTAGATAGCTGCCTTTTGGATTTAGAAATAGATATTTCCCTGTTCTTCCTGCCCTTTCTTCCGTATGCGAGAATGGGGCTGAAAACGCCTGTTTCGAGACTGCACAGAAAGTGTTTGCAGACTGCTGAATCCACACACGGGTTTAACTCTGGAGGTTGAGTACACACATTGACAGCCGTTCTGTTAGATAGCTGCGTTTTGGATTTAGAAGCAGATATTTCCCTGTGCTTACTGCCATTTCTTCCATATGACGGTATGGGGCTGAAAACGCCTGTTTTGAGACTCTGCACAGAAAGTGTTTGCAGACTGCTGAATCCACACACGAGTTTCAAACTGGATGTTGAGTGCACACATTGACAACCGTTCTGTTAGATAGCTGCGTTTTGGATTTAGAAGCAGATATTTCCCTGTGCTTACTGCCCTTTCTTCCATATACCCGTTTGGGGCTGAAAACGCCTGTTTTGAGACTCTGCACATAAAGTGTTTGCAGACTGCTGAATTCACACATGGGTTTAACTCTGGAAGTTGAGTGATAACATTGACAGCCGTTCTGTTAGATAGCTGCGTTTTGGATTTAGAAGCAGATATTTCCCTGTGCTTACTGCCCTTTCTTCCATATGCCGGTATGGGCCTGAAATCGCCTGTTTTGAGACTCTGCACAGAAAGGGTTTGCAGACTGCTGAATCCACACATGGGTTTCACTCTGGAAGTTGAGTGATGACATTGACAGCCGTACAGTTACATAGCTGTGTTTTGGATTTTGAAAGAGATATTTCCCTGTTCTTCCTGCCCTTTCTTCCGTAGGCCAGTACGGGGCTGAAAACGCCTGTTTTGAGACTCTGCACAGAAAGTGTTTGCAGACTGCTGAATCCACACACGGGTTTAACTCTGGAAGTTGAGTGCACACATTGACAACCGTTCTGTTAGATAGCTGCATTTTGGATTTAGAAATAGATATTTCCCTGTTCTTCCTGCCCTTTCTTCCGTATGCCAGTATGGGGCTGAAAACACCTGATTCGAGACTCTGAACAGAATGTGTTTGCAGACTGCTGAATCCACACACGGGTTTAACTCTGGTAGTTGAGTGCACACATTGACAACCGTTCTGTTAGATAGCTGAGTTTTGGATTTAGAAGCAGATATTTCCCTGTGCTTCCTGCCCTTTCTTCCATATGACGGTATGGGGCTGAAAACGCCTGTTTTGAGACTCTGCAGAGAAAGTGTTTGCAGACTGCTGAATCCACACACGAGTTGCAAACTGGAAGTTGAGTGCACACATTGACAACCGTTCTGTTAGATAGCTGCGTTTTGGAATTAGAAGCAGATATTTCCCTGTGCTTACTGCCCTTTCTTCCATATGCCGGTATGGGGCTAAAACGCCTGTTTTGAGACTCTGCAGAGAAAGTGTTTGCAGACTGGTGAATCCACACACGGGTTTAACTCTGGAAGTTGAGTGCACACATTGACAACCGTTCTGTTAGATAGCTGCGTTTTGGATTTAGAAGCAGAGATGTCCCTGTGCTTACTGCCCTTTCTTCCATATGCCGGTATGGGCCTGAAATCGCCTGTTTTGAGACTCTGCACAGAAAGTGTTTGCAGACTGCTGAATCCACACATGGGTTTCACTCTGGAAGTTGAGTGATGACATTGACAGCCGTACTGTTACATAGCTGCGTTTTGGATTTAGAAATAGATATTTCCCTGTTCTTCCTGCCCTTTCTTCCGTAGGCCAGTACGGGGCTGAAAACGCCTGTTTTGAGACTCTTCACAGAAAGTGTTTGCAGACTGCTGAATCCACACACGGGTTTAAGTCTGGAAGTTGAGTGCACACATTGACAACCGTTCTGTTAGATAGCTGCGATTTGGATTTAGAAGCAGATATTTCCCTGTGCTTCCTGCCCTTTCTTCCATATGACGGTATGGGGCTGAAAACGCCTGTTTTGAGACTCTGCACAGAAAGTGTTTGCAGACTGCTGAATCCACACACGGGTTTAACTCTGGAAGTTGAGTGCACACATTGACAACCGTTCTGTTAGATAGCTGCATTTTGGATTTAGAAATAGATATTTCCTTGTTCTTCCTGCCCTTTCCTCCGTATGCCAGTATGGGGTTGAAAACACCTGATTCGAGACTCTGCACAGAAAGTGTTTGCAGACTGCTGAATCCACACACGGGTTTAACTCTGGAAGTTGAGTGCACACATTGACAACCGTTCTGTTAGATAGCTGCATTTTGGATTTAGAAATAGATATTTCCCTGTTCTTCCTGCCCTTTCTTCCGTATGCCAGTATGGGGCTGAAAACACCTGATTCGAGACTCTGAACAGAAAGTGTTTGGAGACTGCTGAATCCACACACGGGTTTAACTCTGGAAGTTGGGTGCACACATTGACAACCGTTCTGTTAGATAGCTGAGTTTTGGATTTAGAAACACATATTTCCCTGTGCTTCCTGCACTTTCTTCCATATGACGGTATGGGGCTGAAAACGCCTGTTTTGAGACTCTGCAGAGAAAGTGGTTGCAGACTGCTGAATCCACACACGAGTTGCAAACTGGAAGTTGAGTGCACACATTGACAACCGTTCTGTTAGATAGCTGCGTTTTGGATTTAGAAGCAGATATTTCCCTGTGCTTACTGCCCTTTCTTCCATATGCCGGTATGGGGCTAAAACGCCTGTTTTGAGACTCTGCAGAGAAAGTGTTTGCAGACTGGTGAATCCACACACGGGTTTAACTCTGGAAGTTGAGTGCACACATTGACAACCGTTCTGTTAGATAGCTGCCTTTTGGATTTAGAAATAGATATTTCCCTGTTCTTCCTGCCCTTTCTTCCGTATGCGAGTATGGGGCTGAAAACGCCTGTTTCGAGACTCTTCACAGAAAGTGTTTGCAGACTGCTGAATCCACAAACGGGTTTCAAACTGGAAGTTGAGTGCACACATTGACAACCGTTCTGTTTGATAGCTGCATTTTGGATTTAGAAGCTAGTATTTCATTACTGCCCTTTCTTCCATATGCCTGTATGGGGCTGAAAACGCCTGTTTTGAGACTCTGCACAGAACGTGTTTGCAGACTGCTGAATCCACACACGGGTTTAACTCTGGAGGTTGAGTACACACATTGACAGCCGTTCTGTTAGATAGCTGCGTTTTGGATTTAGAAGCAGATATTTCCCTATGCTTACAGCCATTTCTTCCATATGACGGTATGGGGCTGAAAACGCCTGTTTTGAGACTCTGCACAGAAAGTGTTTGCAGACTGCTGAATCCACACACGAGTTTCAAACTGGAAGTTGAGTGCACACATTGACAACCGTTCTGTTAGATAGCTGCGTTTTGGATTTAGAAGCAGAGATGTCCCTGTGCTTACTGCCCTTTCTTCCATATACCCGTTTGGGGCTTAAAACGCCTGTTTTGAGACTCTGCACATAAAGTGTTTGCAGACTGCTGAATTCACACATGGGTTTAACTCTGGAATTTGAGTGATGACATTGACAGCCGTTCTGTTAGATAGCTGCGTTTTGGATTTAGAAGCAGATATTTCCCTGTGCTTCCTGCCCTTTCTTCCATATGACGGTATGGGGCTGAAAACGCCTGTTTTGAGACTCTGCACAGAAAGTGTTTGCAGACTGCTGAATCCACACACGGGTTTAACTCTGGAAGTTGAGTGCACACATTGACAACCGTTCTGTTAGATAGCTGCATTTTGGATTTAGAAATAGATATTTCCCTGTTGTTCCTGCCCTTTCTTCCGTATGCCAGTATGGGGCTGAAAACACCTGATTCGAGACTCTGAACAGAAAGTGTTTGCAGACTGCTGAATCCACACTCGGGTTTAACTCTGGAAGTTGAGTGCACACATTGACAACCGTTCTGTTAGATAGCTGATTTTTGGATTTAGAATCACATATTTCCCTGTGCTTCCTGCCCTTTCTTCCATATGACGGTATGGGGCTGAAAACGCCTGTTTTGAGACTCTGCAGAGAAAGTGTTTGCAGACTGCTGAATCCACACACGAGTTGCAAACTGAAAGTTGAGTGCACACATTGGCAACCGTTCTGTTAGATAGCTGCGTTTTGGATTTAGAAGCAGATATTTCCCTTTGCTTACTGCCCTTTCTTCCATATGCCGGTATGGGGCTAAAACGCCTGTTTTGAGACTCTGCAGAGAAAGTGTTTGCAGACTGGTGAATCAACACACGGGTTTAACTCTGGAAGTTGAGTGCACACATTGACAACCGTTCTGTTAGATAGCTGCATTTTGGATTTAGAAATAGATATTTCCCTGTTCTTCCTGCCCTTTCTTCCGTATGCGAGTATGGGGCTGAAAACGCCTGTTTCGAGACTCTGCACAGAAAGTGTTTGCAGACTGCTGAATCCACACACGGGTTTCAAACTGGAAGTTGAGTGCACACATTGACAACCGTTCTGTTTGATAGCTGCATTTTGGATTTAGAAGCTGGTATTTCCTTACTGCCCTTTCTTCCATATGCCTGTATGGGGCTGAAAACGCCTGTTTTGAGACTCTGCACAGAACGTGTTTGCAGACTGCTGAATCCACACACGGGTTTAACTCTGGAGGTTGAGTACACACATTGACAGCCGTTTTGTTAGATAGCTGCGTTTTGGATTTAGAAGCAGATATTTCTCTGTGCTTAGTGCCCTTGATTCCTTATTTCTCTTTACAGCTTATACTCCCATTCACTCTGGAATATCCAAACGCACCTCCCAGAAGAAACGGGTTTCTAAGTATAATCAGATATTTCTCTTTACATCTTGTACCCCCGTACACTCTGATATATGCAATCGCAGGTCCTGGAAGAAACGTTTTTCTAACTCGCTGAATCTGAGCATATATTGAAGTCTGTTAGGTGAATGAACACAGAGCAGAGCAGTTTGAAAAAAACATTTCTTCCATGTTATAGATGCACTGTTACTGCTATTGCTTTTAGGCTGGTGTTTTCCTCGAAATGTTGGTTTTAGAATTTCCATATAAATGGTTTTTAAACTGCTGCATAAGTGGAGCAGTTTAATTCGTTAGGTTGAATGCCCTCATTCACAATCTTTCTGTTAGCTAGCTCCGTTTTGGTTTCAGAAGCCTATGTTTCTAGTTACAGCATATACTCCCATTCGTTCTGGAATAGCCAGACGCAGCTCCTAGAATAGACGTGTTTCTAAGTCGCTGAATCTAAACATAGATTCAACTCCCTTAGGTGAACGAACACACAGCACAGCAGTTTGAAAGAAACGTTTTATTTGAGTTTTAGAAGCAGTCTTATTGCTATTTCTTAGAGGCCGGTATTTTGCTGGGAATGTCTGTCTTAGAATCTGCACAAAAAGCTTTTCTAAACTGCTGCATAGAAACAACAGTTTATCTCAATAAGCTGAATGCACACAGTGACAACCATTCTGTTAGATGGCTCCGTGTTTGTTTTAGAACCAGATATTTCACTTTAAACCTTATACTCCAGTACACTCTGGAATATGCAAATGCAGCTCCTGAAAGAAACGTGTTTCTTACTCGCTGAATCTGAACATATACTCAAGACTCTTAGGTGAATGAACACAGAGCAGAGCATTTTGAAGAAAACGTTTCTTCTATGTTATAGATGCAGTCTTACTGCTGCTTCTTTCAGGCTGGTGTTTTGCTGCAAATGTCGATTTTAGAATTTGCATATAAAGGGTTTCTAAACTGTTGCCTAAGAAGAGCAGATTAACCCTTTAAGTTGAAAGCACACATTCACAACCATTCTGTTAGATAGCTCCGTTTTGCTTTTAGAAACAGATATTTCTCTTTACAGCATTTACTCCCATACACTCTGGAATATCGAAATGCAGCTCCTAGAATAAACGTGTTTCAAACTCGCTGAATCCAAACATAGATTCAACGACCTTTGGTGAACGAACACACTGCAGAGCAGTTTGAAAGAAACGTTCCCTCTGAGTTTTAGACGCAGTCTTACTGCTATTTCTTATAGGCCGGTATTTTGCTGGAAATGTCTGTTTGAGAATCTACACAGAAATGTTTTCTAAACTGCTGCATACAAACAGCAGTTTAGCTCAGTAAGGTGAATGCACACATTGACAACCATTCCATTAGATCATCCGTTTTTCTTTTGGAACGAGACATTTGTCTTTACATCTTATACTCCAGTATACTCTGGAATAGGCAAACACAGCTCCTGGAAGAAACGTGTTTCTAACTAGCTGAATCTGAACATATATTCAAGTCTCGTATGTGAATGAACACACAGCAGAGCAGTTTGAAAACAAAGTTTCTTCCATGTTATAGATGCAGTTTTACTGCTATTTCCTTTAGGCTGCTGTTCTGCTGGAAAGGTCCCTATGAGAATTTGCATATAAAGGGTTTCTAAAGTGCTGCATGAGAAGAGCAGTTTACCTCTTTAAGCCGAAGGCACACATTCACAACCACTCTGCTAGACAGATCCCTTTTGGTTTTAGAAACAGATATTTCTCTTTACAGCATATAATCCCATTCATTCTGGAATATGCAAAGACAGCTGCTAGAATAAACGTGTTTCAATCTCGCTGAATCTAAACATAGATTCAACTCCCTTAGGTCAAAGAACGCACGGCCAAGCAGTTAGAAAGAAACGTTTCTCTGAGTTTTCGACACAGTCTTACTGCTCTTTCTTATAAATGCCGGTACTGGGCTGGAAAGGCCTGTTTTGAGATTCTGCACAGAAAGTGTTTACAGACTGCTGAATCCACACACGGGTTTAACTCTGGAAGTTGAGTGCACATATTGACAACCGTTCTGTTAGATAGCTGCGTTTTGGATTTAGAAGCAGATATTTCCCTGAGCTTACTGTACTTTCTTCCATATGCAGGTATGGGGCTGAAAACGCCTGTTTTGAGACTCTGCAGAGAAAGGGTTTGCAGACTGCTGAATCCACACGCGGGTTTCAAACTGGACTTTGAGAGCACACATTGACAACCGTTCTGTTAGATAGCTGCGTTTTGGATTTAGAAGCAGATATTTCCCTGTGCTTACTGCCCTTTCTTCGATATGCCGGTATGGGGCTGAAAACGCCTGTTCTGAGACTCTGCACAGAAAGTGTTTGCAGACTGCTGAATCCACACATGGGTTTAACTCTGGAAGTTGAGTGATGACATTGACAGCCGTTCTGTTACATAGCTGCGTTTTGGATTTAGAAGCAGATATTTCCCTGTGCTTACTGACCTTTCTTCCATATGCTGGTATGGGGCTGAAAACGCCTGTTTTGAGACTCTGCACAGAAAGTGTTTGCAGACTGCTGAATCCACACACGGGTTTCACTCTGGAAATTGAGTGCACACATTGACAACCGTTCTGTTAGATAGCAGCGTTTTGGATTTAGAAGCTGATATTTCCCTCTGCTTACTGCCCTTTCTTCCATATGCCGGTATGGGGCTGAAAACGCCTGTTTTGAGACTCTGCACAGAAAGTGTTTGCAGACTGCTGAATCCACACACGGGTTTAACTCTGGAAGTTGAGTGCACACATTGACAACCGTTCTGTTAGATAGCTGCATTTTGGATTTAGAAACAGATATTTCCCTGTGCTTCCTGCCCTTTCTTCCGTATGCCTGTATGGGGCTGAAAACGCCTGTTTTGAGACTCTGCACAGAAAGATTTTGCAGACTGCTGAATCCACACATGGGTTTAACTCTGGAAGTTGAGTGATGATATTGACAGCCGTTCTGTTAGAGAGCTGCGTTTTGGATTTAGAAGCAGATATTTCCCTGTGCTTACAGCCCTTTCTTCCATAGGCCGGTATGGGGCTGAAAACGCCTGTTTTGAGACTTTGCACAAAAAGTGTTTGCAGACTGCTGAATCCATACACGGTTTTATCTCTGGAAGTTGAGTGCACACATTGACAACCGTTCTCTTCGACAGCTGCGTTTTGGATTTAGAAGCAGATATTTCCCTGTGCTTACTGCCCTTTCTTCCATATGCCGGCATGAGGCTGAAAACGCCTGTTTTGCGACTCTGCACAGAAAGTGTTTGCAGACTGCTGAATCCACACATGGGTTAAAATCTGGAAGTTGATTTCCGACATTGACAGCCGTTCTGTTAGATAGCTGCGTTTTGGATTTAGAAGCAGATATTTCCCTGTGCTTACTGCCCTTTCTTCCATATGCCGGTATAGGGCTGAAAACGCCTGTTTTGAGACTCTGCACAGAAAGTGTTTGCAGACTGCTGAATCCACACACGGGTTTCACTCTGGAAGTTGAGTGCACACATTGACAACCGTTCTGTTAGATAGCTGCGTTCTGGATTTAGAAGCAGATATTTCCTTGTGCTTACTGCCCTTTCTTCCATATGCCGGTATGGGGCTGAAAACGCCTGTTTTGAGACTCTGCACAGAAAGTGTTTGCAGACTGCTGAATCCACACACGGGTTGAACTCTGGAAGTTGAGTGCACACATTGACAACCGTTTTGTTAGATAGCTGCATTTTGGATTTAGAAATAGATATTTCCCTGTTCTTCCTGCCCTTTCTTCCGTATGCCAGTCAGGGGCTTAAAACGCCTGTTTCGAGACTCTGCACAGAAAGTGTTTGCAGACTGCTGAATCCACACATGGGTTTAACTCTGGAATTTGAGTGATGACATTGACAGCCGTTCTGTTAGATAGCTGCGTTTTGGATTTAGAAGCAGATATTTCCCTGTGCTTCCTGCCCTTTCTTCCATAGGCCGTTATGGGGCTGAAAACGCCTGTTTTGAGACTCTGCACAGAAAGTGTTTGCAGACTGCTGAATCCACACGCGGGTTTCAAACTGGACGTTGGGAGCACACATTGACAACCGTTCTGTTAGATAGCTGCGTTTTGGAATTAGAAGCAGATATTTCCCTGTGCTTCCTGCCCTTTCTTCCATATGCCGGTATGTGGCTGAAAACGCCTGTTTTGAGACTCTGCACAGAAAGTGTTTGCAGATTGCTGAATCCACACATGGGTTTAACTCTGGAAGTTGAGTGCACACATTGACAACCGTTCTGTTAGATAGCTGCGTTTTGGATTTAGAAATAGATATTTCCCTGTTCTTCCTGCCCTTTCTTCCGTATGCCAGTATGGGGCTGAAAACGCCTGTTTTGAGACTCTGTTCAGAAAGTGTTTGCAGACTGCTGAATCCACACACGGGTTTAACTCTCGAAGTTAAGTGCACACATTGACAACCGTTCTGGTAGATAGCTGCGTTTTGGATTTAGAAACAGATATTTCCCTGTGCTTCCTGCCCTTTCTTCCATATGACGGTATGGGGCTGAAAAGGCCTGTTTTGAGACTCTGCACAGAAAGTGTTTGCTTACTGCTGAATCCACACACGAGTTTCAAACTGGAAGTTGAGTGCAGACATTGACAACAGTTCTGTTAGATAGCTGCGTTTTGCATTTAGAAGCAGATATTTCCCTGTGCTTACTGCCCTTTCTTCCATATGCCGGTTGGGGCTGAAAACGCCTGTTTTGAGACTCTGCACAGAAAGTGTTTGCAGACTGCTGAATCCACACATGGGTTTAATTCTGGTAGTTGAGTGATGACATTGACAGCCGTTCTGTTAGATAGCTGCGTTTTCGATTTATAAGCAGATATTTCCCCGTGCTTCCTGCCCTTTCTTCCATATGCCGGTATGGGGCTGAAAACGCCTGTTTTGAGACTCTGCACAGAAAGTGTTTGCAGACTGCTGAATGCACACACGGGTTTTACTCTGGAAGTTGAGAGAACACATTGACAACCGTTCTGTTAGATAGCTGCGTTTTGGATTTAGAAGCAGATATTTCCCTGTGCTTCCTGCCGTTTCTTCCATATGCCGGTATGGGGCTGAAAACGCCTGTTTTGAGACTCTGCACAGAAAGTCTTTGCAGACTGCTGAATCCACACACGTGTTTCAAACTGGAAGTTGAGTGCACAGATTGACAACCGTTTTGTTAGATAGCCGCGTTTTGGATTTAGAAACAGATGGTTCCCTGTGCTTACTGCCCTTTCTTCCATACGCCGGTTTGGGGCTGTAAACGCCTGTTTTGAGACTCTGCACAGAAAGTGTTTGCAGACTGCTGAATCCACACATGGGTTTAACTCTGGAACTTAAGTGACGACATTGACAGCCGTTCTGTTAGATAGCTGCGTTTTGGATTTAGAAGCAGATATTTCCCTGTGCTTACTGCCCTTTCTTCCATGTGACAGTATGGGGCTGAAAACGCCTGTTTTGAGATTCTGCACAGAAAGTGTTTGCATTCTGCCGAATCCACACACGGGGTTCACTCTGGAAGTTGAGTGCAGACATTGACAACCGTTCTGTTAGATAGCTGCGTTCTGGATTTGGAAGCAGATATTTCCCTGTGCTTACTGCCCTTTCTTCCATATGCCGGTATGGGGCTGAAAACGCCTGTTTTGAGACTCTGCACAGAAAGTGTTTGCAGACTGCTGAATCCACACACGGGTTTAACTCTGGAAGTTGAGTGCACACATTGACAACCGTTCTGTTAGATAGCTGCGTTTTGGATTTAGAAGCAGATATTTCCCTGTGCTTCCTGCCCTTTCTTCCATATGACGGTATGGGGCTGAAAACGCCTGTTTTGAGACTCTGCACAGAAAGTGTTTGCAGACTGCTGAATCCACACACGAGTTTCAAACTGGAAGCTGAGTGCACACATTGACAACCGTTCTGTTAGATAGCTGCGTTTTGGATTTAGTAGCAGATATTTCCCTGTGCTTACTGCCCTTTCTTCCATATGCCGGTTTGGGGATTAAAACGCCCGTTTTGAGACTCTGCACAGAAAGTGTTTGCAGACTGCTGAATCCACACACGGGTTTAACTCTGGAAGTTGAGTGCACACATTGACAACCGTTTTGTTAGATAGCTGCGTTTTGGATTTACAAGCAGATATTTCCCTGTGCTTACTGCTGTTTCTTCCATATGCCGGTAATGGGCTGAAAACGCCTGTTTTGGGACTCTGCAGAGAAAGTGTTTGCAGACTGCTGAATCCACACACGGGTTGAACTCTGGAAGTTGAGTGCACACATTGACAACCGTTCTGTTAGATAGCTGCGTTTTGGATTTAGAAGCAGATATTTCCCTGTGCTTACTGCTGTTTCTTCCATATGCCGGTAATGGGCTGAAAACGCCTGTTTTGGGACTCTGCAGAGAAAGAGTTTGCAGACGGCTGAATCCACACACGGGTTTAACTCTGGAAGTTGAGTGCACACATTGACAACCGTTCTGTTAGATAGCTGCGTTCTGGATTTGGAAGCAGATATTTCCCTGTGCTTACTGCCCTTTCTTCCATATGCCGGTATGGGGCTGAAAAAACCTGTTTGGAGACTCTGCACAGAAAGTGTTTGCAGACAGCTGAATCCACACACGGGGTTCACTCTGGAAGTTGAGTGCACACATTGACAACCGTTCTGTTAGATAGCTGCGTTCTGGATTTGGAAGCAGATATTTCCCTGTGCTTACTGCCCTTTCTTCCATATGCCGGTATGGGGCTGAAAACGCCTGTTTTGAAACTCTGCACAGAAAGTGTTTGTAGACTGCTGAATCCACACACGGGTTTAACTCTGGAAGTTGAGTGCACACATTGACAACCGTTCTGTTAGATAGCTGCGTTTTGGATTTAGAAGCAGATATTTACCTGTGCTTACTGCTGTTTCTTCCATATGACGGTATGGGGCTGAAAACGCCTGTTTTGAGACTCTGCACAGAATGTGTTTGCAGACTGCTGAATCCACACACGAGTTTCAAACTGGAAGCTGAGTGCACACATTGACAACCGTTCTGTTAGATAGCTGCGTTTTGGATTTAGAAGCAGATATTTCCCTGTGCTTACTGCCCTTTCTTCCATATGCCGGTTTGGGGATTAAAACGCCTGTTTTGAGACTCTGCACAGAAAGTGTTTGCAGACTGCTGAATCCACACATGGGTTTAACTCTGGAAGTTGAGTGAGGACATTGACAGCCCTTCTGTTAGATAGCTGCGTTTTGGATTTAGAAGCAGATATTTCCCTGTGCTTACTGCCCTTTCTTCCATATGCCCGTATGGGGCTGAAAACGCCTGTTTTGAGATTCTGCACAGAAAGTGTTTGCAGACTGCTGAATCCACACACGGGTCTCATTGTTTGAGTTGAGTGCACACATTGACAACCGTTCTGTTAGAAAGCTGCATTTTGGATTTAGAAGCAGATATTTCCCTGTGCTTACTGCCCTTTCTTCCTTATGGCGGTATGGGGCTAAAACGCCTGTTTTGAGACTCTGCATATAAAGTGTTTGCAGACTGCTGAATCCACACACGGGTTTAACTCCGGAAGTTGAGTACACACATTGACAACCGTTCTGTTTGAAGGCTGCGTTTTGGATTTAGAAGCAGATATTTCCCTGTGCTTACTGCCCTTTCTTCCATATGACGGTATGGGGCTGAAAACGCCTGTTTTGAGACTCTGCACAGAAAGTGTTTGCAGACTGCTGAATCCACACACGAGTTTCAAACTGGAGGTTGAGTGCACACATTGAAAACCGTTCTGTTAGATAGCTGCGTTTTGGATTTAGAAGCAGATATTTCCCTGTGCTTACTGCCCTTTCTTCTATATGCCAGTTTGGGGATGAAAACGCCTGTTGTGAGACTCTGCACAGAAAGTGTTTGCAGACTGCTGAATCCACACACGGATTTCACTGTGGGAGTTGAGTGCACAAATTGACAACCGTTCTGTTAGATAGCTGCATTTTGGATTTAGAAGCAGATATTTCCCTGTGCTTACTGCCCTTTCTTCCATATGCCGGTTTGGGACTGAAAACGCCTGTTTTGAGACTCTGCAAAGAAAGTGTTTGCAGACTGCAGAATCCACACACGGGTTTTACTCTGGAAGTTGAGAGGACACATTGACAACCGTTCTGTTACATAGTTGCGTTTTGGATTTAGAAGTAGGTATTTCCCTGTGCTTACTGCCCTTTCTTCCATATGCCGGTATTGGGCAGAAAACGCCTGTTTTTAGACTCTGCAGAGAAAGTGTTTGCAGACTGCTGAATCCACACACGGGTTGAACTCTGGAAGTTGATTGCACACATTGACAACCGTTCTGTTAGATAGCTGCGTTTTGGATTTAGAAGCAGATATTTCCCTGTGCTTACTGCTGTTTCTTCCATATGCCGGTAATGGGCTGAAAACGCATGTTTTCAGACTCTGTACAGAAAGTGTTTGCAGACTGCTGAATCCACACACGGGTTTACCTCTGGAAGTTGAGTCTACACATTGACAACCGTTCTGTTAGATAGCTGCGTTTTGCATTTAGAAGCAGATATTTCCCTGTGCTTACTGCCGTTTCTTCCATAAGCCGGTATTGAGATGAAAACGCCTGTTTTGGGACTCTGCAGAGAAAGTGTTTGCAGACTGCTGAATCCACCCACGGGTTGAACTCTGGAAGTTGAGTGCACACATTGACAACCGTTCTGTTAGATAGCTGCGTTTTGGATTTATAAGCAGATATTTCCCTGTGCTTACTGCCCTTTCTTCCATATGCCGGTAATGGGCTGAAAACGCATGTTTTCAGACTCTGTACAGAAAGTGTTTGCAGACTGCTGAATCCACACACGGGTTTACCTCTGGAAGTTGAGTCTACACATTGACAACCGTTCTGTTAGATAGCTGCGTTTTGCATTTAGAAGCAGATATTTCCCTGTGCTTACTGCCGTTTCTTCCATAAGCCGGTATTGAGATGAAAACGCCTGTTTTGGGACTCTGCAGAGAAAGTGTTTGCAGACTGCTGAATCCACCCACGGGTTTAACTCTGGAAGTTGAGTGCACACATTGACAACCGTTCTGTTATATAGCTGCGTTTTGGATTTAGAAGCAGATATTTCCCTGTGCTTACTGCTGTTTCTTCCATATGCCGGTAATGGGCTGAAAACGACTATTTTGGGACTATGCAGAGAAAGAGATTGCAGACTGCTGAATCCACACACCGGTTTAACTCTGGATGTTGAGTGCACACATTGACAACCGTTCTGTTAGATAGCTGCGTTTTGGATTTAGAAGCAGATATTTCCCTGTGCTTACTGCTGTTTATTCCATATGGTGGTAATGGGCTGAAAACGCTTGTTTTGGGACTCTACAGAGAAAGTGTTTGCAGACTGCTGAATGCACACACGGGTTGAACTCTGGAAGTTGAGTGCACACATTGACAACCGTTCTGTTAGATAGCTGCGTTTTGGATTTAGAAGCAGATATTTCCCTGTGCTTACTGCTGTTTCTTCCATATGCCGGTAATGGGCTGAAAACGCCTGTTTTGGGACTCTGCAGAGAAAGTGATTGCAGACTGCTGAATCCACACACGGGTTTACCTCTGGAAGTTGAGTGCACACATTGACAACCGTTTTGTTAGATAGCTGCGTTTTGGATTTACAAGCAGATATTTCCCTGTGCTTACTGCTGTTTCTTCCATATGCCGGTAATAGGCTGAAAACGCCTGTTTTGGGACTCTGCAGAGAAAGTGTTTGCAGACTGCTGAATCCACACACGGGTTTAACTCTGGAAGTTGAGTGCACACATTGACAACCGTTCTGTTAGGTAGCTGCGTTTTGGATTTAGAAGCAGATATTTCCCTGTGCTTACTGCTGTTTCTTCCATATGCCGGTAATGGGCTGAAAACGTCTGTTTTGGGACTCTGCATAGAAAGAGTTTGCAGACGGCTGAATCCACACACGGGTTTAACGCTGGAAGTTGAGTGCACACATTGACAACCGTTCTGTTAGATTGCTGCGTTTTGGATTTAGAAGCAGATATTTCCCTATGCTTACTGCTGTTTCTTCCATATGGCGGTAATGGGCTGAAAACGCCTGTTTTGGGATTCTGCAGAGAAAGTGTTTGCAGACTGCTGAATCCACACACGGGTTTAACTCTGGAAGTTGAGTGCACACATTGGCAACCGTTCTGTTAGGTAGCTGCATTTTGGATTTAGAAGCAGATATTTCCCTGTGCTTACTGCTGTTTCTTCCATATGCCGGTAATGGGCTGAAAACGCCTGTTTTGGGACTCTGCAGAGAAAGTGTTTGCAGACTGCTGAATCCACACACGGGTTTAACTCTGGAAGTTGAGTGCACACATTGACAACCGTTCTGTTAGATTGCTGCGTTTTGGATTTAGAAGCAGGTATTTCCCTGTGCTTACTGCTGTTTCTTCCATATGGCGGTAATGGGCTGAAAACGCCTGTTTTGGGATTCTGCAGAGAAAGTGTTTGCAGACTGTTGAATCCACACACGGGTTTAACTCTGGAAGTTGAGTGCACACATTGACAACCGTTCTGTTAGATAGCTGCGTTTTGGATTTAGAAGCAGATATTTCCCTGTGCTTTCTGCTGTTTCTTCCATATGCCGGTATTGGGTTGAAAACGCCTGTTTTTAAGCTCTGCACAGAAAGTGTTTGCAGACTGCTGAATCCACACACGGGTTTAACTCTGGAAGTTAAGCACACACATTGATAACCGTTCTGTTAGATACCAGCGTTTTGGATTTAGAAGCAGATATTTCCCTGTGCTTACTGCTGTTTCTTCCATATGCCGGTAATGGGCTGAAAACGCCTGTTTTGGGACTCTGCAGAGAAAGAGTTTGCAGACTGCTGAATCCACACACGGGTTTAACTCTGGAATGTGAGTGCACACATTGACAACCGTTCTGTTAGATAGCTGCTTTTTGGATTTAGAAGCAGATATTTCCCTGTGCTTACTGCTGTTTCTTCCATATGCCGGTAATGGGCTGAAAACGCCTGTTTTGGGACTCTGCAGAGAAAGTGTTTGCAGACTGCTGAATCCACACACGGGTTTATCTCTGCAAGTTGAGTGCAAACTTGACAACCGTTCTGTTAGATAGCTGCGTTTTGGATTTAGAAGCAGATATTTCCCTGTGCTTACTGCTGTTTCTTCCACATGCAGGTAATGGGCTGAAAACGCCTGTTTTGGGACTCTGCAGAGAAAGTGTTTGCAGACTGCTGAATCCACACACCGGTTTACCTCTGGAAGTTGAGTGCACACATTGACAACCGTTCTGTTAAGTAGCTGCGTTTTGGATTTAAAAGCAGATATTTCCCTGTGCTTACTGCTGTTTCTTCCATATGCCTGTAATGGGCTGAAAACGACTATTTTGGGACTCTACAGAGAAAGAGATTGCAGATTGCTGAATCCACACACCGGTTTAACTCTGGATGTTGAGTGCACACATTGACAACCGTTCTGTTAGATAGCTGCGTTTTGGATTTAGAAGCAGATATTTCCCTGTGCTTACTGCTGTTTCTTCCATATGCCGGTAACGGGCTGAAATGGCCTGTTTTGGGACTCTGCAGAGAAAGTGTTTGCAGACTGCTGAATCCACACACGGGTTTAACTCTGGAAGTTCAGTGCACACATTGACAACCGTTCTGTTAGATAGCTGCGTTTTGGATTTAGAAGCAGATATTTCCCTGTGCTTACTGCTGTTTCTTCCATATGGTGGTAATGGGCTGAAAACGCCTGTTTTGGGACTCTGCAGAGAAAGAGTTTGCAGACTGCTGAATCCACACACGGGTTTAACTCTGGAAGTTGAGTGCACACATTGACAACCGTTCTGTTAGATAGCTGCGTTTTGGATTTAGAAGCAGATATTTCCCTGTGCTTACTGCTGTTTCTTCCATATGACGGTAATGGGCTGAAAACGCCTGTTTTGGGACTCAGCAGAGAAAGTGATTGCAGACTGCTGAATCCACACACGGGTTTAACTCTGGAAGTTGAGTGCACACATTGACAACCGTTTTGTAAGATAGCTGCGTTTTGGATTTACAAGCAGATATTTCCCTGTGCTTACTGCTGTTTCTTCCATATGCCGGTAATGGGCTGAAAACGCCTGTTTTGGGACTCTGCAGAGAAAGTGTTTGCAGACTGCTGAATCCACACACGGGTTTAACTCTGGAAGTTGAGTGCACACATTGACAACCATTCTGTTAGATAGCTGCGTTTTGGATTTAGAAGCAGATATTTCCCTGCGCTTACTGCTGTTTCTTCCATAAGCCGGTAATGGGCTGAAAACGCCTGTTTTGGGACTCTGCAGAGAAAGAGTTTGCAGACGGCTGAATCCACACACGGGTTTAACTCTGGAAGTTGAGTGCACACATTGACAACCGTTCTGTTAGATAGCTGCGTTCTTTATTTGGAAGCAGATATTTCCCTGTGCTTACTGCCCTTTCTTCCATATGCCGGTATGGGGCTGAAAAAACCTGTTTGGAGACTCTGCACAGAAAGTGTTTGCAGACTGCTGAATCCACACACGGGGTTCACTCTGGAAGTTGAGTGCACACATTGACAACCGTTCTGTTAGATAGCTGCGTTCTGGATTTGGAAGCAGATATTTCCCTGCGCTTACTGCCCTTTCTTCCATATGCCGGTATGGGGCTGAAAACGCCTGTTTTGAAACTCTGCACAGAAAGTGTTTGTAGACTGCTGAATCCACACACGGGTTTAACTCTGGAAGTTGAGTGCACACATTGACAACCGTTCTGTTAGATAGCTGCGTTTTGGATTTAGAAGCATATATTTCCCTGTGCTTCCTGCCCTTTCTTCCATATGACGGTATGGGGCTGAAAACGCCTGTTTTGAGACTCTGCACAGAATGTGTTTGCAGACTGCTGAATCCACACACGAGTTTCAAACTGGAAGCTGAGTGCACACATTGACAACCGTTCTGTTAGATAGCTGCGTTTTGGATTTAGTAGCAGATATTTCCCTGTGCTTACTGCCCTTTCTTCCATATGCCGGTTTGGGGATTAAAACGCCTGTTTTGAGACTCTGCACAGAAAGTGTTTGCAGACTGCTGAATCCACACATGGGTTTAACTCTGGAAGCTGAGTGAGGACATTGACAGCCCTTCTGTTAGATAGCTGCGTTTTGGATTTAGAAGCAGATATTTCCCTGTGCTTACTGCCCTTTCTTCCATATGCCCGTATGGGGCTGAAAACGCCTGTTTTGAGATTCTGCACAGAAAGTGTTTGCAGACTGCTGAATCCACACACGGGTTTCATTGTTTGAGTTGAGTGCACACATTGACAACCGTTCTGTTAGAAAGCTGCATTTTGGATTTAGAAGCAGATATTTCCCTGTGCTTACTGCCCTTTCTTCCTTATGCCGGTATGGGGCTAAAACGCCTGTTTTGAGACTCTGCACATAAAGTGTTTGCAGACTGCTGAATCCACACACGGGTTTAACTCCGGAAGTTGAGTACACACATTGACAACCGTTCTGTTTGAAGGCTGCGTTTTGGATTTAGAAGCAGGTATTTCCCTGTGCTTACTGCCTTTTCTTCCATATGACGGTATGGGGCTGAAAACGCCTGTTTTGAGACTCTGCACAGAAAGTGTTTGCAGACTGCTGAATCCACACACGAGTTTCAAACTGGAGGTTGAGTGCACACATTGAAAACCGTTCTGTTAGATAGCTGCATTTTGGATTTAGAAGCAGATATTTCCCTGTGCTTACTGCCCTTTCTTCTATATGCCAGTTTGGGGATGAAAACGCCTGTTTTGAGACTCTGCACAGAAAGTGTTTGCAGACTGCTGAATCCACACACGGGTTTCACTGTGGGAGTTGAGTGCACAAATTGACAACCGTTCTGTTAGATAGCTGCATTTTGGATTTAGAAGCAGATATTTCCCTGTGCTTACTGCCCGTTCTTCCATATGCCGGTTTGGGACTGAAAACGCCTGTTTTGAGACTCTGCAGAGAAAGAGTTTGCAGACTGCTGAATCCACACAAGGGTTTAACTCTGGAAGTTGAGTGCACACATTGACAACCGTTCTGTTAGATAGCTGCGTTTTGGATATAGAAGCAGATATTTCCCTGTGCTTACTGCTGTTTCTTCCATATGACGGTAACGGGCTGAAAAGGCCTGTTTTGGGACTCTGCAGAGAAAGTGTTTGCACACTGCTGAATCCACACACGGGTTTAACTCTGGAAGTTGAGTGCACACATTGACAACCGTTCTGTTAGATAGCTGCGTTCTGGATTTAGAAGCAGATATTTCCCTTTGCTTTCTGCTGTTTTTTCCATATGCCGGTATTGGGCTGAAAACGCCTGTTTTTAAACTCTGCACAGAAAGTATTTGCAGACTGCTGAATCCACACACGGGTTTAACTCTGGAAATTGAGTGCACACATTGACAACCGTTCTGTTAGGTAGCTGCGTTTTGGATTTAGAAGCAGATATTTCCCTGTGCTTACTGCTGTTTCTTCCATATGCCGGTAATGGGCTGAAAACGCCTGTTTTGGGACTCTGCAGAGAAAGTGTTTGCAGACTGCTGAATCCACACACGGGTTTAACTCTGGAAGTTGAGTGCACACATTGACAACCGTTCTGTTAGATAGCTGCGTTTTGGATTTAGAAGCAGATATTTCCCTGTGCTTACTGCTGTTTCTTCCATATGCAGGTAATGGGCTGAAAACCCCTGTTTTGGGACTCTGCAGAGAAAGTGTTTGCAGACTGCTGAATCCACACACGGGTTGAACTCTGGAAGTTGAGTGCACACATTGACAACCGTTCTGTTAGATAGCTGCGTTTTGGATTTATAAGCAGATATTTCCCTGTGCTTACTGCCCTTTCTTCCATATGCCGGTAATGGGCTGAAAACGCATGTTTTCAGACTCTGCAGAGAAAGTGTTTGCAGACTCCTGAATCCACACACGGGTTTACCTCTGGAAGTTGAGTGCACACATTGACAACCGTTCTGTTAGGTAGCTGCGTTTTGGATTTAGAAGCAGATATTTCTCTGTGCTTACTGCCATTTCTTCCATATACCGGAATAGGGCTGGAAACGCCTGTTTTGGGACTCTGCACAGAAAGTGTTTTAAGACTGCTGAATCCACACACGGGTTTACCTCTGGAAGTTGAGTCTACACATTGACAACCGTTCTGTTAGATAGCTGCGTTTTGCATTTAGAAGCAGATATTTCCCTGTGCTTACTGCCGTTTCTTCCATAAGCCGGTATTGAGATGAAAACGCCTGTTTTGAGACACTGCACAGAATGTGTTTGCAGACTGCTGAATTCACACACGGGTTTAACTCTGGAAGTTGAGTGCACACATTGACAATCGTTCTGTTAGATAGCTGCGTTTTGGATTTAGAAGCAGATATTTCCCTGTGCTTACTGCTGTTTCTTCCATATGCCGGTAATGGGCTGAAAACGCCTGTTTTGGGACTCTGCAGAGAAAGTGTTTGCAGACTGCTGAATCCACACACGGGTTTAACTCTGGAAGTTGAGTGCACACATTGACAACCGTTCTGTTAGATAGCTGCGTTTTGGATTTAGAAGCAGATATTTCCCTGTGCTTACTGCTGTTTCTTCCATATGCCGGTAATGGGCTGAAAACGACTGTTTTGGGACTCTGCAGAGAAAGTGTTTGCAGACTGCTGAATCCACACACGGGTTTAACTCTGGAAGTTGAGTGCACACATTGACAAACGTTCTGTTAGATAGCTGCGTTTTGGATTTAGAAGCAGATATTTCCCTGTGCTTACTGCTGTTTCTTCCATATGCCGGTAATGGGCTGAAAAGGCCTGTTTTGGGACTCTGCAGAGAAAGTGTTTGCAGACTGCTGAATCCACACACGGGTTTAACTCTGGAAGTTGAGTGCACACATTGACAACCGTTCTGTTAGATAGCTGCGTTTTGGATTTAGAAGCAGATATTTCCCTGTGCTTTCTGCTGTTTCTTCCATATGCCGGTATTGGGCTGAAAACGCCTGTTTTTAAGCTCTGCACAGAAAGTGTTTGCAGACTGCTGAATCCACACACGGGTTTAACTCTGGAAGTTGAGTGCACACATTGACAACCGTTCTGTTAGATAGCTGCGTTTTGGATTTAGAAGCAGATATTTCCCTGTGCTTACTGCTGTTTCTTCCATATGCCGGTATTGGGCTGAAAACGCCTGTTTTGGGACTCTGCAGAGAAAGTGTTTGCAGACTGCTGAATCCACACACGGGTTTAACTCTGGAAGTTAAGCACACACATTGACAACCGTTCTGTTAGATAGCAGCGTTTTGGATTTAGAAGCAGATATTTCCCTGTGCTTACTGCCGTTTCTTCCTTATGCCGGTAATGGGATGAAAACGCCTGTTTTGGGACTCTGCACAGAAAGAGTTTGCAGACTGCTGAATCCACACACTGGTTTAACTCTGGAAGTTGAGTGCACACATTGACAACCGTTCTGTTAGATAGCTGCGTTTTGGATTTAGAAGCAGATATTTCCCTGTGCTTACTGCTGTTTCTTCCATATGCCGGTAATGGGCTGAAAACGCCTGTTTTGGGACTCTGCAGAGAAAGTGTTTGCAGACTGCTGAATCCACACACGGGTTTAACTCTGGAAGTTGAGTGCACACATTGAAAACCGTTCTGTTAGATAGCTGCGTTTTGGATTTAGAAGCAGATATTTCCCTGTGCTTACTGCTGTTTCTTCCATATGCCGGTAATGGGCTGAAAACGCTTGTTTTGGGACTCTGCAGAGAAAGTGTTTGCAGACTGCTGAATCCACACACGGGTTTAACTCTGGAAGTTGAGTGCACACATTGACAACCGTTCTGTTAGATAGCTGCGTTTTGGATTTAGAAGCAGATATTTCCCTGTGCTTACTGCTGTTTCTTCCATATGCCGGTAATGGGCTGAAAACGACTGTTTTGGGACTCTGCAGAGAAAGTGTTTGCAGACTGCTGAATCCACACACGGGTTTAATTCTGGAAGTTGAGTGCACACATTGACAAACGTTCTGTTAGATAGCTGCGTTTTGGATTTAGAAGCAGATATTTCCCTGTGCTTACTGCTGTTTCTTCCATATGCCGGTAATGGGCTGAAAAGGCCTGTTTTGGGACTCTGCAGAGAAAGTGTTTGCAGACTGCTGAATCCACACACGGGTTTAACTCTGGAAGTTGAGTGCACACATTGACAACCGTTCTGTTAGATAGCTGCGTTTTGGATTTAGAAGCAGATATTTCCCTGTGCTTTCTGCTGTTTCTTCCATATGCCGGTATTGGGCTGAAAACGCCTGTTTTTAAGCTCTGCACAGAAAGTGTTTGCAGACTGCTGAATCCACACACGGGTTTAACTCTGGAAGCTGAGTGCACACATTGACAACCGTTCTGTTAGATAGCTGCGTTTTGGATTTAGAAGCAGATATTTCCCTGTGCTTACTGCTGTTTCTTCCATATGCCGGTAATGGGCTGAAAACGCCTGTTTTGGGACTCTGCAGAGAAAGTGTTTGCAGACTGCTGAATCCACACACGGGTTTAACTCTGGAAGTTAAGCACACACATTGACAACCGTTCTGTTAGATAGCAGCGTTTTGGATTTAGAAGCAGATATTTCCCTGTGCTTACTGCCGTTTCTTCCTTATGCCGGTAATGGGCTGAAAACGCCTGTTTTGGGACTCTGCACAGAAAGAGTTTGCAGACTGCTGAATCCACACACGGGTTTAACTCTGGAAGTTGAGTGCACACATTGACAACCGTTCTGTTAGATAGCTGCGTTTGGGATTTAGAAGCAGATATTTCCCTGTGCTTACTGCTGTTTCTTCCATATGCCGGTAATGGCTGAAAACGCCTGTTTTGGGACTCTGCAGAGAAAGTGTTTGCAGACTGCTGAATCCACACACGGGTTTAACTCTGGAAGTTGAGTGCACACATTGACAACCGTTCTGTTAGATAGCTGCGTTTTGGATTTAGAAGCAGATATTTCCCTGTGCTTACTGCTTTTTCTTCCATATGCCGGTAATGGGCTGAAAACGCTTGTTTTGGGACTCTGCAGAGAAAGTGTTTGCAGACTGCTGAATCCACACACGGGTTTAACTCTGGAAGTTGAGTGCACACATTGACAACCGTTCTGTTAGATAGCTGCGTTTTGGATTTAGAAGCAGATATTTCCCTGTGCTTACTGCTGTTTCTTCCATATGCCGGTAATGGGCTGAAAACGCCTGTTTTGGGACTCTGCAGAGAAAGTGTTTGCAGACTGCTGAATCCACACACGGGTTTAACTCTGGAAGTTGAGTGCACACATTGACAACCGTTCTGTTAGATAGCTGCGTTTTGGATTTAGAAGCAGATATTTCCCTGTGCTTACTGCTGTTTCTTCCATATGCCGGTAATGGGCTGAAAACGCCTGTTTTGGGACTCTGCAGAGAAAGTGTTTGCAGACTGCTGAATCCACACACGGGTTTAACTCTGGAAGTTGAGTGCACACATTGACAACCGTTCTGTTAGATAGCTGCGTTTTGGATTTAGAAGCAGATATTTCCCTGTGCTTACTGCTGTTTCTTCCATATGCCGGTAATGGGCTGAAAACGCCTGTTTTCGGACTCTGCAGAGAAAGTGTTTGCACACTGCTGAATCCACACACGGGTTTAACTCTGGAAGTTGAGTGCACACATTGACAACCGTTCTGTTAGATAGCTGCGTTTTGGATTTATAAGCAGATATTTCCCTGTGCTTACTGCTGTTTCTTCCATATGCCGGTAAAGGGCTGAAAACGCCTGTTTTGGGACTCTGCAGAGAAAGTGTTTGCAGACTGCTGAATCCACACACGGGTTGAACTCTGGAAGTTGAGTGCACACATTGACAACCGTTCTGTTAGATAGCTGCGTTTTGGATTTAGAAGCAGATATTTCCCTGTGCTTACTGCCCTTTCTTCCATATGCCGGTAATGGTCTGAAAACGCATGTTTTCAGACTCTGTACAGAAAGTGTTTGCAGACTGCTGAATCCACACACGGGTTTACCTCTGGAAGTTGAGTCTACACATTGACAACCGTTCTGTTAGATAGCTGCGTTTTGCATTTAGAAGCAGATATTTCCCTGTGCTTACTGCCGTTTCTTCCATAAGCCGGTTTTGAGATGAAAACGCCTGTTTTGAGACACTGCACAGAAAGTGTTTGCAGACTGCTGAATCCACACACGGGTTTAACTCTGGAAGTTGAGTGCACACATTGACAATCGTTCTGTTAGATAGCTGCGTTTTGGATTTAGAAGCAGATATTTCCCTGTGCTTACTGCTGTTTCTTCCATATGCCGGTAATGGGCTGAAAACGCCTGTTTTGGGACTCTGCAGAGAAATAGTTTGCAGACTCCTGAATCCACACACGGGTTTAACTCTGGAAGTTGAGTGCACACATTGACAACCGTTCTGTTAGATAGCTGCGTTTTGGATTTAGAAGCAGATATTTCCCTGTGCTTACTGCTGTTTCTTCCATATGCCGGTAATGGGCTGAAAACGCCTGTTTTGGGACTCTGCAGAGAAAGTGTTTGCAGACTGCTGAATCCACACACGGGTTTAACTCTGGAAGTTGAGTGCACACATTGACAACCGTTCTGTTAGATAGCTGCGTTTTGGATTTAGAAGCAGATATTTCCCTGTGCTTACTGCTGTTTCTTCCATATGCCGGTAATGGGCTGAAAACGCCTGTTTTGGGACTCTGCAGAGAAAGTGTTTGCAGACTGCTGAACCCACACACGGGTTTAACTCTGGAAGTTGAGTGCACACATTGACAACCGTTCTGTTAGATAGCTTCGTTTTGGATTTAGAAGCAGATATTTCCCTGTGCTTACTGCTGTTTCTTCCATATGCCGGTAATGGGCTGAAAACGCCTGTTTTGGGACTCTGCAGAGAAAGAGTTTGCAGACTGCTGAATCCACACACGGGTTTAACTCTGGAAGTTGAGAGCACACATTGACAACCGTTCTGTTAGATAGCTGCGTTTTGGATATAGAAGCAGATATTTCCCTGTGCTTACTGCTGTTTCTTCCATATGCCGGTAACGGGCTGAAAAGGCCTGTTTTGGGACTCTGCAGAGAAAGTGTTTGCAGACTGCTGAATCCACACACGGGTTTAACTCTGGAAGTTGAGTGCACACATTGACAACCGTTCTGTTAGATAGCTGCGTTCTGGATTTAGAAGCAGATATTTCCCTTTGCTTTCTACTGTTTCTTCCATATGCCGGTATTGGGCTGAAAACGCCTGTTTTTAAACTCTGCACAGAAAGTATTTGCAGACTGCTGAATCCACACACGGGTTTAACTCTGGAAGTTGAGTGCACACATTGACAACCGTTCTGTTAGGTAGCTGCGTTTTGGATTTAGAAGCAGATATTTCCCTGTGCTTACTGCTGTTTCTTCCATATGCCGGTAATGGGCTGAAAACGCCTGTTTTGGGACTCTGCAGAGAAAGTGTTTGCAGACTGCTGAATCCACACACGGGTTTAACTCTGGAAGTTGAGTGCACACATTGACAACCGTTCTGTTAGATAGCTGCGTTTTGGATTTAGAAGCAGATATTTCCCTGTGCTTACTGCTGTTTCTTCCATATGCAGGTAATGGGCTGAAAACCCCTGTTTTGGGACTCTGCAGAGAAAGTGTTTGCAGACTGCTGAATCCACACACGGGTTGAACTCTGGAAGTTGAGTGCACACATTGACAACCGTTCTGTTAGCTAGCTGCGTTTTGGATTTTTAAGCAGATATTTCCCTGTGCTTACTGCCCTTTCTTCCATATGCCGGTAATGGGCTGAAAACGCATGTTTTCAGACTCTGCAGAGAAAGTGTTTGCAGACTGCTGAATCCACACACGGGTTTACCTCTGGATGTTGAGTGCACACATTGACAACCGTTCTGTTAGGTAGCTGCGTTTTGGATTTAGAAGCAGATATTTCTCTGTGCTTACTGCCATTTCTTCCATATACCGGAATAGGGCTGGAAACGCCTGTTTTGGGACTCTGCACAGAAAGTGTTTTAAGACTGCTGAATCCACACACGGGTTTACCTCTGGAAGTTGAGTCTACACATTGACAACCGTTCTGTTAGATACCTGCGTTTTGCATTTAGAAGCAGATATTTCCCTGTGCTTACTGCCGTTTCTTCCATAAGCCGGTATTGAGATGAAAACGCCTGTTTTGAGACACTGCACAGAATGTGTTTGCAGACTGCTGAATCCACACACGGGTTTAACTCTGGAAGTTGAGTGCACACATTGACAATCGTTCTGTTAGATAGCTGCGTTTTGGATTTAGAAGCAGATATTTCCCTGTGCTTACTGCTGTTTCTTCCATATGCCCGTAATGGGCTGAAAACGCCTGTTTTGGGACTCTGCAGAGAAATAGTTTGCAGACTGCTGAATCCACACACGGGTTTAACTCTGGAAGTTGAGTGCACACATTGACAACCGTTCTGTTAGATAGCTGCGTTTTGGATTTAGAAGCAGATATTTCCCTGTGCTTACTGCTGTTTCTTCCATATGCCGGTAATGGGCTGAAAACGCCTGTTTTGAGACTCTGCAAAGTAAGTGTTTGCAGACTGCTGAATCCACACACGGGTTTAACTCTGGAAGTTGAGTGCACACATTGACAACCGTTCTGTTAGATAGCTGCGTTTTGGATTTAGAAGCAGATATTTCCCTGTGCTTACTGCTGTTTCTTCCATATGCCGGTAATGGGCTGAAAACGCCTGTTTTGGGACTCTGCAGAGAAAGTGTTTGCAGACTGCTGAATCCACACACGGGTTTAACTCTGGAAGTTGAGTGCACACATTGACAACCGTTCTGTTAGATAGCTGCGTTTTGGATTTAGAAGCAGATATTTCCCTGTGCTTACTGCTGTTTCTTCCATATGCCGGTAATGGGCTGAAAAGGCCTGTTTTGGGACTCTGCAGAGAAAGTGTTTGCAGACTGCTGAATCCACACACGGGTTTAACTCTGGAAGTTGAGTGCACACATTGACAACCGTTCTGTTAGATAGCTGCGTTTTGGATTTAGAAGCAGATATTTCCCTGTGCTTTCTGCTGTTTCTTCCATATGCCGGTATTGGGCTGAAAACGCCTGTTTTTAAGCTCTGCACAGAAAGTGTTTGCAGACTGCTGAATCCACACACGGGTTTAACTCTGGAAGTTGAGTGCACACATTGACAACCGTTCTGTTAGATAGCTGCGTTTTGGATTTAGAAGCAGATATTTCCCTGTGCTTACTGCTGTTTCTTCCATATGCCGGTAATGGGCTGAAAACGCCTGTTTTGGGACTCTGCAGAGAAAGTGTTTGCAGACTGCTGAATCCACACACGGGTTTAACTCTGGAAGTTAAGCACACACATTGACAACCGTTCTGTTAGATAGCAGCGTTTTGGATTTAGAAGCAGATATTTCCCTGTGCTTACTGCCGTTTCTTCCTTATGCCGGTAATGGGCTGAAAGCGCCTGTTTTGGGACTCTGCACAGAAAGAGTTTGCAGACTGCTGAATCCACACACGGGTTTAACTCTGGAAGTTGAGTGCACACATTGACAACCGTTCTGTTAGATAGCTGCGTTTTGGATTTAGAAGCAGATATTTCCCTGTGCTTACTGCTGTTTCTTCCATATGCCGGTAATGGGCTGAAAACGCCTGTTTTGGGACTCTGCAGAGAAAGTGTTTGCAGACTGCTGAATCCACACACGGGTTTAACTCTGGAAGTTGAGTGCACACATTGACAACCGTTCTGTTAGATAGCTGCGTTTTGGATTTAGAAGCAGATATTTCCCTGTGCTTACTGCTGTTTCTTCCATATGCCGGTAATGGGCTGAAAACGCTTGTTTTGGGACTCTGCAGAGAAAGTGTTTGCAGACTGCTGAATCCACACACGGGTTTAACTCTGGAAGTTGAGTGCACACATTGACAATCGTTCTGTTTTGGATTTAGAAGCAGATATTTCTCTGTGCTTACTGCCATTTCTTCCATATACCGGAATAGGGCTGGAAACGCCTGTTTTGGGACTCTGCACAGAAAGTGTTTTAAGACTGCTGAATCCACACACGGGTTTACCTCTGGAAGTTGAGTCTACACATTGACAACCGTTCTGTTAGATAGCTGCGTTTTGCATTTAGAAGCAGATATTTCCCTGTGCTTACTGCCGTTTCTTCCATAAGCCGGTATTGAGATGAAAACGCCTGTTTTGAGACACTGCACAGAATGTGTTTGCAGACTGCTGAATCCACACACGGGTTTAACTCTGGAAGTTGAGTGCACACATTGACAATCGTTCTGTTAGATAGCTGCGTTTTGGATTTAGAAGCAGATATTTCCCTGTGCTTACTGCTGTTTCTTCCATATGCCCGTAATGGGCTGAAAACGCCTGTTTTGGGACTCTGCAGAGAAATAGTTTGCAGACTGCTGAATCCACACACGGGTTTAACTCTGGAAGTTGAGTGCACACATTGACAACCGTTCTGTTAGATAGCTGCGTTTTGGATTTAGAAGCAGATATTTCCCTGTGCTTACTGCTGTTTCTTCCATATGCCGGTAATGGGCTGAAAACGCCTGTTTTGGGACTCTGCAGAGAAAGTGTTTGCAGACTGCTGAATCCACACACGGGTTTAACTCTGGAAGTTGAGTGCACACATTGACAACCGTTCTGTTAGATAGCTGCGTTTTGGATTTAGAAGCAGATATTTCCCTGTGCTTACTGCTGTTTCTTCCATATGCCGGTAATGGCCTGAAAACGCCTGTTTTGGGACTCTGCAGAGAAAGTGTTTGCAGACTGCTGAATCCACACACGGGTTTAACTCTGGAAGTTGAGTGCACACATTGACAACCGTTCTGTTAGATAGCTGCGTTTTGGATATAGAAGCAGATATTTCCCTGTGCTTACTGCTGTTTCTTCCATATGCCGGTAATGGGCTGAAAAGGCCTGTTTTGGGACTCTGCAGAGAAAGTGTTTGCAGACTGCTGAATCCACACACGGGTTTAACTCTGGAAGTTGAGTGCACACATTGACAACCGTTCTGTTAGATAGCTGCGTTTTGGATTTAGAAGCAGATATTTCCCTGTGCTTTCTGCTGTTTCTTCCATATGTCGGTATTGGGCTGAAAACGCCTGTTTTTAAGCTCTGCACAGAAAGTGTTTGCAGACTGCTGAATCCACACACGGGTTTAACTCTGGAAGTTGAGTGCACACATTGACAGCCGTTCTGTTAGATAGCTGCGTTTTGGATTTAGAAGCAGATATTTCCCTGTGCTTACTGCTGTTTCTTCCATATGCCGGTAATGGGCTGAAAACGCCTGTTTTGGGACTCTGCAGAGAAAGTGTTTGCAGACTGCTGAATCCACACACGGGTTTAACTCTGGAAGTTAAGCACACACATTGACAACCGTTCTGTTAGATAGCAGCGTTTTGGATTTAGAAGCAGATATTTCCCTGTGCTTACTGCCGTTTCTTCCTTATGCCGGTAATGGGCTGAAAACGCCTGTTTTGGGACTCTGCACAGAAAGAGTTTGCAGACTGCTGAATCCACACACGGGTTTAACTCTGGAAGTTGAGTGCACACATTGACAACCGTTCTGTTAGATAGCTGCGTTTGGGATTTAGAAGCAGATATTTCCCTGGGCTTACTGCTGTTTCTTCCATATGCCGGTAATGGGCTGAAAACGCCTGTTTTGGGACTCTGCAGAGAAAGTGTTTGCAGACTGCTGAATCCACACACGGGTTTAACTCTGGAAGTTGAGTGCACACATTGACAACCGTTCTGTTAGATAGCTGCATTTTGGATTTAGAAGCAGATATTTCCCTGTGCTCACTGCTGTTTCTTCCATATGCCGGTAATGGGCTGAAAACGCTTGTTTTGGGACTCTGCAGAGAAAGTGTTTGCAGACTGCTGAATCCACACACGGGTTTAACTCTGGAAGTTGAGTGCACACATTGACAACCGTTCTGTTAGATAGCTGCGTTTTGGATTTAGAAGCAGATATTTCCCTGTGCTTACTGCTGTTTCTTCCATATGCCGGTAATGGGCTGAAAACGCCTGTTTTGGGACTCTGCAGAGAAAGTGTTTGCAGACTGCTGAATCCACACACGGGTTTAACTCTGGAAGTTGAGTGCACACATTGACAACCGTTCTGTTAGATAGCTGCGTTTTGGATTTAGAAGCAGATATTTCCCTGTGCTTACTGCTGTTTCTTCCATATGCCGGTAATGGGCTGAAAACGTCTGTTTTGGGACTCTGCAGAGAAAGTGTTTGCAGACTGCTGAATCCACACACGGGTTGAACTCTGGAAGTTGAGTGCACACATTGACAACCGTTCTGTTAGATAGCTGCGTTTTGGATTTAGAAGCAGATATTTCCGTGTGCTTACTGCTGTTTCTTCCATATGCCGGTAAAGGTCTGAAAACGCCTGTTTTGGGACTCTGCAGAGAAAGTGTTTGCACACTGCTGAATCCTCACACGGGTTTAACTCTGGAAGTTGAGTGCACACATTGACAACCGTTCTGTTAGATAGCTGCGTTTTGGGTTTATAAGCAGATATTTCCCTGTGCTTACTGCGGTTTCTTCCATATGCCGGTAAAGGGCTGAAAACGCCTGTTTTGGGACTCTGCAGAGAAAGTGTTTGCAGACTGCTGAATCCACACACGGGTTGAACTCTAGAAGTTGAGTGCACACATTGACAACCGTTCTGTTAGATAGCTGCGTTTTGGATTTATAAGCAGATATTTCCCTGTGCTTACTGCCCTTTCTTCCATATGCCGGTAATGGGCTGAAAACGCATGTTTTCAGACTCTGTACAGAAAGTGTTTGCAGACTGCTGAATCCACACACGGGTTTACCTCTGGAAGTTGAGTCTACACATTGACAACCGTTCTGTTAGATAGCTGCGTTTTGCATTTAGAAGCAGATATTTCCCTGTGCTTACTGCCGTTTCTTCCATAAGCCGGTATTGAGATGAAAACGCCTGTTTTGAGACAATGCACAGAAAGTGTTTGCAGACTGCTGAATCCACACACGGGTTTAACTCTGGAAGTTGAGTGCACACATTGACAATCGTTCTGTTAGATAGCTGCGTTTTGGATTTAGAAGTAGATATTTCCCTGTGCTTACTGCTGTTTCTTCCATATGCCGGTAATGGGCTGAAAACGCCTGTTTTGGGACTCTGCAGAGAAATAGTTTGCAGACTCCTGAATCCACACACGGGTTTAACTCTGGAAGTTGAGTGCACAGATTGACAACCGTTCTGTTAGATAGCTGCGTTTTGGATTTAGAAGCAGATATTTCCCTGTGCTTACTGCTGTTTCTTCCATATGCCGGTAATGGGCTGAAAACGCCTGTTTTGGGACTCTGCAGAGAAAGTGTTTGCAGACTGCTGAAACCACACACGGGTTTAACTCTGGAAGTTGAGAGCACACATTGACAACCGTTCTGTTAGATAGCTGCGTTTTGGATTTAGAAGCAGATATTTCCCTGTGCTTACTGCTGTTTCTTCCATATGCCGGTAATGGGCTGAAAACGCCTGTTTTGGGACTCTGCAGAGAAAGTGTTTGCAGACTGCTGAATCCACACACGGGTTTAACTCTGGAAGTTGAGTGCACACATTGACAACCGTTCTGTTAGATAGCTTCGTTTTGGATTTAGAAGCAGATATTTCCCTGTGCTTACTGCTGTTTCTTCCATATGCCGGTAATGGGCTGAAAACGCCTGTTTTGGGACTCTGCAGAGAAAGAGTTTGCAGACTGCTGAATCCACACACGGGTTTAACTCTGGAAGTTGAGTGCACACATTGACAACCGTTCTGTTAGATAGCTGCGTTTTGGATATAGAAGCAGATATTTCCCTTTGCTTACTGCTGTTTCTTCCATATGCCGGTAACGGGCTGAAAAGGCCTGTTTTGGGACTCTGCAGAGAAAGTGTTTGCAGACTGCTGAATCCACACACGGGTTTAACTCTGGAAGTTGAGTGCACACATTGACAACCGTTCTGTTAGATAGCTGCGTTTTGGATTTAGAAGCAGATATTTCCCTGGGCTTACTGCTGTTTCTTCCATATGCAGGTAATGGGCTGAAAACCCCTGTTTTGGGACTCTGCAGAGAAAGTGTTTGCAGACTACTGAATCCACACACGGGTTGAACTCTGGAAGTTGAGTGCACACATTGACAACCGTTCTGTTAGATAGCTGCGTTTTGGATTTATAAGCAGATATTTCCCTGTGCTTACTGCCCTTTCTTCCATATGCCGGTAATGGGCTGAAAACGCATGTTTTCAGACTCTGCAGAGAAAGTGTTTGCAGACTGCTGAATCCACACACGGGTTTACCTCTGGAAGTTGAGTGCACACATTGACAACCGTTCTGTTAGGTAGCTGCGTTTTGGATTTAGAAGCAGATATTTCTCTGTGCTTACTGCCATTTCTTCCATATACCGGAATAGGGCTGGAAACGCCTGTTTTGGGACTCTGCACAGAAAGTGTTTTAAGACTGCTGAATCCACACACGGGTTTACCTCTGGAAGTTGAGTCTACACATTGACAACCGTTCTGTTAGATAGCTGCGTTTTGCATTTAGAAGCAGATATTTCCCTGTGCTTACTGCCGTTTCTTCCATAAGCCGGTATTGAGATGAAAACGCCTGTTTTGAGACACTGCACAGAATGTGTTTGCAGACTGCTGAATCCACACACGGGTTT
Source organism: Aotus nancymaae (assembly GCF_030222135.1). Lineage (NCBI taxonomy): Eukaryota > Metazoa > Chordata > Mammalia > Primates > Aotidae > Aotus > Aotus nancymaae. Next base: position 170,897 of record NW_026988654.1, read on the forward strand.
AACTCTGGAAGTTGAGTGCACACATTGACAATCGTTCTGTTAGATAGCTGCGTTTTGGATTTAGAAGCAGATATTTCCCTGTGCTTACTGCTGTTTCTTCCATATGCCCGTAATGGGCTGAAAACGCCTGTTTTGGGACTCTGCAGAGAAATAGTTTGCAGACTGCTGAATCCACACACGGGTTTAACTCTGGAAGTTGAGTGCACACATTGACAACCGTTCTGTTAGATAGCTGCGTTTTGGATTTAGAAGCAGATATTTCCCTGTGCTTACTGCTGTTTCTTCCATATGCCGGTAATGGGCTGAAAACGCCTGTTTTGGGACTCTGCAGAGAAAGTGTTTGCAGACTGCTGAATCCACACACGGGTTTAACTCTGGAAGTTGAGTGCACACATTGACAACCGTTCTGTTAGATAGCTGCGTTTTGGATTTAGAAGCAGATATTTCCCTGTGCTTACTGCTGTTTCTTCCATATGCCGGTAATGGGCTGAAAACGCCTGTTTTGGGACTCTGCAGAGAAAGTGTTTGCAGACTGCTGAATCCACACACGGGTTTAACTCTGGAAGTTGAGTGCACACATTGACAACCGTTCTGTTAGATAGCTGCGTTTTGGATTTAGAAGCAGATATTTCCCTGTGCTTACTGCTGTTTCTTCCATATGCCGGTAATGGGCTGAAAAGGCCTGTTTTGGGACTCTGCAGAGAAAGTGTTTGCAGACTGCTGAATCCACACACGGGTTTAACTCTGGAAGTTGAGTGCACACATTGACAACCGTTCTGTTAGATAGCTGCGCTTTGGATTTAGAAGCAGATATTTCCCTGTGCTTACTGCTGTTTCTTCCATATGCCGGTAATGGGCTGAAAACGCCTGTTTTGGGACTCTGCAGAGAAAGTGTTTGCAGACTGCTGAATCCACACACGGGTTTAAATCTGGAAGTTAAGCACACACATTGACAACCGTTCTGTTAGATAGCAGCGTTTTGGATTTAGAAGCAGATATTTCCCTGTGCTTTCTGCTGTTTCTTCCATATGCCGGTATTGGGCTGAAAACGCCTGTTTTTAAGCTCTGCACAGAAAGTGTTTGCAGACTGCTGAATCCACACACGGGTTTAACTCTGGAAGTTGAGTGCACACATTGACAACCGTTCTGTTAGATAGCTGCGTTTTGGATTTAGAAGCAGATATTTCCCTGTGCTTACTGCTGTTTCTTCCATATGCCGGTAATGGGCTGAAAACGCCTGTTTTGGGACTCTGCAGAGAAAGTGTTTGCAGACTGCTGAATCCACACACGGGTTTAACTCTGGAAGTTAAGCACACACATTGACAACCGTTCTGTTAGATAGCAGCGTTTTGGATTTAGAAGCAGATATTTCCCTGTGCTTACTGCCGTTTCTTCCTTATGCCGGTAATGGGCTGAAATCGCCTGTTTTGGGACTCTGCACAGAAAGAGTTTGCAGACTGCTGAATCCACACACGGGTTTAACTCTGGAAGTTGAGTGCACACATTGACAACCGTTCTGTTAGATAGCTGCGTTTGGGATTTAGAAGCAGATATTTCCCTGGGCTTACTGCTGTTTCTTCCATATGCCGGTAATGGGCTGAAAACGCCTGTTTTGGGACTCTGCAGAGAAAGTGTTTGCAGACTGCTGAATCCACACACGGGTTTAACTCTGGAAGTTGAGTGCACACATTGACAACCGTTCTGTTAGATAGCTGCGTTTTGGATTTAGAAGCAGATATTTCCCTGTGCTTACTGCTGTTTCTTCCATATGCCGGTAATGGACTGAAAACGCTTGTTTTGGGACTCTGCAGAGAAAGTGTTTGCAGACTGCTGAATCCACACACGGGTTTAACTCTGGAAGTTGAGTGCACACATTGACAACCGTTCTGTTAGATAGCTGCGTTTTGGATTTAGAAGCAGATATTTCCCTGTGCTTACTGCTGTTTCTTCCATATGCCGGTAATGGGCTGAAAACGCTTGTTTTGGGACTCTGCAGAGAAAGTGTTTGCAGACTGCTGAATCCACACACGGGTTTAACTCTGGAAGTTGAGTGCACACATTGACAATCGTTCTGTTTTGGATTTACAAGCAGATATTTCTCTGTGCTTACTGCCATTTCTTCCATATACCGGAATAGGGCTGGAAACGCCTGTTTTGGGACTCTGCACAGAAAGTGTTTTAAAACTGCTGAATCCACACACGGGTTTACCTCTGGAAGTTGAGTCTACACATTGACAACCGTTCTGTTAGATAGCTGCGTTTTGCATTTAGAAGCAGACATTTCCCTGTGCTTACTGCCGTTTCTTCCATAAGCCGGTATTGAGATGAAAACGCCTGTTTTGAGACACTGCACAGAATGTGTTTGCAGACTGCTGAATCCACACACGGGTTTAACTCTGGAAGTTGAGTGCACACATTGACAATCGTTCTGTTAGATAGCTGCGTTTTGGATTTAGAAGCAGATATTTCCCTGTGCTTACTGCTGTTTCTTCCATATGCCCGTAATGGGCTGAAAACGCCTGTTTTGGGACTCTGCAGAGAAATAGTTTGCAGACTGCTGAATCCACACACGGGTTTAACTCTGGAAGTTGAGTGCACACATTGACAACCGTTCTGTTAGATAGCTGCGTTTTGGATTTAGAAGCAGATATTTCCCTGTGCTTACTGCTGTTTCTTCCATATGCCGGTAATGGGCTGAAAACGCCTGTTTTGGGACTCTGCAGAGAAAGTGTTTGCAGACTGCTGAATCCACACACGGGTTTAACTCTGGAAGTTGAGTGCACACATTGACAACCGTTCTGTTAGATAGCTGCGTTTTGGATTTAGAAGCAGATATTTCCCTGTGCTTACTGCTGTTTCTTCCATATGCCGGTAATGGGCTGAAAACGCCTGTTTTGGGACTCTGCAGAGAAAGTGTTTGCAGACTGCTGAATCCACACACGGGTTTAACTCTGGAAGTTGAGTGCACACATTGACAACCGTTCTGTTAGATAGCTGCGTTTTGGATTTAGAAGCAGATATTTCCCTGTGCTTACTGCTGTTTCTTCCATATGCCGGTAATGGGCTGAAAAGGCCTGTTTTGGGACTCTGCAGAGAAAGTGTTTGCACACTGCTGAATCCACACACGGGTTTAACTCTGGAAGTTGAGTGCACACATTGACAACCGTTCTGTTAGATAGCTGCGTTTTGGATTTAGAAGCAGATATTTCCCTGTGCTTTCTGCTGTTTCTTCCATATGCCGGTATTGGGCTGAAAACGCCTGTTTTTAAGCTCTGCACAGAAAGTGTTTGCAGACTGCTGAATACACACACGGGTTTAACTCTGGAAGTTGAGTGCACACATTGACAACCGTTCTGTTAGATAGCTGCGTTTTGGATTTAGAAGCAGATATTTCCCTGTGCTTACTGCTGTTTCTTCCATATGCCGGTAATGGGCTGAAAACGCCTGTTTTGGGACTCTGCAGAGAAAGTGTTTGCAGACTGCTGAATCCACACACGGGTTTAACTCTGGAAGTTGAGTGCACACATTGACAACCGTTCTGTTAGATAGCTGCGTTTTGGATTTAGAAGCAGATATTTCCCTGTGCTTACTGCTGTTTCTTCCATATGCCGGTAATGGGCTGAAAACGCTTGTATGGGACTCTGCAGAGAAAGTGTTTGCAGACTGCTGAATCCACACACGGGTTTAACTCTGGAAGTTGAGTGCACACATTGACAACCGTTCTGTTAGATAGCTGCGTTTTGGATTTAGAAGCAGATATTTCCCTGTGCTTACTGCTGTTTCTTCCATATGCCGGTAATGGGCTGAAAACGCCTGTTTTGGGACTCTGCAGAGAAAGTGTTTGCAGACTGCGGAATCCACACACGGGTTTAACTCTGGAAGTTGAGTGCACACATTGACAACCGTTCTGTTAGATAGCTGCGTTTTGGATTTAGAAGCAGATATTTCCCTGTGCTTACTGCTGTTTCTTCCATATGCCGGTAATGGGCCTGAAAACGCCTGTTTTGGGACTCTGCAGAGAAAGTGTTTGCAGACTGCTGAATCCACACACGGGTTGAACTCTGGAAGTTGAGTGCACACATTGACAACCGTTCTGTTAGATAGCTGCGTTTTGGATTTAGAAGCAGATATTTCCCTGTGCTTACTGCTGTTTCTTCCATATGCCGGTAATGGGCTGAAAACGCCTGTTTTGGGACTCTGCAGAGAAAGTGTTTGCAGACTGCTGAATCCACACACGGGTTTAACTCTGGAAGTTGAGTGCACACATTGACAACCGTTCTGTTAGATAGCTGCGTTTTGGATTTAGAAGCAGATATTTCCCTGGGCTTACTGCTGTTTCTTCCATATGCAGGTAATGGGCTGAAAACCCCTGTTTTGGGACTCTGCAGAGAAAGTGTTTGCAGACTGCTGAATCCACACACGGGTTGAACTCTGGAAGTTGAGTGCACACATTGACAACCGTTCTGTTAGATAGCTGCGTTTTGGATTTAGAAGCAGATATTTCCCTGTGCTTACTGCCCTTTCTTCCATATGCCGGTAATGGGCTGAAAACGCATGTTTTCAGACTCTGCAGAGAAAGTGTTTGCAGACTGCTGAATCCACACACGGGTTTACCTCTGGAAGTTGAGTGCACACATTGACAACCGTTCTGTTAGGTAGCTGCGTTTTGGATTTAGAAGCAGATATTTCTCTGTGCTTACTGCCATTTCTTCCATATACCGGAATAGGGCTGGAAACGCCTGTTTTGGGACTCTGCACAGAAAGTGTTTTAAGACTGCTGAATCCACACACGGGTTTACCTCTGGAAGTTGAGTCTACACATTGACAACCGTTCTGTTAGATAGCTGCGTTTTGCATTTAGAAGCAGATATTTCCCTGTGCTTACTGCCGTTTCTTCCATAAGCCGGTATTGAGATGAAAACGCCTGTTTTGAGACACTGCACAGAATGTGTTTGCAGACTCCTGAATCCACACACGGGTTTAACTCTGGAAGTTGAGTGCACACATTGACAATCGTTCTGTTAGATAGCTGCGTTTTGGATTTAGAAGCAGATATTTCCCTGTGCTTACTGCTGTTTCTTCCATATGCCCGTAATGGGCTGAAAACGCCTGTTTTGGGACTCTGCAGAGAAATAGTTTGCAGACTGCTGAATCCACACACGGGTTTAACTCTGGAAGTTGAGTGCACACATTGACAACCGTTCTGTTAGATAGCTGCGTTTTGGATTTAGAAGCAGATATTTCCCTGTGCTTACTGCTGTTTCTTCCATATGCCGGTAATGGGCTGAAAACGCCTGTTTTGGGACTCTGCAGAGAAAGTGTTTGCAGACTGCTGAATCCACACACGGGTTTAACTCTGGAAGTTGAGTGCACACATTGACAACCGTTCTGTTAGATAGCTGCGTTTTGGATTTAGAAGCAGATATTTCCCTGTGCTTACTGCTGTTTCTTCCATATGCCGGTAATGGGCTGAAAACGCCTGTTTTGGGACTCTGCAGAGAAAGTGTTTGCAGACTGCTGAATCCACACACGGGTTTAACTCTGGAAGTTGAGTGCACACATTGACAACCGTTCTGTTAGATAGCTGCGTTTTGGATTTAGAAGCAGATATTTCCCTGTGCTTACTGCTGTTTCTTCCATATGCCGGTAATGGGCTGAAAAGGCCTGTTTTGGGACTCTGCAGAGAAAGTGTTTGCAGACTGCTGAATCCACACACGGGTTTAACTCTGGAAGTTGAGTGCACACATTGACAACCGTTCTGTTAGATAGCTGCGTTTTGGATTTAGAAGCAGATATTTCCCTGTGCTTTCTGCTGTTTCTTCCATATGCCGGTAATGGGCTGAAAACGCCTGTTTTGGGACTCTGCAGAGAAAGTGTTTGCAGACTGCTGAATCCACACACGGGTTTAAATCTGGAAGTTAAGCACACACATTGACAACCGTTCTGTTAGATAGCAGCGTTTTGGATTTAGAAGCAGATATTTCCCTGTGCTTTCTGCTGTTTCTTCCATATGCCGGTATTGGGCTGAAAACGCCTGTTTTTAAGCTCTGCACAGAAAGTGTTTGCAGACTGCTGAATCCACACACGGGTTTAACTCTGGAAGTTGAGTGCACACATTGACAACCGTTCTGTTAGATAGCTGCGTTTTGGATTTAGAAGCAGATATTTCCCTGTGCTTACTGCTGTTTCTTCCATATGCCGGTAATGGGCTGAAAACGCCTGTTTTGGGACTCTGCAGAGAAAGTGTTTGCAGACTGCTGAATCCACACACGGGTTTAACTCTGGAAGTTGAGTGCACACATTGACAACCGTTCTGTTAGATAGCTGCGTTTTGGATTTAGAAGCAGATATTTCCCTGTGCTTACTGCTGTTTCTTCCATATGCCGGTAATGGGCTGAAAACGCTTGTTTGGGACTCTGCAGAGAAAGTGTTTGCAGACTGTTGAATCCACACACGGGTTTAACTCTGGAAGTTGAGTGCACACATTGACAACCGTTCTGTTAGATAGCTGCGTTTTGGATTTAGAAGCAGATATTTCCCTGTGCTTACTGCTGTTTCTTCCATATGCCGGTAATGGGCTGAAAACGCCTGTTTTGGGACTCTGCAGAGAAAGTGTTTGCAGACTGCGGAATCCACACACGGGTTTAACTCTGGAAGTTGAGTGCACACATTGACAACCGTTCTGTTAGATAGCTGCGTTTTGGATTTAGAAGCAGATATTTCCCTGTGCTTACTGCTGTTTCTTCCATATGCCGGTAATGGGCCTGAAAACGCCTGTTTTGGGACTCTGCAGAGAAAGTGTTTGCAGACTGCTGAATCCACACACGGGTTGAACTCTGGAAGTTGAGTGCACACATTGACAACCGTTCTGTTAGATAGCTGCGTTTTGGATTTAGAAGCAGATATTTCCCTGTGCTTACTGCTGTTTCTTCCATATGCCGGTAATGGGCTGAAAACGCCTGTTTTGGGACTCTGCAGAGAAAGTGTTTGCAGACTGCTGAATCCACACACGGGTTTAACTCTGGAAGTTGAGTGCACACATTGACAACCGTTCTGTTAGATAGCTGCGTTTTGGATTTAGAAGCAGATATTTCCCTGGGCTTACTGCTGTTTCTTCCATATGCAGGTAATGGGCTGAAAACCCCTGTTTTGGGACTCTGCAGAGAAAGTGTTTGCAGACTGCTGAATCCACACACGGGTTGAACTCTGGAAGTTGAGTGCACACATTGACAACCGTTCTGTTAGATAGCTGCGTTTTGGATTTAGAAGCAGATATTTCCCTGTGCTTACTGCCCTTTCTTCCATATGCCGGTAATGGGCTGAAAACGCATGTTTTCAGACTCTGCAGAGAAAGTGTTTGCAGACTGCTGAATCCACACACGGGTTTACCTCTGGAAGTTGAGTGCACACATTGACAACCGTTCTGTTAGGTAGCTGCGTTTTGGATTTAGAAGCAGATATTTCTCTGTGCTTACTGCCATTTCTTCCATATACCGGAATAGGGCTGGAAACGCCTGTTTTGGGACTCTGCACAGAAAGTGTTTTAAGACTGCTGAATCCACACACGGGTTTACCTCTGGAAGTTGAGTCTACACATTGACAACCGTTCTGTTAGATAGCTGCGTTTTGCATTTAGAAGCAGATATTTCCCTGTGCTTACTGCCGTTTCTTCCATAAGCCGGTATTGAGATGAAAACGCCTGTTTTGAGACACTGCACAGAATGTGTTTGCAGACTCCTGAATCCACACACGGGTTTAACTCTGGAAGTTGAGTGCACACATTGACAATCGTTCTGTTAGATAGCTGCGTTTTGGATTTAGAAGCAGATATTTCCCTGTGCTTACTGCTGTTTCTTCCATATGCCCGTAATGGGCTGAAAACGCCTGTTTTGGGACTCTGCAGAGAAATAGTTTGCAGACTGCTGAATCCACACACGGGTTTAACTCTGGAAGTTGAGTGCACACATTGACAACCGTTCTGTTAGATAGCTGCGTTTTGGATTTAGAAGCAGATATTTCCCTGTGCTTACTGCTGTTTCTTCCATATGCCGGTAATGGGCTGAAAACGCCTGTTTTGGGACTCTGCAGAGAAAGTGTTTGCAGACTGCTGAATCCACACACGGGTTTAACTCTGGAAGTTGAGTGCACACATTGACAACCGTTCTGTTAGATAGCTGCGTTTTGGATTTAGAAGCAGATATTTCCCTGTGCTTACTGCTGTTTCTTCCATATGCCGGTAATGGGCTGAAAACGCCTGTTTTGGGACTCTGCAGAGAAAGTGTTTGCAGACTGCTGAATCCACACACGGGTTTAACTCTGGAAGTTGAGTGCACACATTGACAACCGTTCTGTTAGATAGCTGCGTTTTGGATTTAGAAGCAGATATTTCCCTGTGCTTACTGCTGTTTCTTCCATATGCCGGTAATGGGCTGAAAAGGCCTGTTTTGGGACTCTGCAGAGAAAGTGTTTGCAGACTGCTGAATCCACACACGGGTTTAACTCTGGAAGTTGAGTGCACACATTGACAACCGTTCTGTTAGATAGCTGCGTTTTGGATTTAGAAGCAGATATTTCCCTGTGCTTTCTGCTGTTTCTTCCATATGCCGGTAATGGGCTGAAAACGCCTGTTTTGGGACTCTGCAGAGAAAGTGTTTGCAGACTGCTGAATCCACACACGGGTTTAAATCTGGAAGTTAAGCACACACATTGACAACCGTTCTGTTAGATAGCAGCGTTTTGGATTTAGAAGCAGATATTTCCCTGTGCTTTCTGCTGTTTCTTCCATATGCCGGTATTGGGCTGAAAACGCCTGTTTTTAAGCTCTGCACAGAAAGTGTTTGCAGACTGCTGAATCCACACACGGGTTTAACTCTGGAAGTTGAGTGCACACATTGACAACCGTTCTGTTAGATAGCTGCGTTTTGGATTTACAAGCAGATATTTCCCTGTGCTTACTGCTGTTTCTTCCATATGCCGGTAATGGGCTGAAAACGCCTGTTTTGGGACTCTGCAGAGAAAGTGTTTGCAGACTGCTGAATCCACACACGGGTTTAACTCTGGAAGTTAAGCACACACATTGACAACCGTTCTGTTAGATAGCAGCGTTTTGGATTTAGAAGCAGATATTTCCCTGTGCTTACTGCCGTTTCTTCCTTATGCCGGTAATGGGCTGAAATCGCCTGTTTTGGGACTCTGCACAGAAAGAGTTTGCAGACTGCTGAATCCACACACGGGTTTAACTCTGGAAGTTGAGTGCACACATTGACAACCGTTCTGTTAGATAGCTGCGTTTGGGATTTAGAAGCAGATATTTCCCTGGGCTTACTGCTGTTTCTTCCATATGCCGGTAATGGGCTGAAAACGCCTGTTTTGGGACTCTGCAGAGAAAGTGTTTGCAGACTGCTGAATCCACACACGGGTTTAACTCTGGAAGTTGAGTGCACACATTGACAACCGTTCTGTTAGATAGCTGCGTTTTGGATTTAGAAGCAGATATTTCCCTGTGCTTACTGCTGTTTCTTCCATATGCCGGTAATGGACTGAAAACGCTTGTTTTGGGACTCTGCAGAGAAAGTGTTTGCAGACTGCTGAATCCACACACGGGTTTAACTCTGGAAGTTGAGTGCACACATTGACAACCGTTCTGTTAGATAGCTGCGTTTTGGATTTAGAAGCAGATATTTCCCTGTGCTTACTGCTGTTTCTTCCATATGCCGGTAATGGGCTGAAAACGCTTGTTTTGGGACTCTGCAGAGAAAGTGTTTGCACACTGCTGAATCCACACACGGGTTTAACTCTGGAAGTTGAGTGCACACATTGACAATCGTTCTGTTTTGGATTTACAAGCAGATATTTCTCTGTGCTTACTGCCATTTCTTCCATATACCGGAATAGGGCTGGAAACGCCTGTTTTGGGACTCTGCACAGAAAGTGTTTTAAGACTGCTGAATCCACACACGGGTTTACCTCTGGAAGTTGAGTCTACACATTGACAACCGTTCTGATAGATAGCTGCGTTTTGCATTTAGAAGCAGACATTTCCCTGTGCTTACTGCCGTTTCTTCCATAAGCCGGTATTGAGATGAAAACGCCTGTTTTGAGACACTGCACAGAATGTGTTTGCAGACTGCTGAATCCACACACGGGTTTAACTCTGGAAGTTGAGTGCACACATTGACAATCGTTCTGTTAGATAGCTGCGTTTTGGATTTAGAAGCAGATATTTCCCTGTGCTTACTGCTGTTTCTTCCATATGCCCGTAATGGGCTGAAAACGCCTGTTTTGGGACTCTGCAGAGAAATAGTTTGCAGACTGCTGAATCCACACACGGGTTTAACTCTGGAAGTTGAGTGCACACATTGACAACCGTTCTGTTAGATAGCTGCGTTTTGGATTTAGAAGCAGATATTTCCCTGTGCTTACTGCTGTTTCTTCCATATGCCGGTAATGGGCTGAAAACGCCTGTTTTGGGACTCTGCAGAGAAAGTGTTTGCAGACTGCTGAATCCACACACGGGTTTAACTCTGGAAGTTGAGTGCACACATTGACAACCGTTCTGTTAGATAGCTGCGTTTTGGATTTAGAAGCAGATATTTCCCTGTGCTTACTGCTGTTTCTTCCATATGCCGGTAATGGGCTGAAAACGCCTGTTTTGGGACTCTGCAGAGAAAGTGTTTGCAGACTGCTGAATCCACACACGGGTTTAACTCTGGAAGTTGAGTGCACACATTGACAACCGTTCTGTTAGATAGCTGCGTTTTGGATTTAGAAGCAGATATTTCCCTGTGCTTACTGCTGTTTCTTCCATATGCCGGTAATGGGCTGAAAAGGCCTGTTTTGGGACTCTGCAGAGAAAGTGTTTGCAGACTGCTGAATCCACACACGGGTTTAACTCTGGAAGTTGAGTGCACACATTGACAACCGTTCTGTTAGATAGCTGCGTTTTGGATTTAGAAGCAGATATTTCCCTGTGCTTTCTGCTGTTTCTTCCATATGCCGGTATTGGGCTGAAAACGCCTGTTTTTAAGCTCTGCACAGAAAGTGTTTGCAGACTGCTGAATACACACACGGGTTTAACTCTGGAAGTTGAGTGCACACATTGACAACCGTTCTGTTAGATAGCTGCGTTTTGGATTTAGAAGCAGATATTTCCCTGTGCTTACTGCTGTTTCTTCCATATGCCGGTAATGGGCTGAAAACGCCTGTTTTGGGACTCTGCAGAGAAAGTGTTTGCAGACTGCTGAATCCACACACGGGTTTAACTCTGGAAGTTGAGTGCACACATTGACAACCGTTCTGTTAGATAGCTGCGTTTTGGATTTAGAAGCAGATATTTCCCTGTGCTTACTGCTGTTTCTTCCATATGCCGGTAATGGGCTGAAAACGCTTGTTTTGGGACTCTGCAGAGAAAGTGTTTGCAGACTGCTGAATCCACACACGGGTTTAACTTTGGAAGTTAAGCACACACATTGACAACCGTTCTGTTAGATAGCAGCGTTTTGGATTTAGAAGCAGATATTTCCCTGTGCTTACTGCCGTTTCTTCCTTATGCCGGTAATGGGCTGAAATCGCCTGTTTTGGGACTCTGCACAGAAAGAGTTTGCAGACTGCTGAATCCACACACGGGTTTAACTCTGGAAGTTGAGTGCACACATTGACAACCGTTCTGTTAGATAGCTGCGTTTGGGATTTAGAAGCAGATATTTCCCTGGGCTTACTGCTGTTTCTTCCATATGCCGGTAATGGGCTGAAAACGCCTGTTTTGGGACTCTGCAGAGAAAGTGTTTGCAGACTGCTGAATCCACACACGGGTTTAACTCTGGAAGTTGAGTGCACACATTGACAACCGTTCTGTTAGATAGCTGCGTTTTGGATTTAGAAGCAGATATTTCCCTGTGCTTACTGCTGTTTCTTCCATATGCCGGTAATGGACTGAAAACGCTTGTTTTGGGACTCTGCAGAGAAAGTGTTTGCAGACTGCTGAATCCACACACGGGTTTAACTCTGGAAGTTGAGTGCACACATTGACAACCGTTCTGTTAGATAGCTGCGTTTTGGATTTAGAAGCAGATATTTCCCTGTGCTTACTGCTGTTTCTTCCATATGCCGGTAATGGGCTGAAAACGCTTGTTTTGGGACTCTGCAGAGAAAGTGTTTGCAGACTGCTGAATCCACACACGGGTTTAACTCTGGAAGTTGAGTGCACACATTGACAATCGTTCTGTTTTGGATTTACAAGCAGATATTTCTCTGTGCTTACTGCCATTTCTTCCATATACCGGAATAGGGCTGGAAACGCCTGTTTTGGGACTCTGCACAGAAAGTGTTTTAAGACTGCTGAATCCACACACGGGTTTACCTCTGGAAGTTGAGTCTACACATTGACAACCGTTCTGATAGATAGCTGCGTTTTGCATTTAGAAGCAGACATTTCCCTGTGCTTACTGCCGTTTCTTCCATAAGCCGGTATTGAGATGAAAACGCCTGTTTTGAGACACTGCACAGAATGTGTTTGCAGACTGCTGAATCCACACACGGGTTTAACTCTGGAAGTTGAGTGCACACATTGACAATCGTTCTGTTAGATAGCTGCGTTTTGGATTTAGAAGCAGATATTTCCCTGTGCTTACTGCTGTTTCTTCCATATGCCCGTAATGGGCTGAAAACGCCTGTTTTGGGACTCTGCAGAGAAATAGTTTGCAGACTGCTGAATCCACACACGGGTTTAACTCTGGAAGTTGAGTGCACACATTGACAACCGTTCTGTTAGATAGCTGCGTTTTGGATTTAGAAGCAGATATTTCCCTGTGCTTACTGCTGTTTCTTCCATATGCCGGTAATGGGCTGAAAACGCCTGTTTTGGGACTCTGCAGAGAAAGTGTTTGCAGACTGCTGAATCCACACACGGGTTTAACTCTGGAAGTTGAGTGCACACATTGACAACCGTTCTGTTAGATAGCTGCGTTTTGGATTTAGAAGCAGATATTTCCCTGTGCTTACTGCTGTTTCTTCCATATGCCGGTAATGGGCTGAAAAGGCCTGTTTTGGGACTCTGCAGAGAAAGTGTTTGCAGACTGCTGAATCCACACACGGGTTTAACTCTGGAAGTTGAGTGCACACATTGACAACCGTTCTGTTAGATAGCTGCGTTTTGGATTTAGAAGCAGATATTTCCCTGTGCTTTCTGCTGTTTCTTCCATATGCCGGTATTGGGCTGAAAACGCCTGTTTTTAAGCTCTGCACAGAAAGTGTTTGCAGACTGCTGAATACACACACGGGTTTAACTCTGGAAGTTGAGTGCACACATTGACAACCGTTCTGTTAGATAGCTGCGTTTTGGATTTAGAAGCAGATATTTCCCTGTGCTTACTGCTGTTTCTTCCATATGCCGGTAATGGGCTGAAAACGCCTGTTTTGGGACTCTGCAGAGAAAGTGTTTGCAGACTGCTGAATCCACACACGGGTTTAACTCTGGAAGTTGAGTGCACACATTGACAACCGTTCTGTTAGATAGCTGCGTTTTGGATTTAGAAGCAGATATTTCCCTGTGCTTACTGCTGTTTCTTCCATATGCCGGTAATGGGCTGAAAACGCTTGTTTTGGGACTCTGCAGAGAAAGTGTTTGCAGACTGCTGAATCCACACACGGGTTTAACTCTGGAAGTTGAGTGCACACATTGACAACCGTTCTGTTAGATAGCTGCGTTTTGGATTTAGAAGCAGATATTTCCCTGTGCTTACTGCTGTTTCTTCCATATGCCGGTAATGGGCTGAAAACGCCTGTTTTGGGACTCTGCAGAGAAAGTGTTTGCAGACTGCGGAATCCACACACGGGTTTAACTCTGGAAGTTGAGTGCACACATTGACAACCGTTCTGTTAGATAGCTGCGTTTTGGATTTAGAAGCAGATATTTCCCTGTGCTTACTGCTGTTTCTTCCATATGCCGGTAATGGGCCTGAAAACGCCTGTTTTGGGACTCTGCAGAGAAAGTGTTTGCAGACTGCTGAATCCACACACGGGTTGAACTCTGGAAGTTGAGTGCACACATTGACAACCGTTCTGTTAAATAGCTGCGTTTTGGATTTAGAAGCAGATATTTCCCTGTGCTTACTGCTGTTTCTTCCATATGCCGGTAAAGGGCTGAAAACGCCTGTTTTGGGACTCTGCAGAGAAAGTGTTTGCACACTGCTGAATCCACACACGGGTTTAACTCTGGAAGTTGAGTGCACACATTGACAACCGTTCTGTTAGATAGCTGCGTTTTGGATTTATAAGCAGATATTTCCCTGTGCTTACTGCTGTTTCTTCCATATGCCGGTAAAGGGCTGAAAACGCCTGTTTTGGGACTCTGCAGAGAAAGTGTTTGCAGACTGCTGAATCCACACACGGGTTGAACTCTGGAAGTTGAGTGCACACATTGACAACCGTTCTGTTAGATAGCTGCGTTTTGGATTTATAAGCAGATATTTCCCTGTGCTTACTGCCCTTTCTTCCATATGCCGGTAATGGGCTGAAAACGCATGTTTTCAGACTCTGTACAGAAAGTGTTTGCAGACTGCTGAATCCACACACGGGTTTACCTCTGGAAGTTGAGTCTACACATTGACAACCGTTCTGTTAGATAGCTGCGTTTTGCATTTAGAAGCAGATATTTCCCTGTGCTTACTGCCGTTTCTTCCATAAGCCGGTATTGAGATGAAAACGCCTGTTTTGAGACAATGCACAGAAAGTGTTTGCAGACTGCTGAATCCACACACGGGTTTAACTCTGGAAGTTGAGTGCACTCATTGACAATCGTTCTGTTAGATAGCTGCGTTTTGGATTTAGAAGCAGATATTTCCCTGTGCTTACTGCTGTTTCTTCCATATGCCCGTAATGGGCTGAAAACGCCTGTTTTGGGACTCTGCAGAGAAATAGTTTGCAGACTGCTGAATCCACACACGGGTTTAACTCTGAAAGTTGAGTGCACACATTGACAACCGTTCTGTTAGATAGCTGCGTTTTGGATTTAGAAGCAGATATTTCCCTGTGCTTACTGCTGTTTCTTCCATATGCCGGTAATGGGCTGAAAACGCCTGTTTTGGGACTCTGCAGAGAAAGTGTTTGCAGACTGCTGAATCCACACACGGGTTTAACTCTGGAAGTTGAGTGCACACATTGACAACCGTTCTGTTAGATAGCTGCGTTTTGGATTTAGAAGCAGATATTTCCCTGTGCTTACTGCTGTTTCTTCCATATGCCGGTAATGGGCTGAAAACGCCTGTTTTGGGACTCTGCAGAGAAAGTGTTTGCAGACTGCTGAATCCACACACGGGTTTAACTCTGGAAGTTGAGTGCACACATTGACAACCGTTCTGTTAGATAGCTGCGTTTTGGATTTAGAAGCAGATATTTCCCTGTGCTTACTGCTGTTTCTTCCATATGCCGGTAATGGGCTGAAAAGGCCTGTTTTGGGACTCTGCAGAGAAAGTGTTTGCAGACTGCTGAATCCACACACGGGTTTAATTCTGGAAGTTGAGTGCACACATTGACAACCGTTCTGTTAGATAGCTGCGTTTTGGATTTAGAAGCAGATATTTCCCTGTGCTTTCTGCTGTTTCTTCCATATGCCGGTATTGGGCTGAAAACGCCTGTTTTTAAGCTCTGCACAGAAAGTGTTTGCAGACTGCTGAATCCACACACGGGTTTAACTCTGGAAGTTGAGTGCACACATTGACAACCGTTCTGTTAGATAGCTGCGTTTTGGATTTAGAAGCAGATATTTCCCTGTGCTTACTGCTGTTTCTTCCATATGCCGGTAATGGGCTGAAAACGCCTGTTTTGGGACTCTGCAGAGAAAGTGTTTGCAGACTGCTGAATCCACACACGGGTTTAACTCTGGAAGTTAAGCACACACATTGACAACCGTTCTGTTAGATAGCAGCGATTTGGATTTAGAAGCAGATATTTCCCTGTGCTTACTGCCGTTTCTTCCTTATGCCGGTAATGGGCTGAAAACGCCTGTTTTGGGACTCTGCACAGAAAGAGTTTGCAGACTGCTGAATCCACACACGGGTTTAACTCTGGAAGTTGAGTGCACACATTGACAACCGTTCTGTTAGATAGCTGCGTTTGGGATTTACAAGCAGATATTTCCCTGGGCTTACTGCTGTTTCTTCCATATGCCGGTAATGGGCTGAAAACGCCTGTTTTGGGACTCTGCAGAGAAAGTGTTTGCAGACTGCTGAATCCACACACGGGTATAACTCTGGAAGTTGAGTGCACACATTGACAACCGTTCTGTTAGATAGCTGTGTTTTGGATTTAGAAGCAGATATTTCCCTGTGCTTACTGCTGTTTCTTCCATATGCCGGTAATGGGCTGAAAACGCTTGTTTTGGGACTCTGCAGAGAAAGTGTTTGCAGACTGCTGAATCCACACACGGGTTTAACTCTGGAAGTTGAGTGCACACATTGACAACCGTTCTGTTAGATAGCTGCGTTTTGGATTTAGAAGCAGATATTTCCCTGTGCTTACTGCTGTTTCTTCCATATGCCGGTAATGGGCTGAAAACGCCTGTTTTGGGACTCTGCAGAGAAAGTGTTTGCAGACTGCGGAATCCACACACGGGTTTAACTCTGGAAGTTGAGTGCACACATTGACAACCGTTCTGTTAGATAGCTGCGTTTTGGATTTAGAAGCAGATATTTCCCTGTGCTTACTGCTGTTTCTTTCATATGCCGGTAATGGGCCTGAAAACGCCTGTTTTGGGACTCTGCAGAGAAAGTGTTTGCAGACTGCTGAATCCACACACGGGTTGAACTTTGGAAGTTGAGTGCACACATTGACAACCGTTCTGTTAGATAGCTGCGTTTTGGATTTAGAAGCAGATATTTCCCTGTGCTTACTGCTGTTTCTTCCATATGCCGGTAAAGGGCTGAAAACGCCTGTTTTGGGACTCTGCAGAGAAAGTGTTTGCACACTGCTGAATCCACACACGGGTTTAACTCTGGAAGTTGAGTGCACACATTGACAACCGTTCTGTTAGATAGCTGCGTTTTGGATTTATAAGCAGATATTTCCCTGTGCTTACTGCTGTTTCTTCCATATGCCGGTAAAGGGCTGAAAACGCCTGTTTTGGGACTCTGCAGAGAAAGTGTTTGCAGACTGCTGAATCCACACACGGGTTGAACTCTGGAAGTTGAGTGCACACATTGACAACCGTTCTGTTAGATAGCTGCGTTTTGGATTTATAAGCAGATATTTCCCTGTGCTTACTGCCCTTTCTTCCATATGCCGGTAATGGGCTGAAAACGCATGTTTTCAGACTCTGTACAGAAAGTGTTTGCAGACTGCTGAATCCACACACGGGTTTACCTCTGGAAGTTGAATCTAAACATTGACAACCGTTCTGTTAGATAGCTGCGTTTTGCATTTAGAAGCAGATATTTCCCTGTGCTTACTGCCGTTTCTTCCATAAGCCGGTATTGAGATGAAAACGCCTGTTTTGAGACAATGCACAGAAAGTGTTTGCAGACTGCTGAATCCACACACGGGTTTAACTCTGGAAGTTGAGTGCACTCATTGACAATCGTTCTGTTAGATAGCTGCGTTTTGGATTTAGAAGCAGATATTTCCCTGTGCTTACTGCTGTTTCTTCCATATGCCGGTAATGGGCTGAAAACGCCTGTTTTGGGACTCTGCAGAGAAATAGTTTGCAGACTCCTGAATCCACACACGGGTTTAACTCTGGAAGTTGAGTGCACACATTGACAACCGTTCTGTTAGATAGCTGCGTTTTGGATTTAGAAGCAGATATTTCCCTGTGCTTACTGTTGTTTCTTCCATATGCCGGTAATGGGCTGAAAACGCCTGTTTTGGGACTCTGCAGAGAAAGTGTTTGCAGACTGCTGAATCCACACACGGGTTTAACTCTGGAAGTTGAGTGCACACATTGACAACCGTTCTGTTAGATAGCTGCGTTTTGGATTTAGAAGCAGATATTTCCCTGTGCTTACTGCTGTTTCTTCCATATGCTGGTAATGGGCTGAAAACGCCTGTTTTGGGACTCTGCAGAGAAAGTGTTTGCAGACTGCTGAATCCACACACGGGTTTAACTCTGGAAGTTGAGTGCACACATTGACAACCGTTCTGTTAGATAGCTTCGTTTTGGATTTAGAAGCAGATATTTCCCTGTGCTTACTGCTGTTTCTTCCATATGCCGGTAATGGGCTGAAAACGCCTGTTTTGGGACTCTGCAGAGAAAGAATTTGCAGACTGCTGAATCCACACACGGGTTTAACTCTGGAAGTTGAGTGCACACATTGACAACCGTTCTGTTAGATAGCTGCGTTTTGGATATAGAAGCAGATATTTCCCTGTGCTTACTGCTGTTTCTTCCATATGCCGGTAACGGGCTGAAAAGGCCTGTTTTGGGACTCTGCAGAGAAAGTGTTTGCAGACTGCTGAATCCACACACGGGTTTAACTCTGGAAGTTGAGTGCACACATTGACAACCGTTCTGTTAGATAGCTGCGTTCTGTATTTAGAAGCAGATATTTCCCTTTGCTTTCTGCTGTTTCTTCCATATGCCGGTATTGGGCTGAAAACGCCTGTTTTTAAACTCTGCACAGAAAGTATTTGCAGACTGCTGAATCCACACACGGCTTTAACTCTGGAAGTTGAGTGCACACATTGACAACCGTTCTGTTAGGTAGCTGCGTTTTGGATTTAGAAGCAGATATTTCCCTGTGCTTACTGCTGTTTCTTCCATATGCCGGTAATGGGCTGAAAACGCCTGTTTTGGGACTCTGCAGAGAAAGTGTTTGCAGACTGCTGAATCCACACACGGGTTTAACTCTGGAAGTTGAGTGCACACATTGACAACCGTTCTGTTAGATAGCTGCGTTTTGGATTTAGAAGCAGATATTTCCCTGGGCTTACTGCTGTTTCTTCCATATGCCGGTAATGGGCTGAAAACCCCTGTTTTGGGACTCTGCAGAGAAAGTGTTTGCAGACTGCTGAATCCACACACGGGTTGAACTCTGGAAGTTGAGTGCACACATTGACAACCGTTCTGTTAGATAGCTGCGTTTTGGATTTATAAGCAGATATTTCCCTGTGCTTACTGCCCTTTCTTCCATATGCCGGTAATGGGCTGAAAACGCATGTTTTCAGACTCTGCAGAGAAAGTGTTTGCAGACTGCTGAATCCACACACGGGTTTACCTCTGGAAGTTGAGTGCACACATTGACAACCGTTCAGTTAGGTAGCTGCGTTTTGGATTTAGAAGCAGATATTTCTCTGTGCTTACTGCCATTTCTTCCATATACCGGAATAGGGCTGGAAACGCCTGTTTTGGGACTCTGCACAGAAAGTGTTTTAAGACTGCTGAATCCACACACGGGTTTACCTCTGGAAGTTGAGTCTACACATTGACAACCGTTCTGTTAGATAGCTGCGTTTTGCATTTAGAAGCAGATATTTCCCTGTGCTTACTGCCGTTTCTTCCATAAGCCGGTATTGAGATGAAAACGCCTGTTTTGAGACACTGCACAGAATGTGTTTGCAGACTCCTGAATCCACACACGGGTTTAACTCTGGAAGTTGAGTGCACACATTGACAATCGTTCTGTTAGATAGCTGCGTTTTGGATTTAGAAGCAGATATTTCCCTGTGCTTACTGCTGTTTCTTCCATATGCCCGTAATGGGCTGAAAACGCCTGTTTTGGGACTCTGCAGAGAAATAGTTTGCAGACTGCTGTATCCACACACGGGTTTAACTCTGGAAGTTGAGTGCACACATTGACAACCGTTCTGTTAGATAGCTGCGTTTTGGATTTAGAAGCAGATATTTCCCTGTGCTTACTGCTGTTTCTTCCATATGCCGGTAATGGGCTGAAAACGCCTGTTTTGGGACTCTGCAGAGAAAGTGTTTGCAGACTGCTGAATCCACACACGGGTTTAACTCTGGAAGTTGAGTGCACACATTGACAACCGTTCTGTTAGATAGCTGCGTTTTGGATTTAGAAGCAGATATTTCCCTGTGCTTACTGCTGTTTCTTCCATATGCCGGTAATGGGCTGAAAACGCCTGTTTTGGGACTCTGCAGAGAAAGTGTTTGCAGACTGCTGAATCCACACACGGGTTTAACTCTGGAAGTTGAGTGCACACATTGACAACCGTTCTGTTAGATAGCTGCGTTTTGGATTTAGAAAAAGATATTTCCCTGTGCTTACTGCTGTTTCTTCCATATGCCGGTAATGGGCTGAAAAGGCCTGTTTTGGGACTCTGCAGAGAAAGTGTTTGCAGACTGCTGAATCCACACACGGGTTTAACTCTGGAAGTTGAGTGCACACATTGACAACCGTTCTGTTAGATAGCTGCGTTTTGGATTTAGAAGCAGATATTTCCCTGTGCTTTCTGCTGTTTCTTCCATATGCCGGTATTGGGCTGAAAACGCCTGTTTTTAAGCTCTGCACAGAAAGTGTTTGCAGACTGCTGAATACACACACGGGTTTAACTCTGGAAGTTGAGTGCACACATTGACAACCGTTCTGTTAGGTAGCTGCGTTTTGGATTTAGAAGCAGATATTTCCCTGTGCTTACTGCTGTTTCTTCCATATGCCGGTAATGGGCTGAAAACGCCTGTTTTGGGACTCTGCAGAGAAAGTGTTTGCAGACTGCTGAATCCACACACGGGTTTAACTCTGGAAGTTAAGCACACACATTGACAACCGTTCTGTTAGATAGCAGCGTTTTGGATTTAGAAGCAGATATTTCCCTGTGCTTACTGCCGTTTCTTCCTTATGCCGGTAATGGGCTGAAAGCGCCTGTTTTGGGACCCTGCACAGAAAGAGTTTGCAGACTGCTGAATCCACACACGGGTTTAACTCTGGAAGTTGAGTGCACACATTGACAACCGTTCTGTTAAGTAGCTGCGTTTTGGATTTAGAAGCAGATATTTCCCTGTGCTTCCTGCTGTTTCTTCCATATGCCGGTAATGGGCTGAAAACGCCTGTTTTGGGACTCTGCAGAGAAAGTGTTTGCAGACTGCTGAATCCACACACGGGTTTAACTCTGGAAGTTGAGTGCACACATTGACAACCGTTCTGTTAGATAGCTGCGTTTTGGATTTAGAAGCAGATATTTCCCTGTGCTTACTGCTGTTTCTTCCATATGCCGGTAATGGGCTGAAAACGCTTGTTTTGGGACTCTGCAGAGAAAGTGTTTGCAGACTGCTGAATCCACACACGGGTTTAACTCTGGAAGTTGAGTGCACACATTGACAACCGTTCTGTTAGATAGCTGCGTTTTGGATTTAGAAGCAGATATTTCCCTGTGCTTACTGCTGTTTCTTCCATATGCCGGTAATGGGCTGAAAACGCCTGTTTTGGGACTCTGCAGAGAAAGTGTTTGCAGACTGCTGAATCCACACACGGGTTTAACTCTGGAAGTTGATTGCACACATTGACAACCGTTCTGTTAGATAGCTGCGTTTTGGATTTAGAAGCAGATATTTCCCTGTGCTTACTGCTGTTTCTTCCATATGCCGGTAATGGGTTGAAAACGCCTGTTTTGGGACTCTGCAGAGAAAGTGTTTGCAGACTGCTGAATCCACACACGGGTTTAACTCTGGAAGTTGAGTGCACACATTGACAACCGTTCTGTTAGATAGCTGCGTTTTGGATTTAGAAGCAGATATTTCCCTGTGACTACTGCTGTTTCTTCCATATGCCGGTAAAGGGCTGAAAACGCCTGTTTTGGGACTCTGCAGAGAAAGTGTTTGCACACTGCTGAATCCACACACGGGTTTAACTCTGGAAGTTGAGTGCACACATTGACAACCGTTCTGTTAGGTAGCTGCGTTTTGGATTTAGAAGCAGATATTTCCCTGTGCTTACTGCTGTTTCTCCCATATGCCGGTAATGGGCTGAAAACGCCTGTTTTGGGACTCTGCAGAGAAAGTGTTTGCAGACTGCTGAATCCACACACGGGTTTAACTCTGGAAGTTGAGTGCACACATTGACAACCGTTCTGTTAGATAGCTGCGTTTTGGATTTAGAAGCAGATATTTCCCTGTGCTTACTGCTGTTTCTTCCACATGCAGGTAATGGGCTGAAAACCCCTGTTTTGGGACTCTGCAGAGAAAGTGTTTGCAGACTGCTGAATCCACACCCGGGTTTACCTCTGGAAGTTGAGTGCACACATTGACAACCGTTCTGTTAGATAGCTGCGTTTTGGATTTATAAGCAGATATTTCCCTGTGCTTACTGCCCTTTCTTCCATATGCCGGTAATGGGCTGAAAACGCATGTTTTCAGACTCTGCAGAGAAAGTGTTTGCAGACTGCTGAATCCACACATGGGTTTACCTCTGGAAGTTGAGTGCACACATTGACAACCGTTCTGTTAGGTAGCTGCGTTTTAGATTTAGAAGCAGATATTTCTCTGTGCTTACTGCCATTTCTTCCATATACCGGAATAGGGCTGGAAACGCCTGTTTTGGGACTCTGCACAGAAAGTGTTTTAAGACTGCTGAATCCACACACGGGTTTACCTCTGGAAGTTGAGTCTACACATTGACAACCGTTCTGTTAGATAGCTGCGTTTTGCATTTAGAAGAAGATATTTCCCTGTGCTTACTGCCGTTTCTTCCATAAGCCGGTATTGAGATGAAAACGCCTGTTTTGAGACACTGCACAGAATGTGTTTGCAGACTGCTGAATCCACACACGGGTTTAACTCTGGAAGTTGAGTGCACACATTGACAATCGTTCTGTTAGATAGCTGCGTTTTGGATTTAGAAGCAGATATTTCCCTGTGCTTACTGCTGTTTCTTCCATATGCCGGTAATGGGCTGAAAACGCCTGTTTTGAGACTATGCAGAGAAATAGTTTGCAGACTGCTGAATCCACACACGGGTTTAACTCTGGAAGTTGAGTGCACACATTGACAACCGTTCTGTTAGATAGCTGCGTTTTGGATTTAGAAGCAGATATTTCCCTGTGCTTACTGCTGTTTCTTCCATATGCCGGTAATGGGCTGAAAACGCCTGTTTTGGGACTCTGCAGAGAAAGTGTTTGCAGACTGCTGAATCCACACACGGGTTTAACTCTGGAAGTTAAGCACACACATTGACAACCGTTCTGTTAGATAGCAGCGTTTTGGATTTAGAAGCAGATATTTCCCTGTGCTTACTGCCGTTTCTTCCTTATGCCGGTAATGGGCTGAAATCGCCTGTTTTGGGACTCTGCACAGAAAGAGTTTGCAGACTGCTGAATCCACACACGGGTTTAACTCTGGAAGTTGAGTGCACACATTGACAACCGTTCTGTTAGATAGCTGCGTTTTGGATTTAGAAGCAGATATTTCCCTGTGCTTACTGCTGTTTCTTCCATATGCCGGTAAAGGGCTGAAAACGCCTGTTTTGGGACTCTGCAGAGAAAGTGTTTGCACACTGCTGAATCCACACACGGGTTTAACTCTGGAAGTTGAGTGCACACATTGACAACCGTTCTGTTAGATAGCTGCGTTTTGGATTTATAAGCAGATATTTCCCTGTGCTTACTGCTGTTTCTTCCATATGCCGGTAAAGGGCTGAAAACGCCTGTTTTGGGACTCTGCAGAGAAAGTGTTTGCAGACTGCTGAATCCACACACGGGTTGAACTCTGGAAGTTGAGTGCACACATTGACAACCGTTCTGTTAGATAGCTGCGTTTTGGATTTATAAGCAGATATTTCCCTGTGCTTACTGCCCTTTCTTCCATATGCCGGTAATGGGCTGAAAACGCATGTTTTCAGACTCTGTACAGAAAGTGTTTGCAGACTGCTGAATCCACACACGGGTTTACCTCTGGAAGTTGAGTCTACACATTGACAACCGTTCTGTTAGATAGCTGCGTTTTGCATTTAGAAGCAGATATTTCCCTGTGCTTACTGCCGTTTCTTCCATAAGCCGGTATTGAGATGAAAACGCCTGTTTTGAGACAATGCACAGAAAGTGTTTGCAGACTGCTGAATCCACACACGGGTTTAACTCTGGAAGTTGAGTGCACTCATTGACAATCGTTCTGTTAGATAGCTGCGTTTTGGATTTAGAAGCAGATATTTCCCTGTGCTTACTGCTGTTTCTTCCATATGCCGGTAATGGGCTGAAAACGCCTGTTTTGGGACTCTGCAGAGAAATAGTTTGCAGACTGCTGAATCCACACACGGGTTTAACTCTGAAAGTTGAGTGCACACATTGACAACCGTTCTGTTAGATAGCTGCGTTTTGGATTTAGAAGCAGATATTTCCCTGTGCTTACTGCTGTTTCTTCCATATGCCGGTAATGGGCTGAAAACGCCTGTTTTGGGACTCTGCAGAGAAAGTGTTTGCAGACTGCTGAATCCACACACGGGTTTAACTCTGGAAGTTGAGTGCACACATTGACAACCGTTCTGTTAGATAGCTGCGTTTTGGATTTAGAAGCAGATATTTCCCTGTGCTTACTGCTGTTTCTTCCATATGCCGGTAATGGGCTGAAAACGCCTGTTTTGGGACTCTGCAGAGAAAGTGTTTGCAGACTGCTGAATCCACACACGGGTTTAACTCTGGAAGTTGAGTGCACACATTGACAACCGTTCTGTTAGATAGCTGCGTTTTGGATTTAGAAGCAGATATTTCCCTGTGCTTTCTGCTGTTTCTTCCATATGCCGGTATTGGGCTGAAAACGCCTGTTTTTAAGCTCTGCACAGAAAGTGTTTGCAGACTGCTGAATCCACACACGGGTTTAACTCTGGAAGTTGAGTGCACACATTGACAACCGTTCTGTTAGATAGCTGCGTTTTGGATTTAGAAGCAGATATTTCCCTGTGCTTACTGCTGTTTCTTCCATATGCCGGTAATGGGCTGAAAACGCCTGTTTTGGGACTCTGCAGAGAAAGTGTTTGCAGACTGCTGAATCCACACACGGGTTTAACTCTGGAAGTTGAGTGCACACATTGACAACCGTTCTGTTAGATAGCTGCGTTTTGGATTTAGAAGCAGATATTTCCCTGTGCTTACTGCTGTTTCTTCCATATGCCGGTAATGGGCTGAAAAGGCCTGTTTTGGGACTCTGCAGAGAAAGTGTTTGCAGACTGCTGAATCCACACACGGGTTTAACTCTGGAAGTTGAGTGCACACATTGACAACCGTTCTGTTAGATAGCTGCGTTTTGGATTTAGAAGCAGATATTTCCCTGTGCTTTCTGCTGTTTCTTCCATATGCCGGTATTGGGCTGAAAACGCCTGTTTTTAAGCTCTGCACAGAAAGTGTTTGCAGACTGCTGAATCCACACACGGGTTTAACTCTGGAAGTTGAGTGCACACATTGACAACCGTTCTGTTAGATAGCTGCGTTTTGGATTTAGAAGCAGATATTTCCCTGTGCTTACTGCTGTTTCTTCCATATGCCGGTAATGGGCTGAAAACGCCTGTTTTGGGACTCTGCAGAGAAAGTGTTTGCAGACTGCTGAATCCACACACGGGTTTAACTCTGGAAGTTAAGCACACACATTGACAACCGTTCTGTTAGATAGCAGCGTTTTGGATTTAGAAGCAGATATTTCCCTGTGCTTACTGCCGTTTCTTCCTTATGCCGGTAATGGGCTGAAAACGCCTGTTTTGGGACTCTGCACAGAAAGAGTTTGCAGACTGCTGAATCCACACACGGGTTTAACTCTGGAAGTTGATTGCACACATTGACAACCGTTCTGTTAGATAGCTGCGTTTGGGATTTAGAAGCAGATATTTCCCTGGGCTTACTGCTGTTTCTTCCATATGCCGGTAATGGTCTGAAAACGCCTGTTTTGGGACTCTGCAGAGAAAGTGTTTGCAGACTGCTGAATCCACACACGGGTTTAACTCTGGAAGTTGAGTGCACACATTGACAACCGTTCTGTTAGATAGCTGCGTTTTGGATTTAGAAGCAGATATTTCCCTGTGCTTACTGCTGTTTCTTCCATATGCCGGTAATGGGCCTGAAAACGCCTGTTTTGGGACTCTGCAGAGAAAGTGTTTGCAGACTGCTGAATCCACACACGGGTTGAACTTTGGAAGTTGAGTGCACACATTGACAACCGTTCTGTTAGATAGCTGTGTTTTGGATTTAGAAGCAGATATTTCCCTGTGCTTACTGCTGTTTCTTCCATATGCCGGTAAAGGGCTGAAAACGCCTGTTTTGGGACTCTGCAGAGAAAGTGTTTGCACACTGCTGAATCCACACACGGGTTTAACTCTGGAAGTTGAGTGCACACATTGACAACCGTTCTGTTAGATAGCTGCGTTTTGGATTTATAAGCAGATATTTCCCTGTGCTTACTGCTGTTTTTTCCATATGCCGGTAAAGGGCTGAAAACGCCTGTTTTGGGACTCTGCAGAGAAAGTGTTTGCAGACTGCTGAATCCACACACGGGTTGAACTCTGGAAGTTGAGTGCACACATTGACAACCGTTCTGTTAGATAGCTGCGTTTTGGATTTATAAGCAGATATTTCCCTGTGCTTACTGCCCTTTCTTCCATATGCCGGTAATGGGCTGAAAACGCATGTTTTCAGACTCTGTACAGAAAGTGTTTGCAGACTGCTGAATCCACACACGGGTTTACCTCTGGAAGTTGAGTCTACACATTGACAACCGTTCTGTTAGATAGCTGCGTTTTGCATTTAGAAGCAGATATTTCCCTGTGCTTACTGCCGTTTCTTCCATAAGCCGGTATTGAGATGAAAACGCCTGTTTTGAGACAATGCACAGAAAGTGTTTGCAGACTGCTGAATCCACACACGGGTTTAACTCTGGAAGTTGAGTGCACTCATTGACAATCGTTCTGTTAGATAGCTGCGTTTTGGATTTAGAAGCAGATATTTCCCTGTGCTTACTGCTGTTTCTTCCATATGCCGGTAATGGGCTGAAAACGCCTGTTTTGGGACTCTGCAGAGAAATAGTTTGCAGACTCCTGAATCCACACACGGGTTTAACTCTGGAAGTTGAGTGCACACATTGACAACCGGTCTGTTAGATAGCTGCGTTTTGGATTTAGAAGCAGATATTTCCCTGTGCTTACTGCTGTTTCTTCCATATGCCGGTAATGGGCTGAAAACGCCTGTTTTGGGACTCTGCAGAGAAAGTGTTTGCAGACTGCTGAATCCACACACGGGTTTAACTCTGGAAGTTGAGTGCACACATTGACAACCGTTCTGTTAGATAGCTGCGTTTTGGATTTAGAAGCAGATATTTCCCTGTGCTTACTGCTGTTTCTTCCATATGCCGGTAATGGGCTGAAAACGCCTGTTTTGGGACTCTGCAGAGAAAGTGTTTGCAGACTGCTGAATCCACACACGGGTTTAACTCTGGAAGTTGAGTGCACACATTGACAACCGTTCTGTTAGATAGCTTCGTTTTGGATTTAGAAGCAGATATTTCCCTGTGCTTACTGCTGTTTCTTCCATATGCCGGTAATGGGCTGAAAGCGCCTGTTTTGGGACTCTGCAGAGAAAGAATTTGCAGACTGCTGAATCCACACACGGGTTTAACTCTGGAAGTTGAGTGCACACATTGACAACCGTTCTGTTAGATAGCTGCGTTTTGGATATAGAAGCAGATATTTCCCTGTGCTTACTGCTGTTTCTTCCATATGCCGGTAACGGGCTGAAAAGGCCTGTTTTGGGACTCTGCAGAGAAAGTGTTTGCAGACTGCTGAATCCACACACGGGTTTAACTCTGGAAGTTGAGTGCACACATTGACAACCGTTCTGTTAGATAGCTGCGTTCTGTATTTAGAAGCAGATATTTCCCTTTGCTTTCTGCTGTTTCTTCCATATGCCGGTATTGGGCTGAAAACGCCTGTTTTTAAACTCTGTACAGAAAGTATTTGCAGACTGCTGAATCCACACACGGCTTTAACTCTGGAAGTTGAGTGCACACATTGACAACCGTTCTGTTAGGTAGCTGCGTTTTGGATTTAGAAGCAGATATTTCCCTGTGCTTACTGCTGTTTCTTCCATATGCCGGTAATGGGCTGAAAACGCCTGTTTTGGGACTCTGCAGAGAAAGTGTTTGCAGACTGCTGAATCCACACACGGGTTTAACTCTGGAAGTTGAGTGCACACATTGACAACCGTTCTGTTAGATAGCTGCGTTTTGGATTTAGAAGCAGATATTTCCCTGGGCTTACTGCTGTTTCTTCCATATGCCGGTAATGGGCTGAAAACCCCTGTTTTGGGACTCTGCAGAGAAAGTGTTTGCAGACTGCTGAATCCACACACGGGTTGAACTCTGGAAGTTGAGTGCACACATTGACAACCGTTCTGTTAGATAGCTGCGTTTTGGATTTATAAGCAGATATTTCCCTGTGCTTACTGCCCTTTCTTCCATATGCCGGTAATGGGCTGAAAACGCATGTTTTCAGACTCTGCAGAGAAAGTGTTTGCAGACTGCTGAATCCACACACGGGTTTACCTCTGGAAGTTGAGTGCACACATTGACAACCGTTCAGTTAGGTAGCTGCGTTTTGGATTTAGAAGCAGATATTTCTCTGTGCTTACTGCCATTTCTTCCATATACCGGAATAGGGCTGGAAACGCCTGTTTTGGGACTCTGCACAGAAAGTGTTTTAAGACTGCTGAATCCACACACGGGTTTACCTCTGGAAGTTGAGTCTACACATTGACAACCGTTCTGTTAGATAGCTGCGTTTTGCATTTAGAAGCAGATATTTCCCTGTGCTTACTGCCGTTTCTTCCATAAGCCGGTATTGAGATGAAAACGCCTGTTTTGAGACACTGCACAGAATGTGTTTGCAGACTGCTGAATCCACACACGGGTTTAACTCTGGAAGTTGAGTGCACACATTGACAATCGTTCTGTTAGATAGCTGCGTTTTGGATTTAGAAGCAGATATTTCCCTGTGCTTACTGCTGTTTCTTCCATATGCCCGTAATGGGCTGAAAACGCCTGTTTTGGGACTCTGCAGAGAAATAGTTTGCAGACTGCTGAATCCACACACGGGTTTAACTCTGGAAGTTGAGTGCACACATTGACAACCGTTCTGTTAGATAGCTGCGTTTTGGATTTAGAAGCAGATATTTCCCTGTGCTTACTGCTGTTTCTTCCATATGCCGGTAATGGGCTGAAACGCCTGTTTTGGGACTCTGCAGAGAAAGTGTTTGCAGACTGCTGAATCCACACACGGGTTTAACTCTGGAAGTTGAGTGCACACATTGACAACCGTTCTGTTAGATAGCTGCGTTTTGGATTTAGAAGCAGATATTTCCCTGTGCTTACTGCTGTTTCTTCCATATGCCGGTAATGGGCTGAAAACGCCTGTTTTGGGACTCTGCAGAGAAAGTGTTTGCAGACTGCTGAATCCACACACGGGTTTAACTCTGGAAGTTGAGTGCACACATTGACAACCGTTCTGTTAGATAGCTGCGTTTTGGATTTAGAAAAAGATATTTCCCTGTGCTTACTGCTGTTTCTTCCATATGCCGGTAATGGGCTGAAAAGGCCTGTTTTGGGACTCTGCAGAGAAAGTGTTTGCAGACTGCTGAATCCACACACGGGTTTAATTCTGGAAGTTGAGTGCACACATTGACAACCGTTCTGTTAGATAGCTGCGTTTTGGATTTAGAAGCAGATATTTCCCTGTGCTTTCTGCTGTTTCTTCCATATGCCGGTATTGGGCTGAAAACGCCTGTTTTTAAGCTCTGCACAGAAAGTGTTTGCAGACTGCTGAATCCACACACGGGTTTAACTCTGGAAGTTGAGTGCACACATTGACAACCGTTCTGTTAGGTAGCTGCGTTTTGGATTTAGAAGCAGATATTTCCCTGTGCTTACTGCTGTTTCTTCCATATGCCGGGAATGGGCTGAAAACGCCTGTTTTGGGACTCTGCAGAGAAAGTGTTTGCAGACTGCTGAATCCACACACGGGTTTAACTCTGGAAGTTAAGCACACACATTGACAACCGTTCTGTTAGATAGCAGCGTTTCGGATTTAGAAGCAGATATTTCCCTGTGCTTACTGCCGTTTCTTCCTTATGCCGGTAATGGGCTGAAAGCGCCTGTTTTGGGACCCTGCACAGAAAGAGTTTGCAGACTGCTGAATCCACACACGGGTTTAACTCTGGAAGTTGAGTGCACACATTGACAACCGTTCTGTTAAGTAGCTGCGTTTTGGATTTAGAAGCAGATATTTCCCTGTGCTTCCTGCTGTTTCTTCCATATGCCGGTAAAGGGCTGAAAACGCCTGTTTTGGGACTCTGCAGAGAAAGTGTTTGCAGACTGCTGAATCCACACACGGGTTTAACTCTGGAAGTTGAGTGCACACATTGACAACCGTTCTGTTAGATAGCTGCGTTTTGGATTTAGAAGCAGATATTTCCCTGTGCTTACTGCTGTTTCTTCCATATGCCGGTAATGGGCTGAAAACGCTTGTTTTGGGACTCTGCAGAGAAAGTGTTTGCAGACTGCTGAATCCACACACGGGTTTAACTCTGGAAGTTGAGTGCACACATTGACAACCGTTCTGTTAGATAGCTGCGTTTTGGATTTAGAAGCAGATATTTCCCTGTGCTTACTGCTGTTTCTTCCATATGCCGGTAATGGGCTGAAAACGCCTGTTTTGGGACTCTGCAGAGAAAGTGTTTGCAGACTGCTGAATCCACACACGGGTTTAACTCTGGAAGTTGAGTGCACACATTGACAACCGTTCTGTTAGATAGCTGCGTTTTGGATTTAGAAGCAGATATTTCCCTGTGCTTACTGCTGTTTCTTCCATATGCCGGTAATGGGTTGAAAACGCCTGTTTTGGGACTCTGCAGAGAAAGTGTTTGCAGACTGCTGAATCCACACACGGGTTTAACTCTGGAAGTTGAGTGCACACATTGACAACCGTTCTGTTAGATAGCTGCGTTTTGGATTTAGAAGCAGATATTTCCCTGTGCTTACTGCTGTTTCTTCCATATGCCGGTAAAGGGCTGAAAACGCCTGTTTTGGGACTCTGCAGAGAAAGTGTTTGCACACTGCTGAATCCACACACGGGTTTAACTCTGGAAGTTGAGTGCACACATTGACAACCGTTCTGTTAGGTAGCTGCGTTTTGGATTTAGAAGCAGATATTTCCCTGTGCTTACTGCTGTTTCTCCCATATGCCGGTAATGGGCTGAAAACGCCTGTTTTGGGACTCTGCAGAGAAAGTGTTTGCAGACTGCTGAATCCACACACGGGTTTAACTCTGGAAGTTGAGTGCACACATTGACAACCGTTCTGTTAGATAGCTGCGTTTTGGATTTAGAAGCCGATATTTCCCTGTGCTTACTGCTGTTTCTTCCACATGCAGGTAATGGGCTGAAAACCCCTGTTTTGGGACTCTGCAGAGAAAGTGTTTGCAGACTGCTGAATCCACACCCGGGTTTACCTCTGGAAGTTGAGTGCACACATTGACAACCGTTCTGTTAGATAGCTGCGTTTTGGATTTATAAGCAGATATTTCCCTGTGCTTACTGCCCTTTCTTCCATATGCCGGTAATGGGCTGAAAACGCATGTTTTCAGACTCTGCAGAGAAAGTGTTTGCAGACTGCTGAATCCACACACGGGTTTACCTCTGGAAGTTGAGTGCACACATTGACAACCGTTCTGTTAGGTAGCTGCGTTTTAGATTTAGAAGCAGATATTTCTCTGTGCTTACTGCCATTTCTTCCATATACCGGAATAGGGCTGGAAACGCCTGTTTTGGGACTCTGCACAGAAAGTGTTTTAAGACTGCTGAATCCACACACGGGTTTACCTCTGGAAGGTGAGTGCACACATTGACAACCGTTCTGTTAGATAGCTGCGTTTTGCATTTAGAAGAAGATATTTCCCTGTGCTTACTGCCGTTTCTTCCATAAGCCGGTATTGAGATGAAAACGCCTGTTTTGAGACACTGCACAGAATGTGTTTGCAGACTGCTGAATCCACACACGGGTTTAACTCTGGAAGTTGAGTGCACACAATGACAATCGTTCTGTTAGATAGCTGCGTTTTGGATTTAGAAGCTGATATTTCCCTGTGCTTACTGCTGTTTCTTCCATATGCCGTTAATGGGCTGAAAACGCCTGTTTTGAGACTATGCAGAGAAATAGTTTGCAGACTGCTGAATCCACACACGGGTTTAACTCTGGAAGTTGAGTGCACACATTGACAACCGTTCTGTTAGATAGCTGCGTTTTGGATTTAGAAGCAGATATTTCCCTGTGCTTACTGCTGTTTCTTCCATATGCCGGTAATGGGCTGAAAACGCCTGTTTTTAAGCTCTGCACAGAAAGTGTTTGCAGACTGCTGAATCCACACACGGGTTTAACTCTGGAAGTTGAGTGCACACATTGACAACCGTTCTGTTAGATAGCTGCGTTTTGGATTTAGAAGCAGATATTTCCCTGTGCTTACTGCTGTTTCTTCCATATGCCGGTAATGGGCTGAAAACGCCTGTTTTGGGACTCTGCAGAGAAAGTGTTTGCAGACTGCT
Organism: Aotus nancymaae; assembly: GCF_030222135.1. Classification (NCBI taxonomy): domain Eukaryota; kingdom Metazoa; phylum Chordata; class Mammalia; order Primates; family Aotidae; genus Aotus; species Aotus nancymaae. The sequence goes on from NW_026988654.1 coordinate 203,402, forward strand.
GAATCCACACACGGGTTTAACTCTGGAAGTTGAGTGCACACATTGACAACCGTTCTGTTAGATAGCTGCGTTTTGGATTTAGAAGCAGATATTTCCCTGTGCTTACTGCTGTTTCTTCCATATGCCGGTAACGGGCTGAAAAGGCCTGTTTTGGGACTCTGCAGAGAAAGTGTTTGCAGACTGCTGAATCCACACACGGGTTGAACTCTGGAAGTTGAGTGCACACATTGACAACCGTTCTGTTAGATAGCTGCGTTTTGGATTTAGAAGCAGATATTTCCCTGTGCTTTCTGCTGTTTCTTCCATATGCCGGTATTGGGCTGAAAACGCCTGTTTTTAAGCTCTGCACAGAAAGTGTTTGCAGACTGCTGAATCCACACACGGGTTTAACTCTGGAAGTTAAGCACACACATTGACAACCGTTCTGTTAGATAGCAGCGTTTTGGATTTAGAAGCAGATATTTCCCTGTGCTTACTGCTGTTTCTTCCATATGCCGGTAATGGGCTGAAAACGCCTGTTTTGGGACTCTGCAGAGAAAGAGTTTGCAGACTGCTGAATCCACACACGGGTTTAACTCTGGAATGTGAGTGCACACATTGACAACCGTTCTGTTAGATAGCTGCTTTTTGGATTTAGAAGCAGATATTTCCCTGTGCTTACTGCTGTTTCTTCCATATGCCGGTAATGGGCTGAAAACGCCTGTTTTGGGACTCTGCAGAGAATGTGTTTGCAGACTGCTGAATCCACACACGGGTTTATCTCTGCAAGTTGAGTGCAAACATTGACAACCGTTCTGTTAGATAGCTGCGTTTTGGATTTAGAAGCAGATATTTCCCTGTGCTTACTGCTGTTTCTTCCATATGCAGGTAATGGGCTGAAAACGCCTGTTTTGGGACTCTGCAGAGAAAGTGTTTGCAGACTGCTGAATCCACACACCGGTTTACCTCTGTAAGTTGAGTGCACACATTGACAACCGTTCTGTTAAGTAGCTGCGTTTTGGATTTAAAAGCAGATATTTCCCTGTGCTTACTGCTGTTTCTTCCATAAGCCGGTAATGGGCTGAAAACGCCTGTTTTGGGACTCTGCAGAGAAAGAGATTGCAGACTGCTGAATCCACACACCGGTTTAACTCTGGATGTTGAGAGCACACATTGACACCCGTTCTGTTAGATAGCTGCGTTTTGGATTTAGAAGCAGATATTTCCCTGTGCTTACTGCTGTTTCTTCCATATGGTGGTAATGGGCTGAAAACGCCTGTTTTGGGACTCTGCAGAGAAAGTGTTTGCAGACTGCTGAATCCACACACGGGTTTAACTCTGGAAGTTGAGTGCACACATTGACAACCGTTCTGTTAGATAGCTGCGTTTTGGATTTATAAGCAGATATTTCCCTGTGCTTACTGCTGTTTCTTCCATATGACGGTAATGGGCTGAAAACGCCTGTTTTGGGACTCTGCAGAGAAAGTGATTGCAGACTGCTGAATCCACACACGGGTTTAACTCTGGAAGTTGAGTGCACACATTGACAACCGTTGTGTTAGATAGCTGCGTTTTGGATTTAGAAGCAGATATTTCCCTGTGCTTACTGCTGTTTCTTCCATATGCCGGTAATGGGCTGAAAACGCCTGTTTTGGGACTCTGCAGAGAAAGTGTTTGCAGACTGCTGAATCCACACACGGGTTTAACTCTGGAAGTTGAGTGCACACATTGACAACCGTTCTGTTAGATAGCTGCGTTTTGGATTTAGAAGCAGATATTTCCCTGTGCTTACTGCTGTTTCTTCCATAAGCCGGTAATGGGCTGAAAACGCCTGTTTTGGGACTCTGCAGAGAAAGAGTTTGCAGACGACTGAATCCACACACGGGTTTAACTCTGGAAGTTGAGTGCACACATTGACAACCGTTCTGTTAGATAGCTGCGTTCTTTATTTGGAAGCAGATATTTCCCTGTGCTTACTGCCCTTCTTTCCATATGCCGGTATGGTGCTGAAAAAACCTGTTTGGAGACTCTGCACAGAAAGTGTTTGCAGACTGCTGAATCCACACACGGGGTTCACTCTGGAAGTTGAGTGCACACATTGACAACCGTTCTGTTAGATAGCTGCGTTCTGGATTTGGAAGCAGATATTTCCCTGTGCTTACTGCCCTTTCTTCCATATGCCGGTATGGGGCTGAAAACGCCTGTTTTGAAACTCTGCACAGAAAGTGTTTGTAGACTGCTGAATCCACACACGGGTTTAACTCTGGAAGTTGAGTGCACACATTGACAACCGTTCTGTTAGATAGCTGCGTTTTGGATTTAGAAGCATATATTTCCCTGTGCTTCCTGCCCTTTCTTCCATGTGACGGTATGGGGCTGAAAACGCCTGTTTTGAGACTCTGCACAGAATGTGTTTGCAGACTGCTGAATCCACAAACGAGTTTCAAACTGGAAGCTGAGTGCACACATTGACAACCGTTGTGTTAGATAGCTGCGTTTTGGATTTAGTAGAAGATATTTCCCTGTGCTTACTGCCCTTTCTTCCATATGCCGGTTTGGGGATTAAAACGCCTGTTTTGAGACTCTGCACAGAAAGTGTTTGCAGACTGCTGAATCCACACATGGGTTTAACTCTGGAAGTTGAGTGAGGACATTGACAGCCCTTCTGTTAGATAGCTGCGTTTTGGATTTAGAAGCAGATATTTCCCTGTGCTTACTGCCCTTTCTTCTATATGCCAGTTTGGGGATGAAAACGCCTGTTTTGAGACTCTGCACAGAAAGTGTTTGCAGACTGCTGAATCCACACACGGGTTTCACTGTTGGAGTTGAGTGCACAAATTGACAACCGTTCTGTTAGATAGCTGCATTTTGGATTTAGAAGCAGGTATTTCCCTGTGCTTACTGCCCTTTCTTCCATATGCCGGTTTGGGACTGAAAACGCCTGTTTTGAGACTCTGCACAGAAAGTGTTTGCAGACTGCAGAATCCACACACGGGTTTTACTCTGGAAGTTGAGAGCACACATTGACAACCGTTCTGTTACATAGTTGCGTTTTGGATTTAGAAGTAGGTATTTCCCTCTGCTTACTGCCCTTTCTTCCATATGCCGGTATTGGGCAGAAAACGCCTGTTTTTAGACTCTGCAGAGAAAGTGTTTGCAGACTGCTGAATCCACACACGGGTTGAACTCTGTAAGTTGAGTGCACACATTGACAACCATTCTGTTAGATAGCTGCGCTTTGGATTTAGAAGCAGGTATTTCCCTGTGCTTACTGCCGTTTCTTCCATATGCCGGTAAAGGGCTGAAAACGCCTGTTTTGGGACTCTGCAGAGAAAGTGTTTGCAGACTGCTGAATCCACACACGGGTTTAACTCTGGAATTTGAGTGCACACATAGACAACCGTTCTGTTAGGTAGCTGCCTTTTGGATTAAAAGCAGATATTTCCCTGTGCTTACTGCTGTTTCTTCCATATGCCGGTAATGGGCTGAAAACGCCTGTTTTGGGACTGTGCAGAGAAAGTGTTTGCAGACTGCTGAATCCACACACGGGTTGAACTCTGGAAGTTGAGTGCACACATTGACAACCGTTCTGTTAGATAGCTGCGTTTTGGATTTATAAGCAGATATTTCCCTGTGCTTACTGCCCTTTCTTCCATATGCCGGTAATGGGCTGAAAACGCATGTTTTCAGACTCTGTACAGAAAGGGTTTGCAGACTGCTGAATCCACACACGGGTTTACCTCTGGAAGTTGAGTCTACACATTGACAACCGTTCTGTTAGATGGCTGCGTTTTGCATTTAGAAGCAGATATTTCCCTGTGCTTACTGCCGTTTCTTCCATAAGCCGGTATTGAGATGAAAACGCCTGTTTTGAGACACTGCACAGAAAGTGTTTGCAGACTGCTGAATCCACACACGGGTTTAACTCTGGAAGTTGAGTGCACACATTGACAATCGTTCTGTTAGATAGCTGCGTTTTGGATTTAGAAGCAGATATTTCCCTGTGCTTACTGCTGTTTCTTCCATATGCCGGTAATGGGCTGAAAACGCCTATTTTGGGACTCTGCAGAGAAATAGTTTGCAGACTCCTGAATCCACACACGGGTTTAACTCTGGAAGTTGAGTGCACACATTGACAACCGTTCTGTTAGATAGCTGCGTTTTGGATTTAGAAGCAGATATTTCCCTGTGCTTACTGCTGTTTCTTCCATATGCCGGTAATGGGCTGAAAACGCCTGTTTTGGGACTCTGCAGAGAAAGTGTTTGCAGACTGCTGAATCCACACACGGGTTTAACTCTGGAAGTTGAGTGCACACATTGACAACCGTTCTGTTAGATAGCTGCGTTTTGGATTTAGAAGCAGATATTTCCCTGTGCTTACTGCTGTTTCTTCCATATGCCGGTAATGGGCTGAAAACGCCTGTTTTGGGACTCTGCAGAGAAAGTGTTTGCAGACTGCTGAATCCACACACGGGTTTAACTCTGGAAGTTGAGTGCACACATTGACAACCGTTCTGTTAGATAGCTGCGTTTTGGATTTAGAAGCAGATATTTCCCTGTGCTTACTGCTGTTTCTTCCATATGCCGGTAATGGGCTGAAAACGCCTGTTTTGGGACTATGCAGAGAAAGTGTTTGCAGACTGCTGAATCCACACACGGGTTTAACTCTGGAAGTTGAGTGCACACATTGACAACCGTTCTGTTAGATAGCTTCGTTTTGGATTTAGAAGCAGATATTTCCCTGTGCTTACTGCTGTTTCTTCCATATGCCGGTAATGGGCTGAAAACGCCTGTTTTGGGACTCTGCAGAGAAAGAGTTTGCAGACTGCTGAATCCACACACGGGTTTAACTCTGGAAGTTGAGTGCACACATTGACAACGGTTCTGCTAAGTAGCTGCGTTTTGGATTTAGAAGCAGATATTTCCCTGTGCTTACTGCTGTTTCTTCCATATGCCGGTAATGGGCTGAAAACGCCTGTTTTGGGACTATGCAGAGAAAGTGTTTGCAGACTGCTGAATCCACACACGGGCTGAACTCTGGAAATTGAGTGAACACATTGACAAACGTTCTGTTAGGTAGCTGCGTTTTGGATTTAGAAGCAGATATTTCCCTGTGCTTACTGCTGTTTCTTCCATATGCCGGTAATGGGCTGAAAACGCCTGTTTTGGGACTATGCAGAGAAAGTGTTTGCAGACTGCTGAATCCACACACGGGTTTAACTCTGGAAGTTCAGTGCACACATTGACACCCGTTCTGTTAGATAGCTGCGTTTTGGATTTAGAAGCAGATATTTCCCTGTGCTTACTGCTGTTTCTTCCATATGCCGGTAATGGGCTGAAAACGCCTGTTTTGGGACTCTGCAGAGAAAGAGTTTGCAGACTGCTGAATCCACACACGGGTTTAACTCTGGATGTTGAGTGCACACATTGACAACCATTCTGTTAGATAGCTGCGTTTTCGATTTAGAAGCAGATATTTCCCTGTGCTTACTGCTGTTTCTTCCATATGCAGGTAATGGGCTGAAAACGCCTGTTTTGGGACTCTGCACAGAAAGTGTTTGCAGACTGCTGAATCCACACACCGGTTTACCTCTGGAAGTTGAGTGCACACATTGACAACCGTTCTGTTAAGTAGCTGCGTTTTGGATTTAAAAGCAGATATTTCCCTGTGCTTACTGCTGTTTCTTCCATATGCCGGTAATGGGCTGAAAACGACTATTTTGGGACTCTGCAGAGAAAGAGATTGCAGACTGCTGAATCCACACACCGGTTTAACTCTGGATGTTGAGTGCACACATTGACAACCGTTCTGTTAGATAGCTGCATTTTGGATTTAGAAGCAGATATTTCCCTGTGCTTACTGCTGTTTCTTCCATATGGTGGTAATGGGCTGAAAACGCCTGTTTTGGGACTCTGCAGAGAAAGTGTTTGCAGACTGCTGAATCCACACACGGGTTTAACTCTGGAAGTTGAGTGCACACATTGACAACCGTTCTGTTAGGTAGCTGCGTTTTGGATTTAGAAGCAGATATTTCCCTGTGCTTACTGCTGTTTCTTCCATATGCCGGCAATGGGCTGAAAACGTCTGTTTTGGGACTCTGCAGAGAAAGAGTTTGCAGACGGCTGAATCCACACACGGGTTTAACTCTGGAAGTTGAGTGCACACATTGCCAACCGTTCTGTTAGATAGCTGCGTTTTGGATTTAGAAGCAGATAATTCCCTGTGCTTACTGCTGTTTCTTCCATATGCCGGTAATGGGCTGAAAACGCCTGTTTTGGGACTATGCAGAGAAAGTGTTTGCAGACTGCTGAATCCACACACGGGTTGAACTCTGTAAATTGAGTGCACACATTGACAAACGTTCTGTTAGCTAGCTGCGTTTTGGATTTAGAAGCAGATATTTCCCTGTGCTTACTGCTGTTTCTTCCATATGCCGGTAACGGGCTGAAAACGCCTGTTTTGGGACTCTGCAGAGAAAGAGTTTGCAGACTGCTGAATCCACACACGGGTTTAACACTGGAAGTTGAGTGCACACATTGACACCCGTTCTGTTAGATAGCTGCGTTTTGGATTTAGAAGCCGATATTTCCCTGTGCTTACTGCTGTTTCTTCCATATGCCGGTAATTGGCTGAAAACGCCTGTTTTGGGACTCTGCAGAGAAAGAGATTGCAGACTGCTGAATCCACACACCGGTTTAACTCTGGAAGTTGAGGGCACACAGTGACAACCGTTCTGTTAGATAGCTGCGTTTTGGATTTAGAAGCATATATTTCCCTGTGCTTACTGCTGTTTCTTCCATATGCCGGTAATGGGCTGAAAACGCCTATTTTGGGACTCTGCAGAGAAAGTGTTTGCAGACTGCTGAATCCACACACCGGTTTAACTCTGGAAGTTGAGTGCACACATTGACAACCGTTCTGTTAGATAGCTGCGTTTTGGATTTAGAAGCAGATATTTCCCTGTGCTTACTGCTGTTTCTTCCATATGCCGGTAATGGGCTGAAAACGCCTGTTTTGGGACTCTGCAGAGAAAGTGTTTGCAGACTGCTGAATCCACACACGGGTTTAACTCTGGAAGTTGAGTGCACACATTGACAACCGTTCTGTTAGGTAGCTGCGTTTTGGATTTAGAAGCAGATATTTCCCTGTGCTTACTGCTGTTTCTTCCATATGCCGGTAATGGGCTGAAAACGCCTGTTTTGGGACTCTGCAGAGAAAGTGTTTGCAGACTGCTGAATCCACACACGGGTTTAACTCTGGAAGTTGAGTGCACACATTGACAACCGTTCTGTTAGATAGCTGCGTTTTGGATTTAGAAGCAGATATTTCCCTGTGCTTACTGCTGTTTCTTCCATATGGTGGTAATGGGCTGAAAACGCCTGTTTTGGGACTCTGCAGAGAAAGTGTTTGCAGACTGCTGAATCCACACACGGGTTGAACTCTGGAAGTTGAGTGCACACATTGACAACCGTTCTGTTAGATAGCTGCGTTTTGGATTTAGAAGCAGATATTTCCCTGTGCTTACTGCTGTTTCTTCCATATGCCGGTAATGGGCTGAAAACGCCTGTTTTGGGACTCTGCAGAGAAAGTGATTGCAGACTGCTGAATCCACACACGGGTTTAACTCTGGAAGTTGAGTGCACACATCGACAACCGTTTTGCTGGATAGCTGCGTTTTGGATTTAGAAGCAGATATTTCCCTGTGCTTACTGCTGTTTCTTCCATATGCCGGTAATGGGCTGAAAACGCCTGTTTTGGGACTCTGCAGAGAAATTGTTTGCAGACTGCTGAATCCACACACCGGTTTAACTCTGGAAGTTGAGTGTACACATTGACAACCGTTCTGTTAGATAGCTGCGTTTTGGATTTAGAAGCAGATATTTCCCTGTGCTTACTGCTGTTTCTTCCATATGCCGGTAATGGGCTGAAAACGCCTGTTTTGGGACTCTGCAGAGAAAGAGTTTGCAGACTGCTGAATCCACACACGGGTTTAACTCTGGAAGTTGAGTGCACACATTGACACCCGTTCTGTTAGATAGCTGCGTTTTGGATTTAGAAGCAGATATTTCCCTGTGCTTACTGCTGTTTCTTCCATATGCCGGTAATGGGCTGAAAGCGCCTGTTTTGGGACTCTGCAGAGAAAGGGTTTGCAGACTGCTGAATCCACACACGGGTTTAACTCTGGATGTTGAGTGCACACATTGACAACCGTTCTGTTAGATAGCTGCGTTTTGGATTTAGAAGCAGATATTTCCCTGTGCTTACTGCTGTTTATTCCATATGCCGATAATGGGCTGAAAACGCCTGTTTTGGGACTCTGCAGAGAAAGTGTTTGCAGACTGCTGAATCCACACACGGGTTTAACTCTGGAAGTTGAGTGCACCCATTGACAACCGTTCTGCTAGATAGCTGCATTTTGGATTTAGAAGCAGATATTTCCCTGTGCTTAATGCTGTTGCTTCCTTATGCCGGTAATGGTCTGAAAACGCCTGTTTTGGGACTCTGCAGAGAAAGAGTTTGCAGACTGCTGAATCCACACACCGGCTTAACTCTGGAAGTTGAGTGTACACATTGACAACCGTTCTGTTAGATAGCTGCGTTTTGGATTTAGAAGCAGATATTTCCCTGTGCTTACTGCTGTTTCTTCCATATGCCGGTAATGGGCTGAAAACGCCTGTTTTGGGACTCTGCAGAGAAATTGTTTGCAGACTGCTGAATCCACACACCGGTTTAACTCTGGAAGTTGAGTGTACACATTGACAACCGTTCTGTTAGATAGCTGCGTTTTGGATTTAGAAGCAGATATTTCCCTGTGCTTACTGCTGTTTCTTCCATATGCCGGTAATGGGCTGAAAACGCCTGTTTTGGGACTCTGCAGAGAAAGAGTTTGCAGACTGCTGAATCCACACACGGGTTTAACTCTGGAAGTTGAGTGCACACATTGACACCCGTTCTGTTAGATAGCTGCGTTTTGGATTTAGAAGCAGATATTTCCCTGTGCTTACTGCTGTTTCTTCCATATGCCGGTAATGGGCTGAAAGCGCCTGTTTTGGGACTCTGCAGAGAAAGGGTTTGCAGACTGCTGAATCCACACACGGGTTTAACTCTGGATGTTGAGTGCACACATTGACAACCGTTCTGTTAGATAGCTGCGTTTTGGATTTAGAAGCAGATATTTCCCTGTGCTTACTGCTGTTTATTCCATATGCCGATAATGGGCTGAAAACGCCTGTTTTGGGACTCTGCAGAGAAAGTGTTTGCAGACTGCTGAATCCACACACGGGTTTAACTCTGGAAGTTGAGTGCACCCATTGACAACCGTTCTGCTAGATAGCTGCATTTTGGATTTAGAAGCAGATATTTCCCTGTGCTTAATGCTGTTGCTTCCTTATGCTGGTAATGGTCTGAAAACGCCTGTTTTGGGACTCTGCAGAGAAAGAGTTTGCAGACTGCTGAATCCACACACCGGCTTAACTCTGGAAGTTGAGTGTACACATTGACAACCATTCTGTTAGATAGCTGCGTTTTGGATTTAGAAGCAGATATTTCCCTGTGATTACTGCTGTTTCTTCCATATGCAGGTAATGGGCTGAAAACGACTGTTTTGGGACTCTGCAGAGAAAGTGTTTGCAGACTGCTGAATCCACACACGGGTTTAACTCTGGAAGTTGAGTACACACATTGACAACCGTTCTGTTAGATTGCCACGTTTTGGATTTAGAAGCAGATATTTCCCTGTGCTTACTGCTGTTTCTTCCATATGCCGGTAATGGGCTGAAAACGCCTGTTTTGGGACTCTGCAGAGAAAGTGTTTGCAGACTGCTGAATCCACACACGGGTGTAACTCTGGAAGTTGAGTGCACACATTGACAACCGTTCTGCTAAGTAGCTGCGTTTTGGATTTAGAAGCAGATATTTCCCTGTGCTTACTGCTGTTTCTTCCATATGCCGGTAATGGGCTGAAAACGCCTGTTTTGGGACTCTGCAGAGAACGTGTTTGCAGACTGCTGAATCCACACACGGGTTGAACTCTGTAAATTGAGTGCACACATTGACAAACGTTCTCTTAGGTAGCTGCGTTTTGGATTTAGAAGCAGATATTTCCCTGTGCTTACTGCTGTTTCTTCCATATGCCGGTAACGGGCTGAAAACGCCTGTTTTGGGACTCTGCAGAGAAAGAGTTTGCAGACTGCTGAATCCACACACGGGTTTAACTCTGGAAGTTGAGTGCACACATTGACACCCGTTCTGTTAGATAGCTGCGTTTTGGATTTAGAAGCAGATATTTCCCTGTGCTTACTGCTGTTTCTTCCATATGCCAGTAATTGGCTGAAAACGCCTGTTTTGGGACTCTGCAGAGAAAGAGTTTGCAGACTGCTGAATCCACACACCGGTTTAACTCTGGAAGTTGAGGGCACACATTGACAACCGTTCTGTTAGATAGCTGCGTTTTGGATTTAGAATCATATATTTCCCTGTGCTTAATGCTGTTTCTTCCATATGACGGTAATGGGCTGAAAACGCCTGTTTTGGGACTCTGCAGAGAAAGTGTTGCAGACTGCTGAATCCACACACCGGTTTAACTCTGGAAGTTGAGTGCACACATTGACAACCGTTCTGTTAGATAGCTGCGTTTTGGATTTAGAAGCAGATATTTCCCTGTGCTTACTGCTGTTTCTTCCATATGCCGGTAATGGGCTGAAAACGCCTGTTTTGGGACTCTGCAGAGAAAGTGTTTGCAGACTGCTGAATCCACACACGGGTTTAACTCTGGAAGTTGAGTGCACACTTTGACAACCGTTCTGTTAGATAGCTGCGTTTTGGATTTAGAAGCAGATATTTCCCTGGGCTTACTGCTGTTTCTTCCATATGGTGGTAATGGGCTGAAAACGCCTGTTTTGGGACTCTGCAGAGAAAGTGTTTGCAGACTGCTGAATCCACACAGGGGTTGAACTCTGGAAGTTGAGTGCACACATTGACAACCGTTCTGTTAGATAGCTGCGTTTTGGATTTAGAAGCAGATATTTCCCTGTGCTTACTGCTGTTTCTTCCATATGCCGGTAATGGGCTGAAAACGCCTGTTTTGGGACTCTGCAGAGAAAGTGATTGCAGACTTCTGAATCCACACACGGGTTTAACTCTGGAAGTTGAGTGCACACATTGACAACCGTTCTGTTAGATAGCTGCGTTTTGGATTTACAAGCAGATATTTCCCTGTGCTTACTGCTGTTTCTTCCATATGCCGGTAATGGGCTGAAAACGCCTGTTTTGGGACTCTGCAGAGAAAGTGTTTGCAGACTGCTGAATCCACACACGGGTTTAACTCTGGAAGTTGAGTGCACACATTGACAACCGTTCTGTTAGGTAGCTTCATTTTGGATTTAGAAGCAGATATTTCCCTGTGCTTACTGCTGTTTCTTCCATATGCCGGTAATGGGCTGAAAACGCCTGTTTTGGGACTCTGCAGAGAAAGATTTTGCAGACGGCTGAATCCACACACGGGTTTAACTCTGGAAGTTGAGTGCACACATTGACAACCGTTCTGTTAGATAGCTGCGTTTTGGATTTAGAAGCAGATATTTCCCTGTGCTTACTGCTGTTTCTTCCATATGGCGGTAATGGGCTGAAAACGCCTGTTTTGGGATTCCGCAGAGAAAGTGTTTGCAGACTGCTGAATCCACACACGGGTTTAACTCTGGAAGTTGAGTGCACACATTGACAACCGTTCTGTTAGACAGCTGCGTTTTGGATTTAGAAGCAGATATTTCCCTGTGCTTACTGCTGTTTCTTCCATATGGCGGAAATGGGCTGAAAACGCCTGTTTTGGGATTCTGCAGAGAAAGAGTTTGCAGACTGCTGAATCCACACACGGGTTTAACTCTGGAAGTTGAGTGCACACATTGACAACCGTTCTGTTAGATTGCTGCGCTTTGGATTTAGAAGCAGATATTTCCCTGTGCTTACTGCTGTTTCTTCCATATGCCAGTAAAGGGCTGAAAAAGCCTGTTTTGGGACTCTGCAGAGAAAGTGTTCGCAGACTGCTGAATCCACACACGGGTTTAACTCTGGAAGTTTAGTGCACACATTGACAACCGTTCTGCTAAGTAGCTGCGTTTTGGATTTAGAAGCAGATATTTCCCTGTGCTTACTGCTGTTTCTTCCATATGCCGGTAATGGGCTGAAAACGCCTGTTTTGGGACTCAGCAGAGAAAGTGTTTGCAGACTGCTGAATCCACACACGGGTTTAACTCTGGAAGTTGAGTGCACACATTGACAACCGTTCTGTTAGATAGCTGCGTTTTGGATTTAGAAGCAGATATTTCCCTGTGCTTAATGCTGTTGCTTCCATATGCCGGTAATGGTCTGAAAACGCCTGTTTTGCGACTCTGCAGAGAAAGAGTTTGCAGACTGCTGAATCCACACACCGGTTTAACTCTGGAAGTTGAGTGCACACATTGACAACCGTTCTGTTAGATAGCTGCGTTTTGGATTTAGAAGCAGATATTTCCCTGTGCTTACTGCTGTTTCTTCCATATGCAGGTAATGGGCTGAAAACGCCTGTTTTGGGACTATGCAGAGAAAGTGTTTGCAGACTGCTGAATCCACACACGGGTTTAACTCTGGAAATTGAGTGAACACATTGACAAACGTTCTGTTAGGTAGCTGCGTTTTGGATTTAGAAGCAGATATTTCCCTGTGCTTACTGCTGTTTCTTCCATATGCCGGTAATGGGCTGAAAACGCCTGTTTTGGGACTCTGCAGAGAAAGAGTTTGCAGACTGCTGAATCCACACACGGGTTTAACTCTGGAAGTTGAGTGCACACATTGACACCCGTTCTGTTAGATAGCTGCGTTTTGGATTTAGAAGCAGATATTTCCCTGTGCTTCCTGCTGTTTCTTCCATATGCCGGTAATGGGCTGAAAACGCCTGTTTTGGGACTCTGCAGAGAAAGAGTTTGCAGACTGCTGAATCCACACACGGGTTTAACTCTGGATGTTGAGTGCACACATTGACAACCGTTCTGTTAGATAGCTGCGTTTTGGATTTAGAAGCAGATATTTCCCTGTGCTTACTGCTGTTTCTTCCATATGCCGGTAATGGGCTGAAAACGCCTGTTTTGGGACTCTGCAGAGAAAGTGTTTGCAGACTGCTGAATCCACACACCGGTTTACCTCTGGAAGTTGAGTGCACACATTGACAACCGTTCTGTTAAGTAGCTGCGTTTTGGATTTAAAAGCAGATATTTCCCTGTGCTTACTGCTGTTTCTTCCATAAGCCGGTAATGGGCTGAAAACGCCTGTTTTGGGACTCTGCAGAGAAAGTGTTTGCAGACTGCTGAATCCACACACCGGTTTAACTCTGGATGTTGAGTGCACACATTGACAACCGTTATGTTAGATAGCTGCGTTTTGGATTTAGAAGCAGATATTTCCCTGTGCTTACTGCTGTTTCTTCCATATGGTGGTAGTGGGCTGAAAACGCCTGTTTTGGGACTCTGCAGAGAAAGTGTTTGCAGACTGCTGAATCCACACACGGGTTTAACTCTGGAAGATGAGTGCACACATTGACAACCGTTCTGTTAGATAGCTGCGTTTTGGATTTAGAAGCAGATATTTCCCTGTGCTTACTGCTGTTTCTTCCATATGACGGTAATGGGCTGAAAACGCCTGTTTTGGGACTCTGCAGAGAAAGTGATTGCAGACTGCTGAATCCACACACGGGTTTAACTCTGGAAGTTGACTGCACACATTGACAACCTTTTGTTAGATAGCTGCCTTTTGGATTTACAAGCAGATATTTCCCTGTGCTTACTGCTGTTTCTTCCATATGCCGGTAATGGGATGAAAACGCCTGTTTTGGGACTCTGCAGAGAAAGTGTTTGCAGACTGCTGAATCCACACACGGGTTTAACTCTGGAAGTTGAGTGCACACATTGACAACCGTTCTGTTAGATAGCTGCGTTTTGGATTTAGAAGCAGATATTTCCCTGTGCTTACTGCTATTTCTTCCATAAGCCGGTAATGGGCTGAAAACGCCTGTTTTGGGACTCTGCAGAGAAAGAGTTTGCAGACGGCTGAATCCACACACGGGTTTAACTCTGGAAGTTGAGTGCACACATTGACAACCGTTCTGTTAGATAGCTGCGTTCTTTATTTGGAAGCAGATATTTCCCTGTGCTTACTGCCCTTTCTTCCATATGCCGGTGTGGGGCTGAAAAAACCTGTTTGGAGACTCTGCACAGAAAGTGTTTGCAGACTGCTGAATCCACACACGGGGTTCACTCTGGAAGTTGAGTGCACACATTGACAACCGTCCTGTTAGATAGCTGCGTTCTGGATTTGGAAGCAGATATTTCCCTGTGCTTACTGCCCTTTCTTCCATAAGCCGGTATGGGGCTGAAAACGCCTGTTTTGAAACTCTGCACGGAAAGTGTTTGTAGACTGCTGAATCCACACACGGGTTTAACTCTGGAAGTTGAGTGCACACATTGACAACCGTTCTGTTAGATAGCTGCGTTTTGGATTTAGAAGCATATATTTCCCTGTGCTTCCTGCCCTTTCTTCCATATGACGGTATGGGGCTGAAAACGCCTGTTTTGAGACTCTGCACAGAATGTGTTTGCAGACTGCTGAATCCACAAACGAGTTTCAAACTGGAAGCTGAGTGCACACATTGACAACCGTTCTGTTAGATAGCTGCGTTTTGGATTTAGTAGCAGATATTTCCCTGTGCTTACTGCCCTTTCTTCCATATGCCGGTTTGGGGATTAAAACGCCTGTTTTGAGACTCTGCACAGAAAGTGTTTGCAGACTGCTGAATCCACACATGGGTTTAACTCTGGAAGTTGAGTGAGGACATTGACAGCCCTTCTGTTAGATAGCTGCGTTTTGGATTTAGAAGCAGATATTTCCCTGTGCTTACTGCCCTTTCTTCCATATGCCCGTATGGGGCTGAAAACGCCTGTTTTGAGATTCTGCACAGAAAGTGTTTGCAGACTGCTGAATCCACACACGGGTTTCATTGTTTGAGTTGAGTGCACACATTGACAACCGTTCTGTTAGAAAGCTGCATTTTGGAATTAGAAGCAGATATTTCCCTGTGCTTACTGCCCTTTCTTCCTTATGCCGGTATGGGGCTAAAACGCCTGTTTTGAGACTCTGCACATAAAGTGTTTGCAGACTGCTGAATCCACACACGGGTTTAACTCCGGAAGTTGAGTACACACATTGAAAACCGTTCTGTTTGAAGGCTGCGTTTTGGATTTAGAAGCAGATATTTCACTGTGCTTACTGCCTTTTCTTCCATATGACGGTATGGGGCTGAAAACGCCTGTTTTGAGACTCTGCACAGAAAGTGTTTGCAGACTGCTGAATCCACACCCGAGTTTCAAACTGGAGGTTGAGTGCACACTTTGAAAACCGTTCTGTTAGATAGCTGCGTTTTGGATTTAGAAGCAGATATTTCCCTGTGCTTACGGCCCTTTCTTCTATATGCCAGTTTGGGGATGAAAACGCCTGTTTTGAGACTCTGCACAGAAAGTGTTTGCAGACTGCTGAATCCACACACGGGTTTCACTGTTGGAGTTGAGTGCACAAATTGACAACCGTTCTGTTAGATAGCTGCATTTTGGATTTAGAAGCAGATATTTCCCTGTGCTTACTGCCCTTTCTTCTATATGCCAGTTTGGGGATGAAAACGCCTGTTTTGAGACTCTGCACAGAAAGTGTTTGCAGACTGCAGAATCCACACACGGGATTTACTCTGGAAGTTGAGAGCACACATTGACAACCGTTCTGTTACATAGTTGCGTTTTGGATTTAGAAGTAGGTATTTCCCTCTGCTTACTGCCCTTTCTTCCATATGCCGGTATTGGGCAGAAAACGCCTGTTTTGGGACTATGCAGAGAAAGAGTTTGCAGACTGCTGAATCCACACACGGGTTTAACTCTGGAAGTTGAGTGCACACATTGACAACCGTTCTGTTAGATAGCTGCGTTTTGGATTTAGAAGCAGATATTTCCCTGTGCTTACTGCTGTTTCTTCCATATGGCGGTAATGGGCTGAAAACGCCTGTTTTGGGACTCGGCAGAGAAAGTGTTTGCAGACTGCTGAATCCACACACGGGTTTACCTCTGGAAGTTGAGTGCACACATTGACAACCGTTTTGTTAGATTGCTGCGTTTTGGATTTAGAAGCAGATATTTCCCTGTGCTTACTGCTGTTTCTTCCATATGCCGGTAATGGGCTGAAAACGTCTGTTGGGACTCTGCAGAGAAAGTGTTTGCAGACTGCTGATTCCACACACGGGTTTAACTCTGGAAGTTGAGTGCACACATCGACAACCGTTCTGTTAGATAGCTGCGTTTTGGATTTAGAAGCAGATATTTCCCTGTGCTTACTGCTGTTTCTTCCATATACCGGTAACGGGCTGAAAAGGCCTGTTTTGGGACTCTGGAGAGAAAGTGTTTGCAGACTGCTGAATCCACACACGGGTTTAACTCTGGAAGTTGAGTGCACACATTGACAACCGTTCTGTTAGGTAGCTGCACTTTGGATTTAGAAGCAGATATTTCCCTGTGCTTACTGCTGTTTCTTCCATATGCCGGTAATGGGCTGAAAACGCCTGTTTTGGGACTCTGCAGAGAAAGTGTTTGCAGACTGCTGAATCCACACACGGGTTTAACTCTGGAAGTTGAGTGCACACATTGACAACCGTTCTGTTAGATAGCTGCGTTTTGGATTTAGAAGCAGATATTTCCCTGTGCTTAATGCTGTTGCTTCCATATGCCGGTAATGGTCTGAAAACGCCTGTTTTGGGACTCTGCAGAGAAAGAGTTTGCAGACTGCTGAATCCACACACCGGCTTAACTCTGGAAGTTGAGTGTACACATTGACAACCGTTCTGTTAGATAGCTGCGTTTTGGATTTAGAAGCAGATATTTCCCTGTGCTTACTGCTGTTTCTTCCATATGCAGGTAATGGGCTGAAAACGACTGTTTTGGGACTCTGCACAGAAAGTGTTTGCAGACTGCTGAATCCACACACCGGTTTACCTCTGGAAGTTGAGTGCACACATTGACAACCGTTCTGTTAAGTAGCTGCGTTTTGGATTTAAAAGCAGATATTTCCCTGTGCTTACTGCTGTTTCTTCCATATGTTGGTAATGGGCTGAAAACGACTATTTTGGGACTCTGCAGAGAAAGAGATTGCAGACTGCTGAATCCACACACCGGTTTAACTCTGGATGTTGAGTGGACACATTGACAACCGTTCTGTTAGATAGCTGCGTTTTGGATTTAGAAGCAGATATTTCCCTGTGCTTACTGCTGTTTCTTCCATATGCCGGTAATGGGCTGAAAACGTCTGTTGGGACTCTGCAGAGAAAGTGTTTGCAGACTGCTGATTCCACACACGGGTTTAACTCTGGAAGTTGAGTGCACACATCGACAACCGTTCTGTTAGATAGCTGCGTTTTGGATTTAGAAGCAGATATTTCCCTGTGCTTACTGCTGTTTCTTCCATATACCGGTAACGGGCTGAAAAGGCCTGTTTTGGGACTCTGGAGAGAAAGTGTTTGCAGACTGCTGAATCCACACACGGGTTTAACTCTGGAAGTTGAGTGCACACATTGACAACCGTTCTGTTAGGTAGCTGCACTTTGGATTTAGAAGCAGATATTTCCCTGTGCTTAATGCTGTTGCTTCCATATGCCGGTAATGGTCTGAAAACGCCTGTTTTGGGACTCTGCAGAGAAAGAGTTTGCAGACTGCTGAATCCACACACCGGCTTAACTCTGGAAGTTGAGTGTACACATTGACAACCGTTCTGTTAGATAGCTGCGTTTTGGATTTAGAAGCAGATATTTCCCTGTGCTTACTGCTGTTTCTTCCATATGCAGGTAATGGGCTGAAAACGACTGTTTTGGGACTCTGCACAGAAAGTGTTTGCAGACTGCTGAATCCACACACCGGTTTACCTCTGGAAGTTGAGTGCACACATTGACAACCGTTCTGTTAAGTAGCTGCGTTTTGGATTTAAAAGCAGATATTTCCCTGTGCTTACTGCTGTTTCTTCCATATGTTGGTAATGGGCTGAAAACGACTATTTTGGGACTCTGCAGAGAAAGAGATTGCAGACTGCTGAATCCACACACCGGTTTAACTCTGGATGTTGAGTGGACACATTGACAACCGTTCTGTTAGATAGCTGCGTTTTGGATTTAGAAGCAGATATTTCCCTGTGCTTACTGCTGTTTCTTCCATATGGTGGTAATGGGCTGAAAACGCCTGTTTTGGGACTCTGCAGAGAAAGTGTTTGCAGACTGCTGAATCCACACACGGGTTTAACTCTGGAAGTTGAGTGCACACATTGACAACCGTTCTGTTAGATAGCTGCGTTTTGGATTTAGAAGCAGATATTTCCCTGTGCTTACTGCTGTTTCTTCCATATGCCGGTAATGGGCTGAAAACGCCTGTTTTGGGACTCTGCAGAGAAAGTGATTGCAGACTGCTGAATCCACACACGGGTTTAACTCTGGAAGTTGAGTGCACACATTGACAACCGTTTTGTTAGGTAGCTGCGTTTTGGATTTAGAAGCAGATACTTCCCTGTGCTTACTGCTGTTTCTTCCATATGCCGGTAATGGGCTGAAAACGCCTATTTTGGGACTCTGCAGAGAAAGTGTTTGCAGACTGCTGAATCCACACACCGGTTTAACTCTGGAAGTTGAGTGCACACATTGACAACCGTTCTGTTAGATAGCTGCGTTTTGGATTTAGAAGCACATATTTCCCTGTGCTTACTGCTGTTTCTTCCATATGCCGGTAATGGGCTGAAAACGCCTGTTTTGGGACTCTGCAGAGAAAGAGTTTGCAGACTGCTGAATCCACACACGGGTTTAACTCTGGAAGTTGAGTGCACACTTTGACAACCGTTCTGTTAGGTAGCTGCGTTTTGGATTTAGAAGCAGATATTTCCCTGTGCTTACTGCTGTTTCTTCCATATGCCGGTAATGGGCTGAAAACGCCTGTTTTGGGACTCTGCAGAGAAAGTGTTTGCAGACTGCTGAATCCACACACGGGTTTAACTCTGGAAGTTGAGTGCACACTTTGACAACCGTTCTGTTAGATAGCTGCGTTTTGGATTTAGAAGCAGATATTTCCCTGTGCTTACTGCTGTTTCTTCCATATGCCGGTAATGGGCTGAAAACGACTCTTTTGGGACTCTGCAGAGAAAGAGTTTGCAGACTGCTGAATCCACACACGGGTTTAACTCTGGAAGTTGAGTGCACACATTGACAACCGTTCTTTTAGATCGCTGCGTTTTGGATTTAGAAGCAGATATTTCCCTGTGCTTACTGCTGTTTCTTCCATATGCCGGTAATGGGCTGAAAACGCCTGTTTTGGGACTCTGCAGAGAAAGTGTTTGCAGACTGCTGAATCCACACACGGGTTTCACTGTGGGTGTTGAGCTCACACATTGACAACGGTTCTGTTGGATAGCTGCGTTTTGGATTTAGAAGCAGATATTTCCCTGTGCTTTCTGCTGTTTCTTCCATATGCCAGTAATGGGCTGAAAACGCCTGTTTTGGGACTCTGCAGAGAAAGAGTTTGCAGACTGCTGAATCCACACACGGGTTTAACTCTGGAAGTTGAGTGCACACATTGACAACCGTTCTGTTAGATAGCTGCGTTTTGGATTTAGAAGCAGATATTTCCCTGTGCTTACTGCTGTTTCTTCCATATGGCGGTAATGGGCTGAAAACGCCTGTTTTGGGACTCGGCAGAGAAAGTGTTTGCAGACTGCTGAATCCACACACGGGTTTACCTCTGGAAGTTGAGTGCACACATTGACAACCGTTTTGTTAGATTGCTGCGTTTTGGATTTAGAAGCAGATATTTCCCTGTGCTTACTGCTGTTTCTTCCATATGCCGGTAATGGGCTGAAAACGTCTGTTGGGACTCTGCAGAGAAAGTGTTTGCAGACTGCTGATTCCACACACGGGTTTAACTCTGGAAGTTGAGTGCACACATCGACAACCGTTCTGTTAGATAGCTGCGTTTTGGATTTAGAAGCAGATATTTCCCTGTGCTTACTGCTGTTTCTTCCATATACCGGTAACGGGCTGAAAAGGCCTGTTTTGGGACTCTGGAGAGAAAGTGTTTGCAGACTGCTGAATCCACACACGGGTTTAACTCTGGAAGTTGAGTGCACACATTGACAACCGTTCTGTTAGGTAGCTGCACTTTGGATTTAGAAGCAGATATTTCCCTGTGCTTACTGCTGTTTCTTCCATATGCCGGTAATGGGCTGAAAACGCCTGTTTTGGGAATCTGCAGAGAAAGTGTTTGCAGACTGCTGAATCCACATACGGGTTTACCTCTGGAAGTTGAGTGCACACGTTGACAACCGTTCTGTTAGGTAGCTGCGTTTTGGATTTAGAAGCAGATATTTCCCTGTGCTTACGGCTGCTTCTTCCATATGCCGGTAATGGGCTGAAAACGCCTGTTTTGGGACTCTGCAGAGAAAGTGTTTGCAGACTGCTGAATCCACACACGGGTTTAACTCTGGAAGTTGAGTGCACACATTGACAACCGTCCTGTTAGATAGCTGCGTTTTGGATTTAGAAGCAGATATTTCCCTGTGCTTACTGCTGTTTCTTCCATATGCCGGTAATGGGCGGAAAATGCCTTTTGGGATTCTGCAGAGAAAGTGTTTGCAGACTGCTGAATCCACACACGGGTTTAACTCTGGAAGTTGAGTGCACACATCGACAACCGTTCTCTTAGATAGCTGCGTTTTGGATTTAGAAGCAGATATTTCCCTGTGCTTTCTGCTGTTTCTTCCATATGCCGGTAACAGTCTGAAAAGGCCTCTTTTGGGACTCTGGAGAGAAATTGTTTGCAGACTGCTGAATCCACACACGGGTTTACCTCTGGAAGTTGAGTGCACACATTGACAACCGTTCTGTTAGGTAGCTGCGTTTTGGATTTAGAAGCAGATATTTCCCTGTGCTTACTGCTGTTTCTTCCATATGCCGGTAATGGGCTGAAAACGCCTGTTTTGGGACTCTGCAGAGAAAGTGTTTGCAGACTGCTGAATCCACACACGGCTCTAACTATGGAAGTTGAGTGCACACATTGACAACCGTTCTGTTAGATAGCTGCGTTTTGGAGTTAGAAGCAGATATTTCCCTGTGCTTACTGCTGTTTCTTCCATATGCCGGTAACGGGCTGAAAACGCCTGTTTTGGGACTCTGCAGAGAAAGTGTTTGCAGACTGCTGAATCCACACACGGGTTTAACTCTGGAAGTTGAGGGCACACATTGACAACCGTTCTGTTAGATAGCTGCATTTTGGATTTAGAAGCAGATATTTCCCTGTGCTTACTGCTGTTTCTTCCATATGCCGGTAATGGGCTGAAAACGCCTGTTTTGGGACTCTGCAGAGAAAGTGTTTGCAGACTGCTGAATCCACACACGGGTTTAACTCTGGAAGTTGAGTGCACACATTGACAAACGTTCTGTTAGATAGCTGCGTTTTGGATTTAGAAGCAGATATTTCCCTGTGCTTTCTGCTGTTTCTTCCATATGCCGGTAACGGGCTGAAAAGCCTGTTTTGGGACTCTGGAGAGAAAGTGTTTGCAGATTGCTGAATCCACACACGGGTTTACCTCTGGAAGTTGAGTGCACACATTGACAACCGTGCTGTTAGGTAGCTGCGTTTTGGATTTAGAAGCAGATATTTCCCTGTGCTTACTGCTGTTTCTTCCATATGCCGGTAATGGGCTGAAAACGCCTGTTTTGGGATTCTGCAGAGAAAGTGTTTGCAGACTGCTGAATCCACACACGGGTTTAACTCTGGAAGTTGAGTGCACACTTTGACAACCGTCCTGTTAGAAAGCTGCGTTTTGGATTTAGAAGCAGATATTTCCCTGTGCTTACTGCTGTTTCTTCCATATGCCGGTAATGGGCTGAAAACACACGGGTTTACCTCTGGAAGTTGAGTGCACACATTGACAACCGTTCTGTTAGATAGCTGCGTTTTGGATTTAGAAGCAGATATTTCCCTGTGCTTACTGCTGTTTCTTCCATATGCCGGTAACGGGCTGAAAAGGTCTGTTTTGGGACTCTGGAGAGAAAGTGTTTGCAGACTGCTGAATCCACACACGGGTTTAACTCTGGAAGTTGAGTGCACACATTGACAACCGTCCTGTTAGAAAGCTGCGTTTTGGATTTAGAAGCAGATATTTCCCTGTGCTTACTGCTGTTTCTTCCATATGCCGGGAATGGGCTGAAAACCCCTGTTTTGGGACTCTGCAGAGAAAGTGTTTGCAGACTGCTGAATCCACACACGGGTTTACCTCTGGAAGTTGAGTGCACACATTGACAACCGTTCTGTTACATAGCTGCGTTTTGGATTTAGAAGCAGATATTTCCCTGTGCTTACTGCTGTTTCTTCCATATGCCGGTAAAGGGGTTAAAACGCCTGTTTTGGGACTCTGCAGAGAAAGTGTTTGCAGATTGCTGAATCCACACACGGGTTTAACTCTGGAAGTTGAGTGCACACATTGACAACCGTTCTGTTAGGTAGCTGCGTTTTGGATTTAGAAGCAGATATTTCCCTGTGCTTACTGCTGTTGCTTCCATATGCCGGTAATGGGCTGAAAACGCCTGTTTTGGGACTCTGCAGAGAAAGTGTTTGCAGACTGCTGAATCCACACGTGGGTTTAACTCTGGAAGTTGAGTGCACACATTGACAACCGTTCTGTTAGATAGCTGCGTTTTGGATTTAGAAGCAGATATTTCCCTGTGCTTACTGCTGTTTCTTCCATATGGTGGTAATGGGCTGAAAACGACTCTTTTGGGACTCTGCAGAGAAAGTGTTTGCAGACTGCTGAATCCACACACGGGTTTAACTCTGGAAGTTGAGAGCACACATTGAAAACCGTTCTGTTAGATAGCTGCGTTTTGGATTTAGAATCAGATATTTCCCTGTGCTTACTGCTGTTTCTTCCATATGCCGGTAATGGGCTGAAAACGCCTGTTTTGGGACTCTGCAGAGAAAGTGTTTCCAGACTGCTGAAACCACACACCGGTTTAACTCTGGAAGTTGAGTGCACACATTGACAACTGTTCTGTTAGATAGCTGCGTTTTGGATTTAGAAGCAGATATTTCCCTGTGCTTACTGCTGTTTCTTCCATATGCCGGTAATGGGCTGAAAACGCCTGTTTTGGGACTCTGCAGAGAAAGTGTTTGCAGACTGCTGAATCCACACACGGCTTTAACTATGGAAGTTGAGTGCACACATTGACAACCGTTCTGTTAGATAGCTGCGTTTTGGATTTAGAAGCAGATATTTCCCTGTGCTTACTGCTGTTTCTTCCATATGCCGGTAACGGGCTGAAAACGCCTGTTTTGGGACTCTGCAGAGAAAGTGTTTGCAGACTGCTGAATCCACACACGGGTTTAACTCTGGAAGTTGAGGGCACACATTGACAACCGTTCTGTTAGATAGCTGCATTTTGGATTTAGAAGCAGATATTTCCCTGTGCTTACTGCTGTTTCTTCCATATGCCGGTAATGGGCTGAAAACGCCTGTTTTGGGACTCTGCAGAGAAAGTGTTTGCAGACTGCTGAATCCACACACGGGTTTAACTCTGGAAGTTGAGTGCACACATTGACAAATGTTCTGTTAGATAGCTGCGTTTTGGATTTAGAAGCAGATATTTCCCTGTGCTTACTGCTGTTTCTTCCATATTCCGGTAACGGGCTGAAAAGCCTGTTTTGGGACTCTGGAGAGAAAGTGTTTGCAGACTGCTGAATCCACACACGGGTTTACCTCTGGAAGTTGAGTGCACACATTGACAACCGTGCTGTTAGGTAGCTGCGTTTTGGATTTAGAAGCAGATATTTCCCTGTGCTTACTGCTGTTTCTTCCATATGCCGGTAATGGGCTGAAAACGCCTGTTTTGGGATTCTGCAGAGAAAGTGTTTGCAGACTGCTGAATCCACACACGGGTTTAACTCTGGAAGTTGAGTGCACACTTTGACAACCGTCCTGTTAGAAAGCTGCGTTTTGGATTTAGAAGCAGATATTTCCCTGTGCTTACTGCTGTTTCTTCCATATGCCGGTAATGGGCTGAAAACACACGGGTTTACCTCTGGAAGTTGAGTGCCACACATTGACAACCGTTCTGTTAGATAGCTGCGTTTTGGATTTAGAAGCAGATATTTCCCTGTGCTTACTGCTGTTTCTTCCATATGCCGGTAACGGGCTGAAAAGGTCTGTTTTGGGACTCTGGAGAGAAAGTGTTTGCAGACTGCTGAATCCACACACGGGTTTAACTCTGGAAGGAGAGTGCACACATTGACAACCGTCCTGTTAGAAAGCTGCGTTTTGGATTTAGAAGCAGATATTTCCCTGTGCTTACTGCTGTTTCTTCCATATGCCGGAAATGGGCTGAAAACCCCTGTTTTGGGACTCTGCAGAGAAAGTGTTTGCAGACTGCTGAATCCACACACGGGTTTACCTCTGGAAGTTGAGTGCACACATTGACAACCGTTCTGTTACATAGCTGCGTTTTGGATTTAGAAGCAGATATTTCCCTGTGCTTACTGCTGTTTCTTCCATATGCCGGTAAAGGGGTTAAAACGCCTGTTTTGGGACTCTGCAGAGAAAGTGTTTGCAGATTGCTGAATCCACACACGGGTTTAACTCTGGAAGTTGAGTGCACACATTGACAACCGTTCTGTTAGGTAGCTGCGTTTTGGATTTAGAAGCAGATATTTCCCTGTGCTTACTGCTGTTGCTTCCATATGCCGGTAATGGGCTGAAAACGCCTGTTTTGGGACTCTGCAGAGAAAGAGTTTGCAGACTGCTGAATCCACACACCGGTTTAACTCTGGAAGTTGAGTGCACACATTGACAACCGTTCTTTTAGATAGCTGCGTTTTGGATTTAGAATCAGATATTTCCCTATGCTTACTGCTGTTTCTTCCATATGGCGGTAATGGGCTGAAAACGCCTGTTTTGGGACTCTGCAGAGAAAGTGTTTGCAGACTGCTGAATTCTCACACGGGTTTAACTCTGGAAGTTGAGTGCACACATTGACAACCGTTCTGTTAGATAGCTGCGTTTTGGATTTAGAAGCAGATATTTCCCTGTGCTTACTGCTGTTTCTTCCATATGCCGGTAATGGGCTGAAAACGCCTGTTTTGGGACTCTGCAGAGAAAGTGTTTGCAGACTGCTTAATCCACACACGGGTTTAACTCTGGAAGTTGAGTGCACACATTGACAACCGTTCTGTTAGATAGCTGCGTTTTGCATTTAGAAGCAGATATTTCCCTGTGCTTACTGCTGTTTCTTCCATATGCCGGTAATGGGCTGAAAACGCCTGTTTTGGGACTCTGCAGAGAAAGTGTTTGCAGACTGCTGAATCTACACACGGGTTTCACTCTGGAAGTTGAGTGCACACATTGACAACCGTTCTGTTAGGTAGCTGCGTTTTGGATTTAGAAGCAGATATTACCTGTGCTTACTGCCGTTTCTTCCATATGCCGGTAATGGGCTGAAAACGCCTGTTTTGGGACTCTGCAGAGAAAGTGTTTGCAGACTGCTGAATCCACACATGGGTTTAACTCTGGAAGTTGAGTGCACACATTGACAACCGTTCTGTTAGATAGCTGCGTTTTGGATTTAGAAGCAGATATTTCCCTGTGCTTACTGCTGTTTCTTCCATATGCCGGTAATGGGCTGAAAACGCCTGTTTTGGGACTCTGCAGAGAAAGTGTTTGCAGACTGCTGAATCCACACACGGGTTTAACTCTGGAAGTTGAGAGCACACATTGACAACCGTTCTGTTAGATAGCTGCGTTTTGGATTTAGAATCAGATATTTCCCTGTGCTTACTGCTGTTTCTTCCATATGCCGGTAATGGACTGAAAACGCCTGTTTTGGGACTCTGCAGAGAAAGTGTTTCCAGACTGCTGAATCCACACACCGGTTTAACTCTGGAAGTTGAGTGCACACATTGACAACCGTTCTGTTAGATAGCTGCGTTTTGGATTTAGAAGCAGATATTTCCCTGTGCTTACTGCTGTTTCTTCCATATGCCGGTAATGGGCTGAAAACGCCTGTTTTGGGACTCCGCGGAGAAAGTGTTTGCAGACTGCTGAATCCACACACGGGTTTAACTCTGGAAGTTGAGTGCACACATTGACAAACGTTTTGTTAGGTAGCTTCGCTTTGGATTTAGAAGCAGATATTTCCCTGTGCTTACTGCTGTTTCTTCCATATGCCGGTAATGGGCTGAAAACGCCTGTTTTGGGACTCTGCAGAGAAAGAGTTTGCAGACTGCTGAATCCACACACGGGTTTACCTCTGGAAGTTGATTGCACACATTGACAACCGTTCTGTTACATAGCTGCGTTTTGGATTTAGAAGCAGATATTTCCCTGTGCTTACTGCTGTTTCTTCCTTATGCCGGTAAAGGGGTTAAAACGCCTGTTTTGGGACTCTGCAGAGAAAGTGTTTGCAGACTGCTGAATCCACACAAGGGTTTAACTCTGGAAGTTGAGTGCACACATTGACAACCGTTCTGTTAGGTAGCTGCGTTTTGGATTTAGAAGCAGATGTTTCCCTGTGCTTACTGCTGTTGCTTCCATATGCCGGTAATGGGCTGAAAACGCCTGTTTTGGGACTCTTCAGAGAAAGAGTTTGCAGACTGCTGAATCCACACACCGGTTTAACTCTGGAAGTTGAGTGCACACATTGACAACCGTTCTTTTAGATAGCTGCGTTTTGGATTTAGAATCAGATATTTCCCTATGCTTACTGCTGTTTCTTCCATATGGCGGTAATGGGCTGAAAACGCCTGTTTTGGGACTCTGCAGAGAAAGTGTTTGCAGACTGCTGAATCCACACATGGGTTTAACTCTGGAAGTTGAGTGCACACATTGACCACCGTTCTGTTAGATAGCTGCGTTTTGGATTTAGAAGCAGATATTTCCCTGTGCTTACTGCTGTTTCTTCCATATACCGGTAACGGGCTGAAAAGGCCTGTTTTGGGACTCTGGAGAGAAAGTGTTTGCAGACTGCTGAATCCACACACGGGTTTAACTCTGGAAGTTGAGTGCACACATTGACAACCGTTCTGTTAGGTAGCTGCACTTTGGATTTAGAAGCAGATATTTCCCTGTGCTTACTGCTGTTTCTTCCATATGCCGGTAATGGGCTGAAAACGCCTGTTTTGGGACTCTGCAGAGAAAGTGTTTGCAGACTGCTGAATCCACATACGGGTTTACCTCTGGAAGTTGAGTGCACACATTGACAACCGTTCTGTTAGGTAGCTGCGTTTTGGATTTAGAAGCAGATATTTCCCTGTGCTTACGGCTGCTTCTTCCATATGCCGGTAATGGGCTGAAAACGCCTGTTTTGGGACTCTGCAGAGAAAGTGTTTGCAGACTGCTGAATCCACACACGGGTTTAACTCTGGAAGTTGAGTGCACACATTGACAACCGTCCTGTTAGATAGCTGCGTTTTGGATTTAGAAGCAGATATTTCCCTGTGCTTACTGCTGTTTCTTCCATATGCCGGTAATGGGCGGAAAATGCCTTTTGGGATTCTGCAGAGAAAGTGTTTACAGACTGCTGAATCCACACACGGGTTTAACTCTGGAAGTTGAGTGCACACATCGACAACCGTTCTCTTAGATAGCTGCGTTTTGGATTTAGAAGCAGATATTTCCCTGTGCTTACTGCTGTTTCTTCCATATGCCGGTAACGGTCTGAAAAGGCCTCTTTTGGGACTCTGGAGAGAAATTGTTTGCAGACTGCTGAATCCACACACGGGTTTACCTCTGGAAGTTGAGTGCACACATTGACAACCGTTCTGTTAGGTAGCTGCGTTTTGGATTTAGAAGCAGATATTTCCCTGTGCTTACTGCTGTTTCTTCCATATGCCGGTAATGGGCTGAAAACGCCTGTTTTGGGACTCTGCAGAGAAAGTGTTTGCAGACTGCTGAATCCACACACGGCTTTAACTATGGAAGTTGAGTGCACACATTGACAACCGTTCTGTTAGATAGCTGCGTTTTGGATTTAGAAGCAGATATTTCCCTGTGCTTACTGCTGTTTCTTCCATATGCCGGAAACGGGCTGAAAACGCCTGTTTTGGGACTCTGCAGAGAAAGTGTTTGCAGACTGCTGAATCCACACACGGGTTTAACTCTGGAAGTTGAGGGCACACATTGACAACCGTTCTGTTAGATAGCTGCATTTTGGATTTAGAAGCAGATATTTCCCTGTGCTTACTGCTGTTTCTTCCATATGCCGGTAATGGGCTGAAAACGCCTGTTTTGGGACTCTGCAGAGAAAGTGTTTGCAGACTGCTGAATCCACACACGGGTTTAACTCTGGAAGTTGAGTGCACACATTGACAACCGTTCTGTTAGATAGCTGCGTTTTGGATTTAGAAGCAGATATTTCCCTGTGCTTACTGCTGTTTCTTCCATATGCCGGTAATGGGCTGAAAACGCCTGTTTTGGGACTCTGCAGAGAAAGTGTTTGCAGACTGCTGAATCCACACACGGGTTTAACTCTGGAAGTTGAGTGCACACATTGACAACCGTTCTGTTAGATAGCTGCGTTTTGCATTTAGAAGCAGATATTTCCCTGTGCTTACTGCTGTTTCTTCCATATGCCGGTAATGGGCTGAAAACGCCTGTTTTGGGACTCTGCAGAGAAAGTGTTTGCAGACTGCTGAATCTACACACGGGTTTAACTCTGGAAGTTGAGTGCACACATTGACAACCGTTCTGTTAGGTAGCTGCGTTTTGGATTTAGAAGCAGATATTACCTGTGCTTACTGCCGTTTCTTCCATATGCCGGTAATGGGCTGAAAACGCCTGTTTTGGGACTCTGCAGAGAAAGTGTTTGCAGACTGCTGAATCCACACATGGGTTTAACTCTGGAAGTTGAGTGCACACATTGACAACCGTTCTGTTAGATAGCTGCGTTTTGGATTTAGAAGCAGATATTTCCCTGTGCTTACTGCTGTTTCTTCCATATGCCGGTAATGGGCTGAAAACGCCTGTTTTGGGACTCTGCAGAGAAAGTGTTTGCAGACTGCTGAATCCACATACGGGTTTACCTCTGGAAGTTGAGTGCACACATTGACAACCGTTCTGTTAGGTAGCTGCGTTTTGGATTTAGAAGCAGATATTTCCCTGTGCTTACGGCTGCTTCTTCCATATGCCGGTAATGGGCTGAAAACGCCTGTTTTGGGACTCTGCAGAGAAAGTGTTTGCAGACTGCTGAATCCACACACGGGTTTAACTCTGGAAGTTGAGTGCACACATTGACAACCGTCCTGTTAGATAGCTGCGTTTTGGATTTAGAAGCAGATATTTCCCTGTGCTTACTGCTGTTTCTTCCATATGCCGGTAATGGGCGGAAAATGCCTTTTGGGATTCTGCAGAGAAAGTGTTTACAGACTGCTGAATCCACACACGGGTTTAACTCTGGAAGTTGAGTGCACACATCGACAACCGTTCTCTTAGATAGCTGCGTTTTGGATTTAGAAGCAGATATTTCCCTGTGCTTACTGCTGTTTCTTCCATATGCCGGTAACGGTCTGAAAAGGCCTCTTTTGGGACTCTGGAGAGAAATTGTTTGCAGACTGCTGAATCCACACACGGGTTTACCTCTGGAAGTTGAGTGCACACATTGACAACCGTTCTGTTAGGTAGCTGCGTTTTGGATTTAGAAGCAGATATTTCCCTGTGCTTACTGCTGTTTCTTCCATATGCCGGTAATGGGCTGAAAACGCCTGTTTTGGGACTCTGCAGAGAAAGTGTTTGCAGACTGCTGAATCCACACACGGCTTTAACTATGGAAGTTGAGTGCACACATTGACAACCGTTCTGTTAGATAGCTGCGTTTTGGATTTAGAAGCAGATATTTCCCTGTGCTTACTGCTGTTTCTTCCATATGCCGGAAACGGGCTGAAAACGCCTGTTTTGGGACTCTGCAGAGAAAATGTTTGCAGACTGCTGAATCCACACACGGGTTTAACTCTGGAAGTTGAGGGCACACATTGACAACCGTTCTGTTAGATAGCTGCGTTTTGGATTTAGAATCAGATATTTCCCTGTGCTTACTGCTGTTTCTTCCATATGCCGGTAATGGGCTGAAAACGCCTGTTTTGGGACTCTGCAGAGAAAGTGTTTCCAGACTGCTGAATCCACACACCGGTTTAACTCTGGAAGTTGAGTGCACACATTGACAACCGTTCTGTTAGATAGCTGCGTTTTGGATTTAGAAGCAGATATTTCCCTGTGCTTACTGCGGTTTCTTCCATATGCCGGTAATGGGCTGAAAACACACGGGTTTACCTCTGGAAGTTGAGTGCCACACATTGACAACCGTTCTGTTAGATAGCTGCGTTTTGGATTTAGAAGCAGATATTTCCCTGTGCTTACTGCTGTTTCTTCCATATGCCGGTAACGGGCTGAAAAGGTCTGTTTTGGGACTCTGGAGAGAAAGTGTTTGCAGACTGCTGAATCCACACACGGGTTTAACTCTGGAAGTTGAGTGCACACATTGACAACCGTCCTGTTAGAAAGCTGCGTTTTGGATTTAGAAGCAGATATTTCCCTGTGCTTACTGCTGTTTCTTCCATATGCCGGAAATGGGCTGAAAACCCCTGTTTTGGGACTCTGCAGAGAAAGTGTTTGCAGACTGCTGAATCCACACACGGGTTTACCTCTGGAAGTTGAGTGCACACATTGACAACCGTTCTGTTACATAGCTGCGTTTTGGATTTAGAAGCAGATATTTCCCTGTGCTTACTGCTGTTTCTTCCATATGCCGGTAAAGGGGTTAAAACGCCTGTTTTGGGACTCTGCAGAGAAAGTGTTTGCAGATTGCTGAATCCACACACAGGTTTAACTCTGGAACTTGAGTGCACACATTGACAACCGTTCTGTTATGTAGCTGCGTTTTGGATTTAGAAGCAGATATTTCCCTGTGCTTACTGCTGTTGCTTCCATATGCCGGTAATGGGCTGAAAACGCCTGTTTTGGGACTCTGCAGAGAAAGAGTTTGCAGACTGCTGAATCCACACACCGGTTTAACTCTGGAAGTTGAGTGCACACATTGACAACCGTTCTTTTAGATAGCTGCGTTTTGGATTTAGAATCAGATATTTCCCTATGCTTACTGCTGTTTCTTCCATATGGCGGTAATGGGCTGAAAACGCCTGTTTTGGGACTCTGCAGAGAAAGTGTTTGCAGACTGCTGAATCCACACACGGGTTTACCTCTGGAAGTTGAGTGCACACATTGACAACCGTTCTGTTAGATAGCTGCGTTTTGGATTTAGAAGCAGATATTTCCCTGTGCTTACTGCTGTTTCTTCCATATGCCGGTAATGGGCTGAAAACGCCTGTTTTGGGACTCTGCAGAGAAAGTGTTTGCAGACTGCTTAATCCACACACGGGTTTAACTCTGGAAGTTGAGTGCACACATTGACAACCGTTCTGTTAGATAGCTGCGTTTTGCATTTAGAAGCAGATATTTCCCTGTGCTTACTGCTGTTTCTTCCATATGCCGGTAATGGGCTGAAAACGCCTGTTTTGGGACTCTGCAGAGAAAGTGTTTGCAGACTGCTGAATCTACACACGGGTTTAACTCTGGAAGTTGAGTGCACACATTGACAACCGTTCTGTTAGGTAGCTGCGTTTTGGATTTAGAAGCAGATATTACCTGTGCTTACTGCCGTTTCTTCCATATGCCGGTAATGGGCTGAAAACGCCTGTTTTGGGACTCTGCAGAGAAAGTGTTTGCAGACTGCTGAATCCACACATGGGTTTAACTCTGGAAGTTGAGTGCACACATTGACAACCGTTCTGTTAGATAGCTGCGTTTTGGATTTAGAAGCAGATATTTCCCTGTGCTTACTGCTGTTTCTTCCATATGCCGGTAATGGGCTGAAAACGCCTGTTTTGGGACTCTGCAGAGAAAGTGTTTGCAGACTGCTGAATCCACACACGGGTTTAACTCTGGAAGTTGAGAGCACACATTGACAACCGTTCTGTTAGATAGCTGCGTTTTGGATTTAGAATCAGATATTTCCCTGTGCTTACTGCTGTTTCTTCCATATGCCGGTAATGGGCTGAAAACGCCTGTTTTGGGACTCTGCAGAGAAAGTGTTTGCAGACTGCTGAATCCACACACGGGTTTAACTCGGGAAGTTGAGTGCACACATTGACAAACGTTTTGTTAGGTAGCTTCGCTTTGGATTTAGAAGCAGATATTTCCCTGTGCTTACTGCTGTTTCTTCCATATGCCGGTAATGGGCTGAAAACGCCTGTTTTGGGACTCTGCAGAGAAAGAGTTTGCAGACTGCTGAATCCACACACGGGTTTACCTCTGTAAGTTGATTGCACACATTGACAACCGTTCTGTTACATAGCTGCGTTTTGGATTTAGAAGCAGATATTTCCCTGTGCTTACTGCTGTTTCTTCCTTATGCCGGTAAAGGCGTTAAAACGCCTGTTTTGGGACTCTGCAGAGAAAGTGTTTGCAGACTGCTGAATCCACACACGGGTTTAACTCTGGAAGTTGAGTGCACACATTGACAACCGTTCTGTTAGGTAGCTGCGTTTTGGATTTAGAAGCAGATGTTTCCCTGTGCTTACTGCTGTTGCTTCCATATGCCGGTAATGGGCTGAAAACGCCTGTTTTGGGACTCTGCAGAGAAAGAGTTTGCAGACTGCTGAATCCACACACCGGTTTAACTCTGGAAGTTGAGTGCACACATTGACAACCGTTCTTTTAGATAGCTGCGTTTTGGATTTAGAATCAGATATTTCCCTATGCTTACTGCTGTTTCTTCCATATGGCGGTAATGGGCTGAAAACGCCTGTTTTGGGACTCTGCAGAGAAAGTGTTTGCAGACTGCTGAATCCACACATGGGTTTAACTCTGGAAGTTGAGTGCACACATTGACCACCGTTCTGTTAGATAGCTGCGTTTTGGATTTAGAAGCAGATATTTCCCTGTGCTTAGTGCTGTTTCTTCCATATGCCGGTAATGGGCTGAAAACGCCTGTTTTGGGACTCTGCAGAGAAAGTGTTTGCAGACTGCTGAATCCACACATGGGTTTACCTCTGGAAGTTGAGTGCACACATTGACAACCGTTCTGTTAGATAGCTGCGTTTTGGATTTAGAAGCAGATATTTCCCTGTGCTTACTGCTGGTTCTTCCATATGCCGGTAATGGGCGGAAAATGCCTTTTGGGACTCTGCAGAGAAAGTGTTTGCAGACTGCTGAATCCACACACGGGTTTAACTCTGGAAGTTGAGTGCACACATCGACAACCGTTCTCTTAGATAGCTGCGTTTTGGATTTAGAAGCAGATATTTCCCTGTGCTTACTGCTGTTTCTTCCATATGCCGGTAACGGGCTGAAAATGCCTCTTTTGGGACTCTGGAGAGAAATTGTTTGCAGACTGCTGAATCCACACACGGGTTCACCTCTGGAAGTTGAGTGCACACATTGACAACCGTTCTGTTAGGTAGCTGCGTTTTGGATTTAGAAGCAGATATTTCCCTGTGCTTACTGCTGTTTCTTCCATATGCAGGTAATGGGCTGAAAACGCCTGTTTTGGGACTCTGCAGAGAAAGTGTTTGCAGACTGCTGAATCCACACACGGCTTTAACTATGGAAGTTGAGTGCACACATTGACAACCGTTCTGTTAGATAGCTGCGTTTTGGATTTAGAAGCAGATATTTCCCTGTGCTTACTGCTGTTTCTTCCATATGCCGGTAACGGGCTGAAAACGCCTGTTTTGGGACTCTGCAGAGAAAGAGTTTGCAGACTGCTGAATCCACACACGGGTTTAACTCTGGAAGTTGAGTGCACACATTGACAACCGTTCTGTTAGATAGCTGCGTTTTGGATTTAGAAGCAGATATTTCCCTGTGCTTACTGCTGTTTCTTCCATATGCCGGTAATGGGCTGAAAACGCCTGTTTTGGGACTATGCAGAGAAAGTGTTTGCAGACTGCTGAATCCACACACGGGTTTACCTCTGGAATTTGAGTGCACACATTGACAACCGTTCTGTTAGATAGCTGCGTTTTGGATTTAGAAGCAGATATTTCCCTGTGCTTACTGCTGTTTCTTCCATATGCCGGTAATGGGCTGAAAACGCCTGTTTTGGGACTCTGCAGAGAAAGTGTTTGCAGACTGCTGAATCCACACACGGGTTTAACTCTGGAAGTTGAGTGCACACATTGACAACCGTTCTGTTAGGTAGCTGCGTTTTGGATTTAGAAGCAGATATTTCCCTGTGCTTAGTGCTGTTTCTTCCATATGCCGGTAATGGGCTGAAAACGCCTGTTTTGGGACTCTGCAGAGAAAGTGTTTGAAGACTGCTGAATCCACACACGGGTTTATCTCTGGAAGTTGAGTGCACACTTTGACAACCGTTCTGTTAGATAGTTGCGTTTTGGATTTAGAAGCAGATATTTCCCTGTGCTTACTGCTGTTTCTTCCATATGCCGGTAATGGGCTGAAAACGCCTGTTTTGGGACTCTGCAGAGAAAGTGTTTGCAGACTGCTGAATCCACACACGGGTTTAACTCTGAAAGTTGAGTGCACACATTGACAACCGTTCTGTTAGATAGCTGCGTTTTGGATTTAGAAGCAGATATTTCCCTGTGCTTACTGCTGTTTCTTCCATATGCAGGTAACGGGCTGAAAAGGCCTGTTTTGGGACTCTGGAGAGAAAGTGTTTGCAGACTGCTGAATCCACACACGGGTTTACCTCTGGAAGCTGAGTGAACACATTGACAACCGTGCTGTTAGGTAGCTGCGTTTTGGATTTAGAAGCAGATATTTCCCTGTGCTTACTGCTGTTTCTTCCATATGCCGGTAATGGGCTGAAAACGCCTGTTTTGGGATTCTGCAGAGAAAGTGTTTGCAGACTGCTGAATCCACACACGGGTTTAACTCTGGAAATTGAGTGCACACTTTGACAACCGTCCTGTTAGAAAGCTGCGTTTTGGATTTAGAAGCAGATATTTCCCTGTGCTTACTGCTGTTTCTTCCATATGCCGGTAATGGGCTGAAAACACACGGGTTTACCTCTGGAAGTTGAGTGCACACATTGACAACCGTTCTGTTAGAAAGCTGCGTTTTGGATTTAGAAGCAGATATTTCCCTGTGCTTACTGCTGTTTCTTCCATATGGTGCTAATGGGCTGAAAACGCCTGTTTTGGGACTCTGCAGAGAAAGTGTTTGCAGACTGCTGAATCCACACACGGGTTTAACTCTGGAAGTTGAGTGCACACATTGACAACCGTTCTGTTAGATAGCTGCGTTTTGGATTTAGAAGCAGATATTTCCCTGTGCTTACTGCTGTTTCTTCCTTATGCCGGTAATGGGTTGAAAACGCCTGTTTTGGGACTCTGCAGAGAAAGTGATTGCAGACTGCTGAATCGACACACGGGTTTAACTCTGGAAGTTGAGTGCACACATTGACAACCGTTTTGTTAGATAGCTGCGTTTTGGATTTACAAGCAGATATTTCCCTGTGCTTTCTGCTGTTTCTTCCATATGCCGGTAATGGGCTGAAAACGCCTGTTTTGGGACTCTGCAGAGAAAGTGTTTGCAGACTGCTGAATCCACACACGGGTTTAACTCTGGAAGTTGAGTGCACACATTGACAACTGTTCTGCTAAGTAGCTGCGTTTTGGATTTAGAAGCAGATATTTCCCTGTGCTTACTGCTGTTTCTTCCATATGCCGGTAATGGGCTGAAAACGCCTGTTTTGGGACTCTGCAGAGAAAGTGTTTGCAGACTGCTGAATCCACACACGGGTTTAACTCTGGAAGTTGAGTGCACACATTGACAACCGTTCTGTTAGATAGCTGCGTTTTGGATTTAGAAGCAGATATTTCCGTGTGCTTAATGCTGTTGCTTCCATATGCCGGTAAAGGTCTGAAAACGCCTGTTTTGCGACTCTGCAGAGAAAGAGTTTGCAGACTGCTGAATCCACACACCGGTTTAACTCTGGAAGTTGAGTGTACACATTGACAACCGTTCTGTTAGATAGCTGCGTTTTGGATTTAGAAGCAGATATTTCCCTGTGCTTTACTGCTGTTTCTTCCATATGCCGGTAATGGGCTGAAAACGCCTGTTTTGGGACTATGCAGAGAAAGTGTTTGCAGACTGCTGAATCCACACACGGGTTGAACTCTGGAAATTGAGTGAACACATTGACAAACGTTCTGTTAGGTAGCTGCGTTTTGGATTTAGAAGCAGATATTTCCCTGTGCTTACTGCTGTTTCTTCCATATGCCGGTAATGGGCTGAAAACGGCTGTTTTGGGACTCTGCAGAGAAAGAGTTTACAGACTGCTGAATCCACACACGGGTTTAACTCTGGAAGTTGAGTGCACACATTGACACCCGTTCTGTTAGATAGCTGCGTTTTGGATTTAGAAGCAGATATTTCCCTGTGCTTACTGCTGTTTCTTCCATTTGCCGGTAATGGGCTGAAAACGCCTGTTTTGGGACTCTGCAGAGAAAGAGTTTGCAGACTGCTGAATCCACACACGGGTTTAACTCTGGATGTTGAGTGCACACATTGACAACCATTCTGTTAGATAGCTGCGTTTTGGATTTAGAAGCAGATATTTCCCTGTGCTTACTGCTGTTTCTTCCATATGCCGGTAATGGGCTGAAAACGCCTGTTTTGGGACTCTGCAGAGAAAGTGTTTGCAGACTGCTGAATCCACACACGGGTTTAACTCTGGAAGTTGAGTGCACACATTGACAACCGTTCTGTTAGATAGCTGCGTTTTGGATTTAGAAGCAGATATTTCCCTGTGCTTAATGCTGTTGCTTCCATATGCCGGTAATGGTCTGAAAACGCCTGTTTTGGGACTCTGCAGAGAAAGAGTTTGCAGACTGCTGAATCCACACACCGGCTTAACTCTGGAAGTTGAGTGTACACATTGACAACCGTTCTGTTAGATAGCTGCGTTTTGGATTTAGAAGCAGATATTTCCCTGTGCTTACTGCTGTTTCTTCCATATGCAGGTAATGGGCTGAAAACGACTGTTTTGGGACTCTGCACAGAAAGTGTTTGCAGACTGCTGAATCCACACACCGGTTTACCTCTGGAAGTTGAGTGCTCACATTGACAACCGTTCTGTTAAGTAGCTGCGTTTTGGATTTAAAAGCAGATATTTCCCTGTGCTTACTGCTGTTTCTTCCATATGTTGGTAATGGGCTGAAAACGACTGTTTTGGGACTCTGCAGAGAAAGAGATTGCAGACTGCTGAATCCACACACCGGTTTAACTCTGGATGTTGAGTGCACACATTGACAACCGTTCTGTTAGATAGCTGCGTTTTGGATTTAGAAGCAGATATTTCCCTGTGGTTACTGCTGTTTCTTCCATATGGTGGTAATGGGCTGAAAACGCCTGTTTTGGGACTCTGCAGAGAAAGTGTTTGCAGACTGCTGAATCCACACACGGGTTGAACTCTGGAAGTTGAGTGCACACATTGACAACCGTTCTGTTAGATAGCTGCGTTTTGGATTTAGAAGCAGATATTTCCCTGTGCTTACTGCTGTTTCTTCCATATGCCGGTAATGGGCTGAAAACGCCTGTTTTGGGACTCTGCAGAGAAAGTGATTGCAGACTGCGGAATCCACACACGGGTTTAACTCTGGAAGTTGAGTGCACACATTGACAACCGTTTTGTTAGATAGCTGCGTTTTGGATTTACAAGCAGATATTTCCCTGTGCTTACTGCTGTTTCTTCCATATGCCGGTAATGGGCTGAAAACGCCTGTTTTGGGACTCTGCAGAGAAAGTGTTTGCAGACTGCTGAATCCACACACGGGTTTAACTCTGGAAGCTGAGTGCACACATTGACAACCGTTCTGTTAGGTAGCTGCGTTTTGGATTTAGAAGCAGATATTTCCCTGTGCTTACTGCTGTTTCTTCCATATGCCGGTAATGGGCTGAAAACGCCTGTTTTGGGACTCTGCAGAGAAAGAGTTTGCAGACTGCTGAATCCACACACGGGTTTAACTCTGGAAGTTGAGTGCACACGTTGACACCCGTTCTGTTAGATAGCTGCGTTTTGGATTTAGAAGCAGATATTTCCCTGTGCTTACTGCTGTTTCTTCCATATGCCGGTAATTGGCTGAAAACGCCTGTTTTGGGACTCTGCAGAGAAAGTGTTTGCAGACTGCTGAATCCACACACCGGTTTAACTCTGGAAGTTGAGGGCACACATTGACAACCGTTCTGTTAGATAGCTGCGTTTTGGATTTAGAATCATATATTTCCCTGTGCTTACTGCTGTTTCTTCCATATGCCGGTAATGGGCTGAAAACGCCTGTTTTGGGACTCTGCAGAAAAAGTGTTTGCAGACTGCTGAATCCACACACCGGTTTAACTCTGGAAGTTGAGTGCACACATTGACAACCGTTCTGTTAGATAGCTGCGTTTTGGATTTAGAAGCAGATATTTCCCTGTGCTTACTGCTGTTTCTTCCATATGCCGGTAATGGGCTGAAAACGCCTGTTTTGGGACTCTGCAGAGAAAGTGTTTGCAGACTGCTGAATACACACACGGGTTTAACTCTGGAAGTTGAGTGCACACATTGACAACCGTTCTGTTAGGTAGCTGCGTTTTGGATTTAGAAGCAGATATTTCCCTGTGCTTACTGCTGTTTCTTCCATATGCCGGTAATGGGCTGAAAACGCCTGTTTTGGGACTCTGCAGAGAAAGTGTTTGCAGACTGCTGAATCCACACACGGGTTTAAATCTGGAAGTTGAGTGCACACTTTGACAACCGTTCTGTTAGATAGCTGCGTTTTGGATTTAGAAGCAGATATTTCCCTGTGCTTACTGCTGTTTCTTCCATATGGTGGTTATGGGCTGAAAACGCCTGTTTTGGGACTCTGCAGAGAAAGTGTTTGCAGACTGCTGAATCCACACACGGGTTGAACTCTGGAAGTTGAGTGAACACATTGACAACCGTTCTGGTAGGTAGCTGCGTTTTGGATTTAGAAGCAGATATTTCCCTGTGCTTACTGCTGTTTCTTCCGTATGCCGGTAATGGGCTGAAAACGCCTGTTTTGGGACTCTGCAGAGAAAGTGATTGCAGACTGCTGAATCCACACACGGGTTTAACTCTGGAAGTTGAGTGCACACATTGACAACCGTTTTGTTAGATAGCTTCGTTTTGGATTTACAAGCAGATATTTCCCTGTGCTTACTGCTGTTTCTTCCATATGCCGGTAATGGGCTGAAAACGCCTGTTTTGGGACTCTGCAGAGAAAGTGTTTGCAGACTGCTGAATCCACACACGGGTTTAACTCTGGAAGTTGAGTGCACACATTGACAACCGTTCTGTTAGGTAGCTGCATTTTGGATTTAGAAGCAGATATTTCCCTGTGCTTACTGCTGTTTCTTCCGTATGCCGGTAATGGGCTGAAAACGCCTGTTTTGGGAGTCTGCAGAGAAAGTGTTTGCAGACTGCTGAATCCACACACGGGTTTAACTCTGGAAGTTGAGTGCACACATTGACAACCGTTCTGTTAGATAGCTGCGTTTTGGATTTAGAAGCAGATATTTCCCTGTGCTTACTGCTGTTTCTTCCATATGGCGGAAATGGGCTGAAAACGCCTGTTTTGGGATTCTGCAGAGAAAGTGTTTGCAGACTGCTGAATCCACACACGGGTTTAACTCTGGAAGTTGAGTGCACACATTGACAACCGTTCTGTTAGATTGCTGCGCTTTGGATTTAGAAGCAGATATTTCCCTGTGCTTACTGCTGTTTCTTCCATATGCCAGCAAAGGGCTGAAAACGCCTGTTTTGGGACTCTGCAGAGAAAGTGTTTGCAGACTGCTGAATCCACACACGGGTTTAACTCTGGAAGTTGAGTGCACACATTGACAACCGTTCTGTTAAGTAGCTGCGTTTTGGATTTAAAAGCAGATATTTCCCTGTGCTTACTGCTGTTTCTTCCATATGTTGGTAATGGGCTGAAAACGACTATTTTGGGACTCTGCAGAGAAAGAGATTGCAGACTGCTGAATCCACACACCGGTTTAACTCTGGATGTTGAGTGCACACATTGACAACCGTTCTGTTAGATAGCTGCGTTTTGGATTTAGAATCAGATATTTCCCTGTGCTTACTGCTGTTTCTTCCATATGGTGGTAATGGGCTGAAAACGCCTGTTTTGGGACTCTGCAGAGAAAGTGTTTGCAGACTGCTGAATCCACACACGGGTTTAACTCTGGAAGTTGAGTGCACACATTGACAACCGTTCTGTTAGATTGCCGCGTTTTGGATTTAGAAGCAGATATTTCCCTGTGCTTACAGCTGTTTCTTCCATATGCCGGTAATGGGCTGAAAACGCCTGTTTTGGGACTCTGCAGAGAAAGTGTTTGCAGACTGCTGAATCCACACACGGGTTTAACTCTGGAAGTTGAGTGCACACATTGACAACCGTTCTGCTAAGTAGCTGCGTTTTGGATTTAGAAGCAGATATTTCCCTGTGCTTACTGCTGTTTCTTCTATATGCCGGTTAGGGGCTGAAAACGCCTGTTTTGGGACTCTGCAGAGAAAGTGTTTGCAGACTGCTGAATCCACACACGGGTTTATCTCTGGAAGTTGAGTGCACACATTGACAACCGTTCTGTTAGATAGCTGCGTTTTGGATTTAGAAGCAGATATTTCCCTGTGCTTACTGCTGTTTCTTCTATATGCCGGTTAGGGGCTGAAAACGCCTGTTTTGTGACTCTGCAGAGAAAGTGTTTGCAGACTGCTGAATCCACACACGGGTTTATCTCTGGAAGTTGAGTGCACACATTGACAACCGTTCTGTTAGATAGCTGCGTTTTGGATTTAGAAGCAGATATTTCCCTGTGCTTACTGCTGTTTCTTCCATATGCCGGTAAAGGGGTTAAAACGCCTGTTTTGGGACTCTGCAGAGAAAGTGTTTGCAGACTGCTGAATCCACACACGGGTTTAACTCTGGAAGTTGAGTGCACACCTTGACAACCATTCTGTTAGGTAGCTGCGTTTTGGATTTAGAAGCAGATATTTCCCTGTGCTTACTGCTGTTTCTTCCATATGCCGGTAATGGGCTGAAAACGCCTATTTTGGGACTCTGCAGAGAAAGTGTTTGCAGACTGCTGAATCCACACACCGGTTTAACTCTGGAAGTTGAGTGCACACATTGACAACCGTTCTGTTAGATAGCTGCATTTTGGATTTAGAAGCATATATTTCCCTGTGCTTACTGCTGTTTCTTCCATATGCCGGTAATGGGCTGAAAACGCCTGTTTTGGGACTCTGCAGAGAAAGTGTTTGCAGACTGCTGAATCCACACACGGGTTTAACTCTGGAAGTTGAGTGCACACATTGACAACCGTTCTGTTAGGTAGCTGCGTTTTGGATTTAGAAGCAGATATTTCCCTGTGCTTACTGCTGTTTCTTCCATAAGCCGGTAATGGGCTGAAAAGGCCTGTTTTGGGACTCTGCAGAGAAAGTGTTTGCAGACTGCTGAATCCACACACGGGTTTAACTCTGGAAGTTGAGTGCACACTTTGACAACCGTTCTGTTAGATAGCTGCGTTTTGGATTTAGAAGCAGATATTTCCCTGTGCTTACTGCTGTTTCTTCCATATGCCGGTAATGGGCTGAAAACGCCTCTCTTGGGACTCTGCAGAGAAAGAGTTTGCAGACTGCTGAATCCACACACGGGTTTAACTCTGGAAGTTGAGTGCACACATTGACAACCGTTCTTTTAGATAGCTGCGTTTTGGATTTAGAAGCAGATATTTCCCTGTGCTTACTGCTGTTTCTTCCATATGCCGGTAATGGGCTGAAAACGCCTGTTTTGGGACTCTGCAGAGAAAGTGTTTGCAGACTGCTGAATCCACACACGGGTTTCACTGTGGGTGTTGAGGTCACACATTGACAACGGTTCTGTTGGATAGCTGCGTTTTGGATTTAGAAACAGATATTTCCCTGTGCTTTCTGCTGTTTCTTCCATATGGCGGTAATGGGCTGAAAACGCCTGTTTTGGGACTCTGCAGAGAAAGAGTTTGCAGACTGCTGAATCCACATACGGGTTTACCTCTGGAAGTTGAGTGCACACATTGACAACCGTTCTGTTAGGTAGCTGCGTTTTGGATTTAGAAGCAGATATTTCCCTGTGCTTACGGCTGCTTCTTCCATATGCCGGTAATGGGCTGAAAACGCCTGTTTTGGGACTCTGCAGAGAAAGTGTTTGCAGACTGCTGAATCCACACACGGGTTAAACTCTGGAAGTTGAGTGCCCTTATTGACAACCGTCCTGTTAGAAAGCTGCGTTTTAGATTTAGAAGCAGATATTTCCCTGTGCTTACTGCTGTTTCTTCCATATGCCGGTAATGGGCTGAAAACGCCTGTTTTGGGACTCTGCAGAGAAAGTGTTTGCAGACTGCTGAATCCACACATGAGTTTACCTCTGGAAGTTGAGTGCACACATTGACAACCGTTCTGTTAGATAGCTGCGTTTTGGATTTAGAAGCAGATATTTCCCTGTGCTTACTGCTGTTTCTTCCATATGCCGGTAATGGGCGCAAAATGCCTTTTGGGACTCTGCAGAGAAAGTGTTTGCAGACTGCTGAATCCACACACGGGTTTAACTCTGGAAGTTGAGTGCACACATCGACAACCGTTCTCTTAGATAGCTGCGTTTTGGATTTAGAAGCAGATATTTCCCTGTGCTTACTGCTGTTTCTTCCATATGCCGGTAACGGGCTGAAAAGGCCTCTTTTGGGACTCTGGAGAGAAATTGTTTGCAGACTGCTGAATCCACACACGGGTTTACCTCTGGAAGTTGAGTGCACACATTGACAACCGTTCTGTTAGGTAGCTGCGTTTTGGATTTAGAAGCAGATATTTCCCTGTGCTTACTGCTGTTTCTTCCATATGCCGGTAATGGGCTGAAAACGCCTGTTTTGGGAATCTGCAGAGAAAGTGTTTGCAGACTGCTGAATCCACACACGGCTTTAACTATGGAAGTTGAGTGCACACATTGACAACCGTTCTTTTAGATAGCTGCGTATTGGATTTAGAAGCAGATATTTCCCTGTGCTTACTGGTGTTTCTTCCATATGCCGGTAATGGGCTGAAAACGCCTGTTTTGGGACTCTGCAGAGAAAGTGTTTGCAGACTGCTGAATCCACACACGGGTTTAACTCTGGAAAT
The DNA here is from genome assembly GCF_030222135.1 of Aotus nancymaae. Taxonomy (NCBI): domain Eukaryota; kingdom Metazoa; phylum Chordata; class Mammalia; order Primates; family Aotidae; genus Aotus; species Aotus nancymaae. The sequence continues at coordinate 246,685 of NW_026988654.1, forward strand.
TGAGTGCACACATTGAAAACCATCCTGTTAGAAAGCTGCGTTTTGGATTTAAAAGCAGATATTTCCCTGTGCTTACTGCTGTTTCTTCCATATGCCGGTAATGGGCTGAAAACGCCTGTTTTGGGACTCTGCAGAGAAAGTGTTTGCAGACTGCTGAATCCACACACGGGTTGAACTCCGGAAGTTGAGTGCACACATTGACAACCGTTCTGTTTGGTAGCTGCGTTTTGGATTTAGAAGCAGATATTTCCCTGTGCTTACTGCTGTTTCTTCCATATGGCGGTAATGGGCTGAAAACGCCTGTTTTGGGACTTGGCAGAGAAAGTGTTTGCAGACTGCTGAATCCACACACGGGTTTACCTCTGGAAGTTGAGTGCACACATTGACAACCGTTTTGTTAGATAGCTGCATTTTGGATTTAGAAGCAGATATTTCCCTGTGCTTACTGCTGTTTCTTCCATATGCCGGTAATGGGCTGAAAACGTCTGTTGGGACTCTGCAGAGAAAGTGTTTGCAGACTGCTGATTCCACACACGGGTTTAACTCTGGAAGTTGAGTGCACACATCGACAACCGTTCTGTTAGATAGCTGCGTTTTGGATTTAGAAGCAGATATTTCCCTGTGCTTACTGCTGTTTCTTCCATATGCCGGTAATGGGCTGAAAACGCCTCTCTTGGGACTCTGCAGAGAAAGAGTTTGCAGACTGCTGAATCCACACACGGGTTTAACTCTGGAAGTTGAGTGCACACATTGACAACCGTTCTTTTAGATAGCTGCGTTTTGGATTTAGAAGCAGATATTTCCCTGTGCTTACTGCTGTTTCTTCCATATGCCGGTAATGGGCTGAAAACGCCTGTTTTGGGACTCTGCAGAGAAAGTGTTTGCAGACTGCTGAATCCACACACGGGTTTCACTGTGGGTGTTGAGGTCACACATTGACAACGGTTCTGTTGGATAGCTGCGCTTTGGATTTAGAAACAGATATTTCCCTGTGCTTTCTGCTGTTTCTTCCATATGGCGGTAATGGGCTGAAAACGCCTGTTTTGGGACTCTGCAGAGAAAGAGTTTGCAGACTGCTGAATCCACATACGGGTTTACCTCTGGAAGTTGAGTGCACACATTGACAACCGTTCTGTTAGGTAGCTGCGTTTTGGATTTAGAAGCAGATATTTCCCTGTGCTTACGGCTGCTTCTTCCATATGCCGGTAATGGGCTGAAAACGCCTGTTTTGGGACTCTGCAGAGAAAGTGTTTGCAGACTGCTGAATCCACACACGGGTTAAACTCTGGAAGTTGAGTGCCCTTATTGACAACCGTCCTGTTAGAAAGCTGCGTTTTAGATTTAGAAGCAGATATTTCCCTGTGCTTACTGCTGTTTCTTCCATATGCCGGTAATGGGCTGAAAACGCCTGTTTTGGGACTCTGCAGAGAAAGTGTTTGCAGACTGCTGAATCCACACATGAGTTTACCTCTGGAAGTTGAGTGCACACATTGACAACCGTTCTGTTAGATAGCTGCGTTTTGGATTTAGAAGCAGATATTTCCCTGTGCTTACTGCTGTTTCTTCCATATGCCGGTAATGGGCGGAAAATGCCTTTTGGGACTCTGCAGAGAAAGTGTTTGCAGACTGCTGAATCCACACACGGGTTTAACTCTGGAAGTTGAGTGCACACATCGACAACCGTTCTCTTAGATAGCTGCGTTTTGGATTTAGAAGCAGATATTTCCCTGTGCTTACTGCTGTTTCTTCCATATGCCGGTAACGGGCTGAAAAGGCCTCTTTTGGGACTCTGGAGAGAAATTGTTTGCAGACTGCTGAATCCACACACGGGTTTACCTCTGGAAGTTGAGTGCACACATTGACAACCGTTCTGTTAGGTAGCTGCGTTTTGGATTTAGAAGCAGATATTTCCCTGTGCTTACTGCTGTTTCTTCCATATGCCGGTAATGGGCTGAAAACGCCTGTTTTGGGAATCTGCAGAGAAAGTGTTTGCAGACTGCTGAATCCACACACGGCTTTAACTATGGAAGTTGAGTGCACACATTGACAACCGTTCTTTTAGATAGCTGCGTATTGGATTTAGAAGCAGATATTTCCCTGTGCTTACTGGTGTTTCTTCCATATGCCGGTAATGGGCTGAAAACGCCTGTTTTGGGACTCTGCAGAGAAAGTGTTTGCAGACTGCTGAATCCACACACGGGTTTAACTCTGGAAATTGAGTGCACACATTGAAAACCATCCTGTTAGAAAGCTGCGTTTTGGATTTAAAAGCAGATATTTCCCTGTGCTTACTGCTGTTTCTTCCATATGCCGGTAATGGGCTGAAAACGCCTGTTTTGGGACTCTGCAGAGAAAGTGTTTGCAGACTGCTGAATCCACACACGGGTTGAACTCCGGAAGTTGAGTGCACACATTGACAACCGTTCTGTTTGGTAGCTGCGTTTTGGATTTAGAAGCAGATATTTCCCTGTGCTTACTGCTGTTTCTTCCATATGGCGGTAATGGGCTGAAAACGCCTGTTTTGGGACTTGGCAGAGAAAGTGTTTGCAGACTGCTGAATCCACACACGGGTTTACCTCTGGAAGTTGAGTGCACACATTGACAACCGTTTTGTTAGATAGCTGCATTTTGGATTTAGAAGCAGATATTTCCCTGTGCTTACTGCTGTTTCTTCCATATGCCGGTAATGGGCTGAAAACGTCTGTTGGGACTCTGCAGAGAAAGTGTTTGCAGACTGCTGATTCCACACACGGGTTTAACTCTGGAAGTTGAGTGCACACATCGACAACCGTTCTGTTAGATAGCTGCGTTTTGGATTTAGAAGCAGATATTTCCCTGTGCTTACTGCTGTTTCTTCCATATACCGGTAACGGGCTGAAAAGGCCTGCTTTGGGACTCTGGAGAGAAAGTGTTTGCAGACTGCTGAATCCACACACGGGTTTAAATCTGGAAGTTGAGTGCACACATTGACAACCGTTCTGTTAGGTAGCTGCACTTTGGATTTAGAAGCAGATATTTCCCTGTGCTTACTGCTGTTTCTTCCATATGCCGGTAATGGGCTGAAAACGCCTGTTTTGGGACTCTGCAGGGAAAGTGTTTGCAGACTGCTGAATCCACATACGGGTTTACCTCTGGAAGTTGAGTGCACACATTGACAACCGTTCTGTTAGGTAGCTGCGTTTTGGATTTAGAAGCAGATATTTCCCTGTGCTTACGGCTGCTTCTTCCATATGCCGGTAATGGGCTGAAAACGCCTGTTTTGGGACTCTGCAGAGAAAGAGTTTGCAGACTGCTGAATCCACACACGGGTTTAACTCTGGAAGTTGAGTGCACACATTGACAACCGTTCTTTTAGATAGCTGCGTTTTGGATTTAGAAGCAGATATTTCCCTGTGCTTACTGCTGTTTCTTCCATATGCCGGTAATGGGCTGAAAACGCCTGTTTTGGGACTCTGCAGAGAAAGTGTTTGCAGACTGCTGAATCCACACACGGGTTTCACTGTGGGTGTTGAGGTCACACATTGACAACGGTTCTGTTGGATAGCTGCGTTTTGGATTTAGAAACAGATATTTCCCTGTGCTTTCTGCTGTTTCTTCCATATGGCGGTAATGGGCTGAAAACGCCTGTTTTGGGACTCTGCAGAGAAAGAGTTTGCAGACTGCTGAATCCACATACGGGTTTACCTCTGGAAGTTGAGTGCACACATTGACAACCGTTCTGTTAGGTAGCTGCGTTTTGGATTTAGAAGCAGATATTTCCCTGTGCTTACGGCTGCTTCTTCCATATGCCGGTAATGGGCTGAAAACGCCTGTTTTGGGACTCTGCAGAGAAAGTGTTTGCAGACTGCTGAATCCACACACGGGTTAAACTCTGGAAGTTGAGTGCCCTTATTGACAACCGTCCTGTTAGAAAGCTGCGTTTTAGATTTAGAAGCAGATATTTCCCTGTGCTTACTGCTGTTTCTTCCATATGCCGGTAATGGGCTGAAAACGCCTGTTTTGGGACTCTGCAGAGAAAGTGTTTGCAGACTGCTGAATCCACACATGAGTTTACCTCTGGAAGTTGAGTGCACACATTGACAACCGTTCTGTTAGATAGCTGCGTTTTGGATTTAGAAGCAGATATTTCCCTGTGCTTACTGCTGTTTCTTCCATATGCCGGTAATGGGCGGAAAATGCCTTTTGGGACTCTGCAGAGAAAGTGTTTGCAGACTGCTGAATCCACACACGGGTTTAACTCTGGAAGTTGAGTGCACACATCGACAACCGTTCTCTTAGATAGCTGCGTTTTGGATTTAGAAGCAGATATTTCCCTGTGCTTACTGCTGTTTCTTCCATATGCCGGTAACGGGCTGAAAAGGCCTCTTTTGGGACTCTGGAGAGAAATTGTTTGCAGACTGCTGAATCCACACACGGGTTTACCTCTGGAAGTTGAGTGCACACATTGACAACCGTTCTGTTAGGTAGCTGCGTTTTGGATTTAGAAGCAGATATTTCCCTGTGCTTACTGCTGTTTCTTCCATATGCCGGTAATGGGCTGAAAACGCCTGTTTTGGGAATCTGCAGAGAAAGTGTTTGCAGACTGCTGAATCCACACACGGGTTTACCTCTGGAAGTTGAGTGCACACATTGACAACCGTTCTTTTAGATAGGTGCGTATTGGATTTAGAAGCAGATATTTCCCTGTGCTTACTGGTGTTTCTTCCATATGCCGGTAATGGGCTGAAAACGCCTGTTTTGGGACTCTGCAGAGAAAGTGTTTGCAGACTGCTGAATCCACACACGGGTTTAACTCTGGAAATTGAGTGCACACATTGAAAACCATCCTGTTAGAAAGCTGCGTTTTGGATTTAAAAGCAGATATTTCCCTGTGCTTACTGCTGTTTCTTCCATATGCCGGTAATGGGCTGAAAACGCCTGTTTTGGGACTCTGCAGAGAAAGTGTTTGCAGACTGCTGAATCCACACACGGGTTGAACTCCGGAAGTTGAGTGCACACATTGACAACCGTTCTGTTTGGTAGCTGCGTTTTGGATTTAGAAGCAGATATTTCCCTGTGCTTACTGCTGTTTCTTCCATATGGCGGTAATGGGCTGAAAACGCCTGTTTTGGGACTTGGCAGAGAAAGTGTTTGCAGACTGCTGAATCCACACACGGGTTTACCTCTGGAAGTTGAGTGCACACATTGACAACCGTTTTGTTAGATAGCTGCATTTTGGATTTAGAAGCAGATATTTCCCTGTGCTTACTGCTGTTTCTTCCATATGCCGGTAATGGGCTGAAAACGTCTGTTGGGACTCTGCAGAGAAAGTGTTTGCAGACTGCTGATTCCACACACGGGTTTAACTCTGGAAGTTGAGTGCACACATCGACAACCGTTCTGTTAGATAGCTGCGTTTTGGATTTAGAAGCAGATATTTCCCTGTGCTTACTGCTGTTTCTTCCATATACCGGTAACGGGCTGAAAAGGCCTGCTTTGGGACTCTGGAGAGAAAGTGTTTGCAGACTGCTGAATCCACACACGGGTTTAAATCTGGAAGTTGAGTGCACACATTGACAACCGTTCTGTTAGGTAGCTGCACTTTGGATTTAGAAGCAGATATTTCCCTGTGCTTACTGCTGTTTCTTCCATATGCCGGTAATGGGCTGAAAACGCCTGTTTTGGGACTCTGCAGGGAAAGTGTTTGCAGACTGCTGAATCCACATACGGGTTTACCTCTGGAAGTTGAGTGCACACATTGACAACCGTTCTGTTAGGTAGCTGCGTTTTGGATTTAGAAGCAGATATTTCCCTGTGCTTACGGCTGCTTCTTCCATATGCCGGTAATGGGCTGAAAACGCCTGTTTTGGGACTCTGCAGAGAAAGTGTTTGCAGACTGCTGAATCCACACACGGGTTTAACTCTGGAAGTTGAGTGCCCACATTGACAACCGTCCTGTTAGAAAGCTGCGTTTTAGATTTAGAAGCAGATATTTCCCTGTGCTTACTGCTGTTTCTTCCATATGCCGGTAATGGGCTGAAAACGCCTGTTTTGCGACTCTGCAGAGAAAGTGTTTGCAGACTGCTGAATCCACACATGGGTTTACCTCTGGAAGTTGAGTGCACACATTGACAGCCGTTCTGTTAGATAGCTGCGTTTTGGATTTAGAAGCAGATATTTCCCTGTGCTTACTGCTGTTTCTTCCATATGCCGGTAATGGGCGGAAAATGCCTTTTGGGACTCTGCAGAGAAAGTGTTTGCAGACTGCTGAATCCACACACGGGTTTATCTCTGGAAGTTGAGTGCACACATCAACAACCGTTCTCTTAGATAGCTGCGTTTTGGATTTAGAAGCAGATATTTCCCTGTGCTTACTGCTGTTTATTCCATATGCCGGTAACGGGCTGAAAAGGCCTCTTTTGGGACTCTGGAGAGAAATTGTTTGCAGACTGCTGAATCCACACACGGGTTTAACTCTGGAAGTTGAGTGCACACATTGACAACCGTTCTGTTAGGTAGCTGCGTTTTGGATTTAGAAGCAGATATTTCCCTGTGCTTACTGCTGTTTCTTCCATATGCCGGTAATGGGCTGAAAACGCCTGTTTTGGGACTCTGCAGAGAAAGTGTTTGCAGACTGCTGAATCTACACACGGCTTTAACTCTGGAAGTTGAGTGCACACATTGACAACCGTTCTGTTAGATAGCTGCGTTTTGGATTTAGAAGCAGATATTTCCCTGTGCTTACTGCTGTTTCTTCCATATGCCGGTAACGGGCTGAAAACGCCTGTTTTGGGACTCTGCAGAGAAAGTGTTTGCAGACTGCTGAATCCACACACGGGTTTAACTCTGGAAGTTGAGGGCACACATTGACAACCGTTCTGTTAGATAGCTGCGTTTTGGATTTAGAAGCAGATATTTCCCTGTGCTTACTGCTGTTTCTTCCATATGCCGGTAATGGGCTGAAAACGCCTGTTTTGGGACTCTGCAGAGAAAGTGTTTGCAGACTGCTGAATCCACACACGGGTTTAACTCTGGAAGTTGAGTGCACACATTGACAACCTTTCTGTTAGATAGCTGCGTTTTGGATTTAGAAGCAGATATTTCCCTGTGCTTACTGCTGTTTCTTCCATATGCCGGTAATGGGCTGAAAACGCATGTTTTGGGACTCTGCAGAGAAAGTGTTTCCAGACTGCTGAATCCACACACCGGTTTAACTCTGGAAGTTGAGTGCACACATTGACAACCGTTCTGTTAGATAGCTGCGTTTTGGATTTAGAAGCAGATATTTCCCTGTGCTTACTGCTGTTTCTTCCATATGCCGGTAATGGGCTGAAAACGCTTGTTTTGGGACTCCGCGGAGAAAGTGTTTGCAGAGTGCTGAATCCACACACGGGTTTAACTCTGGAAGTTGAGTGCACACAATGACAAACGTTTTGTTAGGTAGCTTCGCTTTGGATTTAGAAGCAGATATTTCCCTGTGCTTACTGCTGTTTCTTCCATATGCCGGAAATGGGCTGAAAACGCCTGTTTTGGGACTCTGCAGAGAAAGTGTTTGCAGACTGCTGAATCCACACACGGGTTTACCTCTGTAAGTTGATTGCACACATTGACAACCGTTCTGTTACATAGCTGCATTTTGGATTTAGAAACAGATATTTCCCTGTGCTTACTGCTGTTTCTTCCATATGCCGGTAAAGGGGTTAAAACGCCTGTTTTGGGACTCTGCAGAGAAAGTGTTTGCAGACTGCTGAATCCACACACGGGTTGAACTCTGGAAGTTGAGTGCACACATTGACAACCGTTCTGTTAGATAGCTGCGTTTTGGATTTAGAAGCAGATATTTCCCTGTGCTTACTGCTGTTTCTTCCATATGCCGGTAATGGGCTGAAAACGCCTGTTTTGGGACTCTGCAGAGAAAGTGATTGCAGACTGCTGAATCCACACACGGGTTTAACTCTGGAAGTTGAGTGCACACATTGACAACCGTTTTGTTAGATAGCTGCGTTTTGGATTTACAAGCAGATATTTCCCTGTGCTTACTGCTGTTTCTTCCATATGCCGGTAATGGGCTGAAAACGCCTGTTTTGGGACTCTGCAGAGAAAGTGTTTGCAGACTGCTGAATCCACACACGGGTTTAACTCTGGAAGTTGAGTGCACACATTGACAACCGTTCTGTTAGGTAGGTTCGTTTTGGATTTAGAAGCAGATATTTCCCTGTGCTTACTGCTGTTTCTTCCATATGCCGGTAATGGGCTGAAAACGTCTGTTTTGGGACTCTGCAGAGAAAGATTTTGCAGACGGCTGAATCCACACACGGGTTTAACTCTGGAAGTTGAGTGCACACATTGACAACCGTTCTGTTAGATAGCTGCGTTTTGGATTTAGAAGCAGATATTTCCCTGTGCTTACTGCTGTTTCTTCCATATGGCGGTAATGGGCTGAAAACGCCTGTTTTGGGATTCTGCAGAGAAAGTGTTTGCAGACTGCTGAATCCACACACGGGTTTAACTCTGGAAGTTTAGTGCGCACATTGACAACCGTTCTGTTAGATAGCTGCGTTTTGGATTTAGAAGCAGATATTTCTCTGTGATTACGGCTGTTTCTTCCATATGCCGGTAATGGGCTGAAAACGCCTGTTTTGGGACTCTGCAGAGAAAGTGTTTGCAGACTGCTGAATCCACACACGGATTTAACTCTGGAAGTTGAGTACACACATTGACAACCGTTCTGTTAGATTGCCGCGTTTTGGATTTAGAAGCAGATATTTCCCTGTGCTTACTGCTGTTTCTTCCATATGCCGGTAATGGGCTGAAAACGCCTGTTTTGGGACTCTGCAGTGAAAGTGTTTGCAGACTGCTGAATCCACACACGGGTTTAACTCTGGAAGTTGAGTGCACACATTGACAACCGTTCTGCTAAGTAGCTGCGTTTTGGATTTAGAAGCAGATATTTCCCTGTGCTTACTGCTGTTTCTTCCATATGCCGGTAATGGGCTGAAAACGCCTGTTTTGGGACTCTGCAGAGAAAGAGTTTGCAGACGGCTGAATCCACACATGGGTTTAACTCTGGAAGTTGAGTGCACACATTGACAACCGTTCTGTTAGATAGCTGCGTTTTGGATTTAGAAGCAGATATTTCCCTGTGCTTACTGCTGTTTCTTCCATATGCCGGTAATGGGCTGAAAACGCCTGTTTTGGGACTCTGCAGAGAAAGTGTTTGCAGACTGCTGAATCCACACACGGGGTTAACTCTGGAATTTGAGTGCAAACATTGACGACCGTTCTGTTAGGTAGCTGCGTTTTGGATTTAGAAGCAGATATTACCTGTGCTTACTGCCGTTTCTTCCATATTCCGGTAATGGGCTGAAAACGCCTGTTTTGGGACTCTGCAGAGAAAGTGTTTGCAGACTGCTGAATCCACACACGGGTTTAACTCTGGAAGTTGAGTGCACACATTGACACCCGTTCTGTTAGATAGCTGCGTTTTGGATTTAGAAGCAGATATTTCCCTGTGCTTACTGCTGTTTCTTCCATATGCCGGTAATTGGCTGAAAACGCCTGTTTTGGGACTCTGCAGGGAAAGAGTTTGCAGACTGCTGAATCCACACACCGGTTTAACTCTGGAAGTTGAGGGCACACATTGACAACCGTTCTGTTAGATAGCTGCGTTTTGGATTTAGAAGCAGATATTTCCCTGTGCTTACTGCTGTTTCTTCCATATGCCGGTAATGGTCTGAAAACGCCTGTTTTGGGACTCTGCAGAGAAAGTGTTTGCAGACTGCTGAATCCACACACCCGTTTAACTCTGGAAGTTGAGTGCACACATTGACAACCGTTCTGTTAGATAGCTGCGTTTTGGATTTAGAAGCAGATATTTCCCTGTGCTTACTGCTGTTTCTTCCATATGCCGGTAATGGGCTGAAAACGCCTGTTTTGGGACTCTGCAGAGAAAGTGTTTGCAGACTGCTGAATCCACACACGGGTTTAACTCTGGAAGTTGAGTGCACACATTGAAAACCGTTTTGTTAGGTAGCTGCGTTTTGGATTTAGAAGCAGATATTTCCCTGTGCTTACTGCTGTTTCTTCCATATGCCGGTAATGGGCTGAAAACGCCTGTTTTGGGACTCTGCAGAGAAAGTGTTTGCAGACTGCTGAATCCACACACGGGTTTAACTCTGGAAGTTGAGTGCACACATTGACAACCGTTCTGTTAGATAGTTGCGTTTTGGATTTAGAAGCAGATATTTCCCTGTGCTTACTGCTGTTTCTTCCATATGCCGGTAATGGGCTGAAAACGCCTGTTTTGGGACTCTGCAGAGAAAGTGATTGCAGACTGCTGAATCCACACACGGGTTTAACTCTGGAAGTTGAGTGCACACATTGACAACCGTTTTGTTAGATAGCTGCGTTTTGGATTTAGAAGCAGATATTTCCCTGTTCTTACTGCTGTTTCTTCCATATGCCGGTAATGGGCTGAAAACGTCTGTTTTGGGACTCTGCAGAGAAAGTGTTTGCAGACTGCTGGATCCACACACGGGTTTAACTCTGGAAGTTGAGTGCACACTTTGACAGCCGTTCTGTTAGATAGCTGCGTTTTGGATTTAGAAGCAGATATTTCCCTGTGCTTACTGCTGTTTGTTCCATATGGTGGTAATGGGCTGAAAACGCCTGTTTTGGGACTCTGCAGAGAAAGTGTTTGCAGACTGCTGAATCCACACACGGGTTGAACTCTGGAAGTTGAGTGCACACATTGACAACCGTTCTGTTAGATAGTTGCGTTTTGGATTTAGAAGCAGATATTTCCCTGTGCTTACTGGTGTTTCTTCCATATGCCGGTAATGGGCTGAAAACGCCTGTTTTGGGACTCTGCAGAGAAAGTGTTTGCAGACTGCTGAATCCACACACGGGTTTAACTCTGGAAGTTGAGAGCACACATTGACAACCGTTCTGTTAGATAGCTGCGTTTTGGATTTAGAATCAGATATTTCCCTGTGCTTACTGCTGTTTCTTCCATATGCCGGTAAAGGGCTGAAAACGCCTGTTTTGGGACTCTGCAGAGAAAGTGTTTGCAGACTGCTGAATCCACACACGGGTTGAACTCTGTAAATTGAGTGCACACATTGACAAACGTTCTGTTAGGTAGCTGCGTTTTGGATTTAGAAGCAGATATTTCCCTGTGCTAACTGCTGTTTCTTCCATATGTCGGTAACGGGCTGAAAACGCCTGTTTTGGGACTCTGCAGAGAAAGAGTTTGCAGACTGCTGAATCCACACACGGGTTTAACTCTGGAAGTTGAGTGCACACATTGACACCCGTTCTGTTAGATAGCTGCGTTTTGGATTTAGAAGCAGATATTTCCCTGTGCTTACTGCTGTTTCTTCCATATGCCGGTAATTGGCTGAAAACGCCTGTTTTGGGACTCTGCAGGGAAAGAGTTTGCAGACTGCTGAATCCACACACCGGTTTAACTCTGGAAGTTGAGGGCACACATTGACAACCGTTCTGTTAGATAGCTGCGTTTTGGATTTAGAAGCAGATATTTCCCTGTGCTTACTGCTGTTTCTTCCATATGCCGGTAATGGTCTGAAAACGCCTGTTTTGGGACTCTGCAGAGAAAGTGTTTGCAGACTGCTGAATCCACACACCCGTTTAACTCTGGAAGTTGAGTGCACACATTGACAACCGTTCTGTTAGATAGCTGCGTTTTGGATTTAGAAGCAGATATTTCCCTGTGCTTACTGCTGTTTCTTCCATATGCCGGTAATGGGCTGAAAACGCCTGTTTTGGGACTCTGCAGAGAAAGTGTTTGCAGACTGCTGAATCCACACACGGGTTTAACTCTGGAAGTTGAGTGCACACATTGAAAACCGTTTTGTTAGGTAGCTGCGTTTTGGATTTAGAAGCAGATATTTCCCTGTGCTTACTGCTGTTTCTTCCATATGCCGGTAATGGGCTGAAAACGCCTGTTTTGGGACTCTGCAGAGAAAGTGTTTGCAGACTGCTGAATCCACACACGGGTTTAACTCTGGAAGTTGAGTGCACACATTGACAACCGTTCTGTTAGATAGTTGCGTTTTGGATTTAGAAGCAGATATTTCCCTGTGCTTACTGCTGTTTCTTCCATATGCCGGTAATGGGCTGAAAACGCCTGTTTTGGGACTCTGCAGAGAAAGTGATTGCAGACTGCTGAATCCACACACGGGTTTAACTCTGGAAGTTGAGTGCACACATTGACAACCGTTTTGTTAGATAGCTGCGTTTTGGATTTAGAAGCAGATATTTCCCTGTTCTTACTGCTGTTTCTTCCATATGCCGGTAATGGGCTGAAAACGTCTGTTTTGGGACTCTGCAGAGAAAGTGTTTGCAGACTGCTGGATCCACACACGGGTTTAACTCTGGAAGTTGAGTGCACACTTTGACAACCGTTCTGTTAGATAGCTGCGTTTTGGATTTAGAAGCAGATATTTCCCTGTGCTTACTGCTGTTTGTTCCATATGGTGGTAATGGGCTGAAAACGCCTGTTTTGGGACTCTGCAGAGAAAGTGTTTGCAGACTGCTGAATCCACACACGGGTTGAACTCTGGAAGTTGAGTGCACACATTGACAACCGTTCTGTTAGATAGTTGCGTTTTGGATTTAGAAGCAGATATTTCCCTGTGCTTACTGCTGTTTCTTCCATATGCCGGTAATGGGCTGAAAACGCCTGTTTTGGGACTCTGCAGAGAAAGTGATTGCAGACTGCTGAATCCACACACGGGTTTAACTCTGGAAGTTGAGTGCACACATTGACAACCGTTTTGTTAGATAGCTGCGTTTTGGATTTAGAAGCAGATATTTCCCTGTGCTTACTGCTGTTTCTTCCATATGCCGGTAATGGGCTGAAAACGCCTGTTTTGGGACTCTGCAGAGAAAGAGTTTGCAGACGGCTGAATCCACACACGGGTTTAACTCTGGAAGTTGAGGGCACACATTGACAACCGTTCTGTTAGATAGCTTCGTTTTGGATTTAGAAGCAGATATTTCCCTGTGCTTACTGCTGTTTCTTCCATATGGCGGTAATGGGCTGAAAACGCCTGTTTTGGGATTCTGCAGAGAAAGTGTTTGCAGACTGCTGAATCCACACACGGGTTTAACTCTGGAAGGTGAGTGCACACATTGACAACCGTTTTGTTAGATAGCTGCGTTTTGGATTTACAAGCAGATATTTCCCTGTGCTTACTGCTGTTTCTTCCATATGCCGGTAATGGGCTGAAAACGCCTGTTTTGGGACTCTGCAGAGGAAGTGTTTGCAGACTGCTGAATCCACACACGGGTTTAACTCTGGATGTTGAGTGCACACATTGACAACCGTTCTGTTAGGTAGCTGCGTTTTGGATTTAGAAGCAGATATTTCCCTGTGCTTACTGCTGTTTCTTCCATATGCCGGTAATGGGCTGAAAACGTCTGTTTTGGGACTCTGCAGAGAAAGAGTTTGCAGACGGCTGAATCCACACACGGGTTTATCTCTGGAAGTTGAGTGCACACATTGACAACCGTTCTGTTAGATAGCTGCGTTTTGGATTTAGAAGCAGATATTTCCCTGTGCTTACTGCTGTTTCTTCCATATGGCGGTAATGGGCTGAAAACGCCTGTTTTGGGATTCTGCAGAGAAAGTGTTTGCAGACTGCTGAATCCACACACGGGTTTAACTCTGGAAGTTGAGTGCGCACATTGACAACCGTTCTTTTAGATAGCTGCGTTTTGGATTTAGAAGCAGATATTTCTCTGTGATTACGGCTGTTTCTTCCATATGCCGGTAATGGGCTGAAAACGCCTGTTTTGGGACTCTGCAGAGAAAGTGTTTGCAGACTGCTGAATCCACACACGGGTTGAACTCTGTAAATTGAGTGCACACATTGACAAACGTTCTGTTAGGTAGCTGCGTTTTGGATTTAGAAGCAGATATTTCCCTGTGCTAACTGCTGTTTCTTCCATATGTCGGTAACGGGCTGAAAACGCCTGTTTTGGGACTCTGCAGAGAAAGAGTTTGCAGACTGCTGAATCCACACACGGGTTTAACTCTGGAAGTTGAGTGCACACATTGACACCCGTTCTGTTAGATAGCTGCCTTTTGGATTTAGAAGCAGATATTTCCCTGTGCTTACTGCTGTTTCTTCCATATGCCGGTAATTGGCTGAAAACGCCTGTTTTGGGACTCTGCAGGGAAAGAGTTTGCAGACTGCTGAATCCACACACCGGTTTAACTCTGGAAGTTGAGGGCACACATTGACAACCGTTCTGTTAGATAGCTGCGTTTTGGATTTAGAATCATATATTTCCCTGTGCTTACTGCTGTTTCTTCCATATGCCGGTAATGGTCTGAAAACGCCTGTTTTGGGACTCTGCAGAGAAAGTGTTTGCAGACTGCTGAATCCACACACCCGTTTAACTCTGGAAGTTGAGTGCACACATTGACAACCGTTCTGTTAGATAGCTGCGTTTTGGATTTAGAAGCAGATATTTCCCTGTGCTTACTGCTGTTTCTTCCATATGCCGGTAATGGGCTGAAAACGCCTGTTTTGGGACTCTGCAGAGAAAGTGTTTGCAGACTGCTGAATCCACACACGGGTTTAACTCTGGAACTTGAGTGCACACATTGACAACCGTTTTGTTAGGTAGCTGCGTTTTGGATTTAGAAGCAGATATTTCCCTGTGCTTACTGCTGTTTCTTCCATATGCCGGTAATGGGCTGAAAACGCCTGTTTTGGGACCCTGCAGAGAAAGTGTTTGCAGACTGCTGAATCCACACACGGGTTGAACTCTGGAAGTTGAGTGCACACATTGACAACCGTTCTGTTACATAGTTGCGTTTTGGATTTAGAAGCAGATATTTCCCTGTGCTTACTGCTGTTTCTTCCATATGCCGGTAATTGGCTGAAAACGCCTGTTTTGGGACTCTGCAGAGAAAGTGATTGCAGACTGCTGAATCCACACACGGGTTTAACTCTGGAAGTTGAGTGCACACATTGACAACCGTTTTGTTAGATAGCTGCGTTTTGGATTTAGAAGCAGATATTTCCCTGTTCTTACTGCTGTTTCTTCCATATGCCGGTAATGGCCTGAAAACGTCTGTTTTGGGACTCTGCAGAGAAAGTGTTTGCAGACTGCTGAATCCACACACGGGTTTAACTCTGGAAGTTGAGTGCACACTTTGACAACCGTTCTGTTAGATAGCTGCGTTTTGGATTTAGAAGCAGATATTTCCCTGTGCTTACTGCTGTTTGTTCCATATGGTGGTAATGGGCTGAAAACGCCTGTTTTGGGACTCTGCAGAGAAAGTGTTTGCAGACTGCTGAATCCACACACGGGTTGAACTCTGGAAGTTGAGTGCACACATTGACAACCGTTCTGTTAGATAGTTGCGTTTTGGATTTAGAAGCAGATATTTCCCTGTGCTTACTGCTGTTTCTTCCATATGCCGGTAATGGGCTGAAAACGCCTGTTTTGGGACTCTGCAGAGAAAGTGATTGCAGACTGCTGAATCCACACACGGGTTTAACTCTGGAAGTTGAGTGCACACATTGACAACCGTTTTGTTAGATAGCTGCGTTTTGGATTTACAAGCAGATATTTCCCTGTGCTTACTGCTGTTTCTTCCATATGCCGGTAATGGGCTGAAAACGCCTGTTTTGGGACTCTGCAGAGAAAGAGTTTGCAGACGGCTGAATCCACACACGGGTTTAACTCTGGAAGTTGAGTGCACACATTGACAACCGTTCTGTTAGAAAGCTGCGTTTTGGATTTAGAAGCAGATATTTCCCTGTGCTTACTGCTGTTTCTTCCATATGGCGGTAATGGGCTGAAAACGCCTGTTTTGGGATTCTGCAGAGAAAGTGTTTGCAGACTGCTGAATCCACACACGGGTTTAACTCTGGAAGTTGAGTGCACACATTGACAACCGTTCTGTTAGATAGCTGCGTTTTGGATTTAGAAGCAGATATTTCCCTGTGATTACGACTGTTTCTTCCATATGCCGGTAATGGGCTGAAAACGCCTGTTTTGGGACTCTGCAGAGAAAGTGTTTGCAGACTGCTGAATCCACACACGGATTTAACTCTGGAAGTTGAGTACACACACTGACAACCCTTCTGTTAGATTGCCGCGTTTTGGATTTAGAAGCAGATATTTCCCTGTGCTTACTGCTGTTTCTTCCATATGCCTGTAATGGGCTGAAAACGCCTGTTTTGGGACTCTGCAGAGAAAGTGTTTGCAGACTGCAGAATCCTCACACGGGTTTAACTCTGGAAGTTGAGTGCACACATGGACAACCGTCCTGTTAGATAGGTGCGTTTTGGATTTAGAAGCAGATATTTCCCTGTGCTTACTGCTGTTTCTTCTATATGCCGGTTAGGGGCTGAAAACGCCTGTTTTGGGAGTCTGCAGAGAAAGTGTTTGCAGACTGCTGAATCCACACACGGGTTTATCTCTGGAAGTTGAGTGCACACATTGACAACCGTTCTGTTAGATAGCTGCGTTTTGGATTTAGAAGCAGATATTTCCCTGTGTTTACTGCTGTTTCTTCCATATGCCGGTAAAGGGGTTAAAACGCCTGTTTTGGGACTCTGCAGAGAAAGTGTTTGCAGACTGCTGAATCCACACACGGGTTTAACTCTGGAAGTTGAGTGCACACCTTGACAACCATTCTGTTAGGTAGCTGCGTTTTGGATTTAGAAGCAGATATTTCCCTGTGCTTACTGCTGTTTCTTCCATATGCCGGTAATGGGCTGAAAACGCCTATTTTGGGACTCTGCAGAGAAAGTGTTTGCAGACTGCTGAATCCACACACCGGTTTAACTCTGGAAGTTGAGTGCACACATTGACAACCGTTCTGTTAGATAGCTGCGTTTTGGATTTAGAAGCACATATTTCCCTGTGCTTACTGCTGTTTCTTCCATAAGCCGGTAATGGGCTGAAAACGCCTGTTTTGGGACTCTGCAGAGAAAGTGTTTGCAGACTGCTGAATCCACACACGGGTTTAACTCTGGAAGTTGAGTGCACACATTGACAACCGTTCTGTTAGGTAGCTGCGTTTTGGATTTAGAAGCAGATATTTCCCTGTGCTTACTGCTGTTTCTTCCATATGCCGGTAATGGGCTGAAAACGCCTGTTTTGGGACTCTGCAGAGAAAGTGTTTGCAGACTGCTGAATCCACACACGGGTTTAACTCTGGAAGTTGAGTGCACACTTTGACAACCGTTCTGTTAGATAGCTGCGTTTTGGATTTAGAAGCAGATATTTCCCTGTGCTTACCGCTGTTTCTTCCATATGCCGGTAATGAGCTGAAAACGCCTCTTTTGGGACTCTGCAGAGAAAGAGTTTGCAGACTGCTGAATCCACACACGGGTTTAACTCTGGAAGTTGAGTGCACACATTGACAACCGTTCTTTTAGATAGCTGCGTTTTGGATTTAGAAGCAGATATTTCCCTGTGCTTACTGCTGTTTCTTCCATATGCCGGTAACGGGCTGAAAACGCCTGTTTTGTGACTCTGCAGAGAAAGTGTTTGCAGACTGCTGAATCCACACACGGGTTTCACTGTGGGTGTTGAGCTCACACATTGACAACGGTTCTGTTGGATAGCTGCGTTTTGGATTTAGAAGCAGATATTTCCCTGTGCTTTCTGCTGTTTCTTCCATATGCCAGTAATGGGCTGAAAACGCCTGTTTTGGGACTCTGCAGAGAAAGAGTTTGCAGACTGCTGAATCCACACAAGGGTTGAACTCTGGACGTTGAGTGCACACATTGACAACCGTTCTGTTAGATAGCTGCGTTTTGGATTTAGAAGCAAATATTTCCCTGTGCTTACTGCTGTTTCTTCCATATGCCGGTAATGGGCTGAAAACGCCTGTTTTGGGACTCTGCAGAGAAAGTGTTTGCAGACTGCTGAATCCACACACGGGTTTACCTCTCGAAGTTGAGTGCACACATTGACAACCATCCTGTTAGAAAGCTGCGTTTTGGATTTACAAGCAGATATTTCCCTGTGCTTACTGCTGTTTCTTCCATATGCCGGTAATGGGCGGAAAACGCCTGTTTTGGGACTCTGCAGAGAAAGTGTTTGCAGACTGCTGAATCCACACACGGGTTGAACTCCGGAAGTTGAGTGCACACATTGACAACCGTTCTGTTAGATAGCTGCGTTTTGGATTTAGAAGCAGATATTTCCCTGTGCTTACTGCTGTTTCTTCCATATGGCGGTAATGGGCTGAAAACGCCTGTTTTGGGACTCGGCAGAGAAAGTGTTTGCAGACTGCTGAATCCACACACGGGTTTACCTCTGGAAGTTGAGTGCACAAATTGACAACCGTTTTGTTAGATAGCTGCATTTTGGATTTAGAAGCAGATATTTCCCTGTGCTTACTGCTGTTTCTTCCATATGCCGGTAATGGGCTGAAAACGTCTGTTGGGACTCTGCAGAGAAAGTGTTTGCAGACTGCTGATTCCACACACGGGTTTAACTCTGGAAGTTGAGTGCACACATCGACAACCGTTCTGTTAGATAGCTGCGTTTTGGATTTAGAAGCAGATATTTCCCTGTGCTTACTGCTGTTTCTTCCATATACCGGTAACGGGCTGAAAAGGCCTGTTTTGGGACTCTGGAGAGAAAGTGTTTTCAGACTGCTGAATCCACACACGGGTTTAAATCTGGAAGTTGAGTGCACACATTGACAACCGTTCTGTTAGTTAGCTGCACTTTGGATTTAGAAGCAGATATTTCCCTGTGCTTACTGCTGTTTCTTCCATATGCCGGTAATGGGCTGAAAACGCCTGTTTTGGGACTCTGCAGAGAAAGTGTTTGCAGACTGCTGAATCCACATACGGGTTTACCTCTGGAAGTTGAGTGCACACATTGACAACCGTTCTGTTAGGTAGCTGCGTTTTGGATTTAGAAGCAGATATTTCCCTGTGCTTACGGCTGCTTCTTCCATATGCCGGTAATGGGCTGAAAACGCCTATTTTGGGACTCTGCAGAGAAAGTGTTTGCAGACTGCTGAATCCACACACGGGTTTAACTCTGGAAGTTGAGTGCACACATTGACAACCGTTCTGTTAGATAGCTGCGTTTTGGATTTAGAAGCAGATATTTCCCTGTGCTTACTGCTGTTTCTTCCATATGCCGGTAATGGGCTGAAAACGCCTGTTTTGGGACTCTGCAGAGAAAGTCTCTGCAGACTGCTGAATCCACACACGGGTTTAACTCTGGAAGTTGAGTGCACACATTGACAACCGTTCTGTTAGATAGCTGCGTTTTGGATTTAGAAGCAGATATTTCCCTGTGCTTACTGCTGTTTCTTCCATATTCCGGTAATGGGCGGAAAATGCCTTTTGGGACTCTGCAGAGAAAGTGTTTGCAGACTGCTGAATCCACACACGGGTTTAACTCTGGAAGTTGAGTGCACACATTGACAACCGTTCTGTTAGATAGTTGCGTTTTGGATTTAGAAGCAGATATTTCCCTGTGCTTACTGCTGTTTCTTCCATATGCCGGTAATGGGCTGAAAACGCCTGTTTTGGGACTCTGCAGAGAAAGTGATTGCAGACTGCTGAATCCACACACGGGTTTAACTCTGGAAGTTGAGTGCACACATTGACAACCGTTTTGTTAGATAGCTGCGTTTTGGATTTACAAGCAGATATTTCCCTGTGCTTACTGCTGTTTCTTCCATATGCCGGTAATGGGCTGAAAACGCCTGTTTTGGGACTCTGCAGAGAAAGAGTTTGCAGACGGCTGAATCCACACACGGGTTTAACTCTGGAAGTTGAGTGCACACATTGACAACCGTTTTGTTAGATAGCTGCGTTTTGGATTTAGAAGCAGATATTTCCCTGTGCTTACTGCTGTTTCTTCCATATGGCGGTAATGGGCTGAAAACGCCTGTTTTGGGATTCTGCAGAGAAAGTGTTTGCAGACTGCTGAATCCACACACGGGTTTAACTCTGGAAGTTGAGTGCACACATTGACAACCGTTCTGTTAGATAGCTGCGTTTTGGATTTAGAAGCAGATATTTCCCTGTGATTACGGTTGTTTCTTCCATATGCCGGTAATGGGCTGAAAACGCCTGTTTTGGGACTCTGCAGAGAAAGTGTTTGCAGACTGCTGAATCCACACACGGCTTTAACTATGGAAGTTGAGTGCACACATTGACAACCGTTCTGTTAGATAGCTGGGTTTTGGATTTAGAAGCAGATATTTCCCTGTGCTTACTGCTGTTTCTTCCATATGTCGGTAACGGGCTGAAAACGCCTGTTTTGGGACTCTGCAGAGAAAGTGTTTGCAGACTGCTGAATCTACACACGGGTTTAACTCTGGAAGTTGAGTGCACACATTGACAACCGTTCTGTTAGGTAGCTGCGTTTTGGATTTAGAAGCAGATATTACCTGTGCTTACTGCCGTTTCTTCCATATGCCGGTAATGGGCTGAAAACGCCTGTTTTGGGACTCTGCAGAGAAAGTGTTTGCAGACTGCTGAATCCACACATGGGTTTAACTCTGGAAGTTGAGTGCACACATTGACAACCGTTCTGTTAGATAGCTGCGTTTTGGATTTAGAAGCAGATATTTCCCTGTGCTTACTGCTGTTTCTTCCATATGCCGGTAATGGGCTGAAAACGCCTGTTTTGGGACTCTGCAGAGAAAGTGTTTGCAGACTGCTGAATCCACACACGGGTTTAACTCTGGAAGTTGAGAGCACGCATTGACAAACGTTCTGTTAGATAGCTGCGTTTTGGATTTAGAATCAGATATTTCCCTGTGCTTACTGCTGTTTCTTCCATATGCCGGTAATGGGCTGACAACGCCTGTTTTGGGACTCTGCAGAGAAAGTGTTTCCAGACTGCTGAATCCACACACCGGTTTAACTCTAGAGGTTGAGTGCACACATTGACAACCGTTCTGTTAGATAGCTGCGTTTTGGATTTATAAGCAGATATTTCCCTGTGCTTACTGCTGTTTCTTCCATATGCCGGTAATGGGCTGAAAACGCCTGTTTTGGGACTCCACGGAGAAAGTGTTTGCAGACTGCTGAATCCACACACGGGTTTAACTCTGGAAGTTGAGTGCACACATTGACAAACGTTTTGTTAGGTAGCTTCGCTTTGGATTTAGAAGCAGATATTTCCCTGTGCTTACTGCTGCTTCTTCCATATGCCGGAAATGGGCTGAAAACGCCTGTTTTGGGACTCTGCAGAGAAAGTGTTTGCAGATTGCTGAATCCACACACGGGTTTACCTCTGGAAGTTGATTGCACACATTGACAACCGTTCTGTTACATAGCTGCGTTTTGGATTTAGAAGCAGATATTTCCCTGTGCTTACTGCTGTTTCTTCCATATGCCGGTAAAGGGGTTAAAACGCCTGTTTTGGGACTCTGCAGAGAAAGTGTTTGCAGACTGCTGAATCCACACACGGGTTTAACTCTGGAAGTTGAGTGCACACATTGACAGCCGTTCTGTTAGGTAGCTGCGTTTTGGATTTAGAAGCAGATGTTTCCCTGTGCTTACTGCTGTTGCTTCCATATGCCGGTAATGGGCTGAAAACGCCTGTTTTGGGACTCTGCAGAGAAAGAGTTTGCAGACTGCTGAATCCACACACCGGTTTAACTCTGGAAGTTGAGTGCACACATTGACAACCGTTCTTTTAGATAGCTGCGTTTTGGATTTAGAATCAGATATTTCCCTATGCTTACTGCTGTTTCTTCCATATGGCGGTAATGGGCTGAAAACGCCTGTTTTGGGACTCTGCAGCGAAAGTGTTTGCAGACTGCTGAATCCACACATGGGTTTAACTCTGGAAGTTGAGTGCACACATTGACCACCGTTCTGTTAGATAGCTGCGTTTTGGATTTAGAAGCAGATATTTCCCTGTGCTTACTGGTGTTTCTTCCATATGCCGGTAATGGGCTGAAAACGCCTGTTTTGGGACTCTGCAGAGAAAGTGTTTGCAGACTGCTGAATCCACACATGGGTTTACCTATGGAAGTTGAGTGCACACATTGACAGCCGTTCTGTTAGATAGCTGCGTTTTGGATTTAGAAGCAGATATTTCCCTGTGCTTACTGCTGCTTCTTCCATATGCCGGTAATGGGCGGAAAATGCCTTTTGGGACTCTGCAGAGAAAGTGTTTGCAGACTGCTGAATCCACACACGGGTTTAACTCTGGAAGTTGAGTGCAGACATCGACAACCGTTCTCTTAGATAGCTGCGTTTTCGATTTAGAAGCAGATATTTCCCTGTGCTTACTGCTGTTTCTTCCATATGCCGGTAACGGGCTGAAAAGGCCTCTTTTGGGATTCTGGAGAGAAATTGTTTGCAGACTGCTGAATCCACACACGGGTTTACCTCTGGAAGTTGAGTGCACACATTGACAACCGTTCTGTTAGGTAGCTGCGTTTTGGATTTAGAAGCAGATATTTCCCTGTGCTTACTGCTGTTTCTTCCATATGCCGGTAATCGGCTGAAAACGCCTGTTTTGGGACTCTGCAGAGAAAGTGTTTGCAGACTGCTGAATCCACACACGGCTTTAACTATGGAAGTTGAGTGCACACATTGACAACCGTTCTGTTAGATAGCTGCGTTTTGGATTTAGAAGCAGATATTTCCCTGTGCTTACTGCTGTTTCTTCCATATGCCGATAACGGGCTGAAAACGCCTGTTTTGGGACTCTGCAGAGAAAGAGTTTGCAGACTGCTGAATCCACACACGGGTTTAACTCTGGAAGTTGACTGCACACATTGACAACCGTTCTGTTAGATAGATGCGTTTTGGATTTAGAAGCAGATATTTCCCTGTGCTTACTGCTGTTTCTTCCATATGCCGGTAATGGGCTGAAAACGCCTGTTTTGGGACTCTGCAGAGAAAGTGTTTGCAGACTGCTGAATCCACACACGGGTTTAACTCTGGAAGTTGAGTGCACACATTGACAACCGTCCTGTTAGAAAGCTGCGTTTTGGATTTAGAAGCAGATATTTCCCTGTGCTTACTGCTGTTTCTTCCATATGCCGGTAATGGGCTGAAAACGCCTGTTTTGGGACTCTGCAGAGAAAGAGTTTGCAGACTGCTGAATCCACACACGGGTTTAACTCTGGAAGTTGAGTGCACACATTGACAACCATTCTTTTAGATAGCTGCGTTTTGGATTTAGAAGCAGATATTTCCCTGTGCTTACTGCTGTTTCTTCCATATGGCGGTAATGGGCTGAAAACGCCTGTTTTGGGACTCTGCAGAGAAAGTGTTTGCAGACTGCTGAATCCACACACGGGTTTACCTCTGGAATTTGAGTGCACACATTGACAACCGTTCTGTTAGATAGCTGCGTTTTGGATTTAGAAGCAGATATTTCCCTGTGCTTACTGCTGTTTCTTCCATATGCCGGTAATGGGCTGAAAAAGCCTGTTTTGGGAGTCTGCAGAGAAAGTGTTTGGAGACTGCTGAATCCACACACGGGTTTAACTCTGGAAGTTGAGTGCACACATTGACAACCGTTCTGTTAGGTAGCTGCGTTTTGGATTTAGAAGCAGATATTTCCCTGTGCTTACTGCTGTTTCTTCCATATGCCGGTAATGGGCTAGAACGCCTGTTTTGGGTCTCTGCAGAGAAAGTGTTTGCAGACTGCTGAATCCACACACGGGTTTAACTCTGGAAGTTGAAGGCACACATTGACAACCGTTCTGTTAGATAGCTGCGTTTTGGATTTAGAAGCAGATATTTCCCTGTGCTTACTGCTGTTTCTTCCATATGCCGGTAATGGGCTGAAAACGCCTGTTTTGGGACTATGCAGAGAAAGTGTTTGCAGACTGCTGAATCCACACACGGGCTGAACTCTGGAAGTTGAGTGCACACATTGACAACCGTTCTGTTAGATAGCTGCGTTTTGGATTTAGAAGCAGATATTTCCCTGTGCTTACTGCTGTTTCTTCCATATGCTGGTAACGGGCTGAAAAGGCCTGTTTTGGGACTCTGGAGAGAAAGTGTTTGCAGACTGCTGAATCCACACACGGGTTTACCTCTGGAAGTTGAGTGCACACATTGACAACCGTGCTGTTAGGTAGCTGCGTTTTGGATTTAGAAGCAGATATTTCCCTGTGCTTACTGCTGTTTCTTCCATATGCCGGTAATGGGCTGAAAACGCCTGTTTTGGGATTCTGCAGAGAAAGTGTTTGCAGATTGCTGAATCCACACACGGGTTTAACTCTGGAAGTTGAGTGCACACTTTGACAACCGTCCTGTTAGAAAGCTGCGTTTTGGATTTAGAAGCAGATATTTCCCTGTGCTTACTGCTGTTTCTTCCATATGCCGGTAATGGGCTGAAAACACACGGGTTTACCTCTGGAAGTTGAGTGCACACATTGACAACCGTTCTGTTACATAGCTGCATTTTGGATTTAGAAGCAGATATTTCC
The DNA here is from genome assembly GCF_030222135.1 of Aotus nancymaae. Taxonomy (NCBI): domain Eukaryota; kingdom Metazoa; phylum Chordata; class Mammalia; order Primates; family Aotidae; genus Aotus; species Aotus nancymaae. The sequence goes on from NW_026988654.1 coordinate 271,100, forward strand.
CTGTGCTTACTGCTGTTTCTTCCATATGCCGGTAATGGGCTGAAAACGTCTGTTGGGACTCTGCAGAGAAAGTGTTTGCAGACTGCTGATTCCACACACGGGTTTAACTCTGGAAGTTGAGTGCACACATCGACAACCGTTCTGTTAGATAGCTGCGTTTTGGATTTAGAAGCAGATATTTCCCTGTGCTTACTGCTGTTTCTTCCATATACCGGAAACGGGCTGAAAAGGCCTGTTTTGGGACTCTGGAGAGAAAGTGTTTGCAGACTGCTGAATCCACACACGGGTTTAACTCTGGAAGTTGAGTGCACACTTTGACAACCGTCCTGTTAGAAAGCTGCGTTTTAGATTTAGAAGCAGATATTTCCCTGTGCTTACTGCTGTTTCTTCCATATTCCGGTAATGGGCTGAAAACGCCTGTTTTGGGACTCTGCAGAGAAAGTGTTTGCAGACTGCTGATTCCACACACGGGTTTAAATCTGGAAGTTGAGTGCACACATTGACAACCGTTCTGTTAGTTAGCTGCACTTTGGATTTAGAAGCAGATATTTCCCTGTGCTTACTGCTGTTTCTTCCATATGCCGGTAATGGGTTGAAAACGCCTGTTTTGGGTCTCTGCAGAGAAAGTGTTTGCAGACTGCTGAATCCACATACGGGTTTACCTCTGGAAGTTGAGTGCACACATTGACAACCGTTCTGTTAGGTAGCTGCGTTTTGGATTTAGAAGCAGATATTTCCCTGTGCTCACGGCTGCTTCTTCCATATGCCGGTAATGGGCTGAAAACGCCTGTTTTGGGAATCTGCAGAGAAAGTGTTTGCAGACTGCTGAATCCACACACGGGTTTAACTCTGGAAGTTGAGTGCACACTTTGACAACCGTCCTGTTAGAAAGCTGCGTTTTAGATTTAGAAGCAGATATTTCCCTGTGCTTACTGCTGTTTCTTCCATATTCCGGTAATGGGCTGAAAACGCCTGTTTTGGGACTCTGCAGAGAAAGTGTTTGCAGACTGCTGAATCCACACATGGGTTTACCTCTGGAAGTTGAGTGCACACATCGACAACCGTTCTCTTAGATAGCTGCGTTTTGGATTTAGAAGCAGATATTTCCCTGTGCTTACTGCTGTTTCTTCCATATGCCGGTAACGGGCTGAAAAGGCCTCTTTTGGGACTCTGGAGAGAAATTGTTTGCAGACTGCTGAATCCACACACGGGTTTAACTCTGGAAGTTGAGTGCACACATTGACAACCGTTCTGTTAGGTAGCTGCGTTTTGGATTTAGAAGCAGATATTTCCCTGTGCTTACTGCTGTTTCTTCCATATGCCGGTAATGGGCTGAAAACGCCTGTTTTGGGACTCTGCAGAGAAAGTGTTTGCAGACTGCTGAATCCACACACGGCTTTAACTATGGAAGTTGAGTGCACACATTGACAACCGTTCTGTTAGATAGCTGCGTTTTGGATTTAGAAGCAGATATTTCCCTGTGCTTACTGCAGTTTCTTCCATATGTCGGTAACGGGCTGAAAACGCCTGTTTTGGGACTCTGCAGAGAAAGTGTTTGCAGACTGCTGAATCCACACACGGGTTTAACTCTGGAAGTTGAGTGTACACATTGACAACCGTCCTGTTAGAAAGCTGCGTTTTGGATTTAGAAGCAGATATTTCCCTGTGCTTACTGCTGTTTCTTCCATATGGCGGTAATGGGCTGAAAACGCCTGTTTTGGGACTCTGCAGAGAAAGTGTTTGCAGACTGCTGAATCCACACACGGGTTTACCTCTGGAATTTGAGTTCACACATTGACAACCGTTCTGTTAGATAGCTGCGTTTTGGATTTAGAAGCAGATATTTCCCTGTGCTTACTGCTGTTTCTTCCATATGCCGGTAATGGGCTGAAAACGCCTGTTTTGGGAGTCTGCAGAGAAAGTGTTTGGAGACTGCTGAATCCACACACGGGTTTAACTCTGGAAGTTGAGTGCACACATTGACAACCGTTCTGTTAGGTAGCTGCGTTTTGGATTTAGAAGCAGATATTTCCCTGTGCTTACTGCTGTTTCTTCCATATGCCGGTAATGGGCTGCAAACGCCTGTTTTGGGTCTCTGCAGAGAATGTGTTTGCAGACGGCTGAATCCACACACGGGTTTAACTCTGGAAGTTGAGGGCACACATTGACAACCGTTCTGTTAGATAGCTGCGTTTTGGATTTAGAAGCAGATATTTCCCTGTGCTTACTGCTGTTTCTTCCATATGCCGGTAATGGGCTGAAAACGCCTGTTTTGGGACTATGCAGAGAAAGTGTTTGCAGACTGCTGAATCCACACACGGGCTGAACTCTGGAAGTTGAGTGCACACATTGACAACCGTTCTGTTAGATAGCTGCGTTTTGGATTTAGAAGCAGATATTTCCCTGTGCTTACTGCTGTTTCTTCCATATGCTGGTAACGGGCTGAAAAGGCCTGTTTTGGGACTCTGGAGAGAAAGTGTTTGCAGACTGCTGAATCCACACACGGGTTTACCTCTGGAAGTTGAGTGCACACATTGACAACCGTGCTGTTAGGTAGCTGCGTTTTGGATTTAGAAGCAGATATTTCCTTGTGCTTACTGCTGTTTCTTCCATATGCCGGTAATGGGCTGAAAACGCCTGTTTTGGGATTCTGCAGAGAAAGTGTTTGCAGATTGCTGAATCCACACATGGGTTTAACTCTGGAAGTTGAGTGCACACTTTGACAACCGTCCTGTTAGAAAGCTGCGTTTTGGATTTAGAAGCAGATATTTCCCTGTGCTTACTGCTGTTTCTTCCATATGCCGGTAATGGGCTGAAAACACACGGGTTTACCTCTGGAAGTTGAGTGCACACATTGACAACCGTTCTGTTACATAGCTGCATTTTGGATTTAGAAGCAGATATTTCCCTGTGCTTACTGCTGTTTCTTCCATATGCCGGTAATGGGCTGAAAACGCCTGTTTTGGGACTCTGCAGAGAAAGTGTTTGCAGACTGCTGAATCCACACATGGGTTTACTTCTGGAAGTTGAGTGCACACATTGACAACCGTTCTGTTAGATAGCTGCGATTTGGATTTAGAAGCAGATATTTCCCTGTGCTTACTGCTGTTTCTTCCATATTCCGGAAATGGGCGGAAAATGCCTTTTGGGACTCTGCAGAGAAAGTGTTTGCAGACTGCTGAATCCACGCACGGGTTTAACTCTGGAAGTTGAGTGCACACATCGACAACCGTTCTCTTAGATAGCTGCGTTTTGGATTTAGAAGCAGATATTTCCCTGTGCTTACTGCTGTTTCTTCCATATGCCGGTAACGGGCTGAAAAGGCCTCTTTTGGGACTCTGGAGAGAAATTGTTTGCAGACTGCTGAATCCACACACGGGTTTAACTCTGGAAGTTGAGTGCACACATTGACAACCGTTCTGTTAGATAGATGCGTTTTGGATTTAGAAGCAGATATTTCCCTGTGCTTACTGCTGTTTCTTCCATATGCCGGTAATGGGCTGAAAACGCCTGTTTTGGGACTCTGCAGAGAAAGTGTTTGCAGACTGCTGAATCCACACACGGGTTTAACTCTGGAAGTTGAGTGCACACATTGACAACCGTCCTGTTAGAAAGCTGCGTTTTGGATTTAGAAGCAGATATTTCCCTGTGCTTACTGCTGTTTCTTCCATATGCCGGTAATGGGCTGAAAACGCCTGTTTTGGGACTCTGCAGAGAAAGAGTTTGCAGACTGCTGAATCCACACACGGGTTTAACTCTGGAAGTTGAGTGCACACATTGACAACCATTCTTTTAGATAGCTGCGTTTTGGATTTAGAAGCAGATATTTCCCTGTGCTTACTGCTGTTTCTTCCATATGGCGGTAATGGGCTGAAAACGCCTGTTTTGGGACTCTGCAGAGAAAGTGTTTGCAGACTGCTGAATCCACACACGGGTTTACCTCTGGAATTTGAGTGCACACATTGACAACCGTTCTGTTAGATAGCTGCGTTTTGGATTTAGAAGCAGATATTTCCCTGTGCTTACTGCTGTTTCTTCCATATGCCGGTAATGGGCTGAAAAAGCCTGTTTTGGGAGTCTGCAGAGAAAGTGTTTGGAGACTGCTGAATCCACACACGGGTTTAACTCTGGAAGTTGAGTGCACACATTGACAACCGTTCTGTTAGGTAGCTGCGTTTTGGATTTAGAAGCAGATATTTCCCTGTGCTTACTGCTGTTTCTTCCATATGCCGGTAATGGGCTAGAACGCCTGTTTTGGGTCTCTGCAGAGAAAGTGTTTGCAGACTGCTGAATCCACACACGGGTTTAACTCTGGAAGTTGAGGGCACACATTGACAACCGTTCTGTTAGATAGCTGCGTTTTGGATTTAGAAGCAGATATTTCCCTGTGCTTACTGCTGTTTCTTCCATATGCCGGTAATGGGCTGAAAACGCCTGTTTTGGGACTATGCAGAGAAAGTGTTTGCAGACTGCTGAATCCACACACGGGCTGAACTCTGGAAGTTGAGTGCACACATTGACAACCGTTCTGTTAGATAGCTGCGTTTTGGATTTAGAAGCAGATATTTCCCTGTGCTTACTGCTGTTTCTTCCATATGCTGGTAACGGGCTGAAAAGGCCTGTTTTGGGACTCTGGAGAGAAAGTGTTTGCAGACTGCTGAATCCACACACGGGTTTACCTCTGGAAGTTGAGTGCACACATTGACAACCGTGCTGTTAGGTAGCTGCGTTTTGGATTTAGAAGCAGATATTTCCCTGTGCTTACTGCTGTTTCTTCCATATGCCGGTAATGGGCTGAAAACGCCTGTTTTGGGATTCTGCAGAGAAAGTGTTTGCAGATTGCTGAATCCACACACGGGTTTAACTCTGGAAGTTGAGTGCACACTTTGACAACCGTCCTGTTAGAAAGCTGCGTTTTGGATTTAGAAGCAGATATTTCCCTGTGCTTACTGCTGTTTCTTCCATATGCCGGTAATGGGCTGAAAACACACGGGTTTACCTCTGGAAGTTGAGTGCACACATTGACAACCGTTCTGTTACATAGCTGCATTTTGGATTTAGAAGCAGATATTTCCCTGTGCTTACTGCTGTTTCTTCCATATGCCGGTAATGGGCTGAAAACGTCTGTTGGGACTCTGCAGAGAAAGTGTTTGCAGACTGCTGATTCCACACACGGGTTTAACTCTGGAAGTTGAGTGCACACATCGACAACCGTTCTGTTAGATAGCTGCGTTTTGGATTTAGAAGCAGATATTTCCCTGTGCTTACTGCTGTTTCTTCCATATACCGGAAACGGGCTGAAAAGGCCTGTTTTGGGACTCTGGAGAGAAAGTGTTTGCAGACTGCTGAATCCACACACGGGTTTAAATCTGGAAGTTGAGTGCACACATTGACAACCGTTCTGTTAGTTAGCTGCACTTTGGATTTAGAAGCAGATATTTCCCTGTGCTTACTGCTGTTTCTTCCATATGCCGGTAATGGGTTGAAAACGCCTGTTTTGGGACTCTGCAGAGAAAGTGTTTGCAGACTGCTGAATCCACATACGGGTTTACCTCTGGAAGTTGAGTGCACACATTGACAACCGTTCTGTTAGGTAGCTGCGTTTTGGATTTAGAAGCAGATATTTCCCTGTGCTCACGGCTGCTTCTTCCATATGCCGGTAATGGGCTGAAAACGCCTGTTTTGGGAATCTGCAGAGAAAGTGTTTGCAGACTGCTGAATCCACACACGGGTTTAACTCTGGAAGTTGAGTGCACACTTTGACAACCGTCCTGTTAGAAAGCTGCGTTTTAGATTTAGAAGCAGATATTTCCCTGTGCTTACTGCTGTTTCTTCCATATTCCGGTAATGGGCTGAAAACGCCTGTTTTGGGACTCTGCAGAGAAAGTGTTTGCAGACTGCTGAATCCACACATGGGTTTACCTCTGGAAGTTGAGTGCACACATCGACAACCGTTCTCTTAGATAGCTGCGTTTTGGATTTAGAAGCAGATATTTCCCTGTGCTTACTGCTGTTTCTTCCATATGCCGGTAACGGGCTGAAAAGGCCTCTTTTGGGACTCTGGAGAGAAATTGTTTGCAGACTGCTGAATCCACACACGGGTTTAACTCTGGAAGTTGAGTGCACACATTGACAACCGTTCTGTTAGGTAGCTGCATTTTGGATTTAGAAGCAGATATTTCCCTGTGCTTACTGCTGTTTCTTCCATATGCCGGTAATGGGCTGAAAACGCCTGTTTTGGGACTCTGCAGAGAAAGTGTTTGCAGACTGCTGAATCCACACACGGCTTTAACTATGGAAGTTGAGTGCACACATTGACAACCGTTCTGTTAGATAGCTGCGTTTTGGATTTAGAAGCAGATATTTCCCTGTGCTTACTGCAGTTTCTTCCATATGTCGGTAACGGGCTGAAAACGCCTGTTTTGGGACTCTGCAGAGAAAGTGTTTGCAGACTGCTGAATCCACACACGGGTTTAACTCTGGAAGTTGAGTGTACACATTGACAACCGTCCTGTTAGAAAGCTGCGTTTTGGATTTAGAAGCAGATATTTCCCTGTGCTTACTGCTGTTTCTTCCATATGGCGGTAATGGGCTGAAAACGCCTGTTTTGGGACTCTGCAGAGAAAGTGTTTGCAGACTGCTGAATCCACACACGGGTTTACCTCTGGAATTTGAGTTCACACATTGACAACCGTTCTGTTAGATAGCTGCGTTTTGGATTTAGAAGCAGATATTTCCCTGTGCTTACTGCTGTTTCTTCCATATGCCGGTAATGGGCTGAAAACGCCTGTTTTGGGAGTCTGCAGAGAAAGTGTTTGGAGACTGCTGAATCCACACACGGGTTTAACTCTGGAAGTTGAGTGCACACATTGACAACCGTTCTGTTAGGTAGCTGCGTTTTGGATTTAGAAGCAGATATTTCCCTGTGCTTACTGCTGTTTCTTCCATATGCCGGTAATGGGCTGCAAACGCCTGTTTTGGGTCTCTGCAGAGAATGTGTTTGCAGACGGCTGAATCCACACACGGGTTTAACTCTGGAAGTTGAGGGCACACATTGACAACCGTTCTGTTAGATAGCTGCGTTTTGGATTTAGAAGCAGATATTTCCCTGTGCTTACTGCTGTTTCTTCCATATGCCGGTAATGGGCTGAAAACGCCTGTTTTGGGACTATGCAGAGAAAGTGTTTGCAGACTGCTGAATCCACACACGGGCTGAACTCTGGAAGTTGAGTGCACACATTGACAACCGTTCTGTTAGATAGCTGCGTTTTGGATTTAGAAGCAGATATTTCCCTGTGCTTACTGCTGTTTCTTCCATATGCTGGTAACGGGCTGAAAAGGCCTGTTTTGGGACTCTGGAGAGAAAGTGTTTGCAGACTGCTGAATCCACACACGGGTTTACCTCTGGAAGTTGAGTGCACACATTGACAACCGTGCTGTTAGGTAGCTGCGTTTTGGATTTAGAAGCAGATATTTCCTTGTGCTTACTGCTGTTTCTTCCATATGCCGGTAATGGGCTGAAAACGCCTGTTTTGGGATTCTGCAGAGAAAGTGTTTGCAGATTGCTGAATCCACACATGGGTTTAACTCTGGAAGTTGAGTGCACACTTTGACAACCGTCCTGTTAGAAAGCTGCGTTTTGGATTTAGAAGCAGATATTTCCCTGTGCTTACTGCTGTTTCTTCCATATGCCGGTAATGGGCTGAAAACACACGGGTTTACCTCTGGAAGTTGAGTGCACACATTGACAACCGTTCTGTTACATAGCTGCATTTTGGATTTAGAAGCAGATATTTCCCTGTGCTTACTGCTGTTTCTTCCATATGCCGGTAATGGGCTGAAAACGCCTGTTTTGGGACTCTGCAGAGAAAGTGTTTGCAGACTGCTGAATCCACACATGGGTTTACTTCTGGAAGTTGAGTGCACACATTGACAACCGTTCTGTTAGATAGCTGCGATTTGGATTTAGAAGCAGATATTTCCCTGTGCTTACTGCTGTTTCTTCCATATTCCGGAAATGGGCGGAAAATGCCTTTTGGGACTCTGCAGAGAAAGTGTTTGCAGACTGCTGAATCCACGCACGGGTTTAACTCTGGAAGTTGAGTGCACACATCGACAACCGTTCTCTTAGATAGCTGCGTTTTGGATTTAGAAGCAGATATTTCCCTGTGCTTACTGCTGTTTCTTCCATATGCCGGTAACGGGCTGAAAAGGCCTCTTTTGGGACTCTGGAGAGAAATTGTTTGCAGACTGCTGAATCCACACACGGGTTTAACTCTGGAAGTTGAGTGCACACATTGACAACCGTTCTGTTAGATAGATGCGTTTTGGATTTAGAAGCAGATATTTCCCTGTGCTTACTGCTGTTTCTTCCATATGCCGGTAATGGGCTGAAAACGCCTGTTTTGGGACTCTGCAGAGAAAGTGTTTGCAGACTGCTGAATCCACACACGGGTTTAACTCTGGAAGTTGAGTGCACACATTGACAACCGTCCTGTTAGAAAGCTGCGTTTTGGATTTAGAAGCAGATATTTCCCTGTGCTTACTGCTGTTTCTTCCATATGCCGGTAATGGGCTGAAAACGCCTGTTTTGGGACTCTGCAGAGAAAGAGTTTGCAGACTGCTGAATCCACACACGGGTTTAACTCTGGAAGTTGAGTGCACACATTGACAACCATTCTTTTAGATAGCTGCGTTTTGGATTTAGAAGCAGATATTTCCCTGTGCTTACTGCTGTTTCTTCCATATGGCGGTAATGGGCTGAAAACGCCTGTTTTGGGACTCTGCAGAGAAAGTGTTTGCAGACTGCTGAATCCACACACGGGTTTACCTCTGGAATTTGAGTGCACACATTGACAACCGTTCTGTTAGATAGCTGCGTTTTGGATTTAGAAGCAGATATTTCCCTGTGCTTACTGCTGTTTCTTCCATATGCCGGTAATGGGCTGAAAAAGCCTGTTTTGGGAGTCTGCAGAGAAAGTGTTTGGAGACTGCTGAATCCACACACGGGTTTAACTCTGGAAGTTGAGTGCACACATTGACAACCGTTCTGTTAGGTAGCTGCATTTTGGATTTAGAAGCAGATATTTCCCTGTGCTTACTGCTGTTTCTTCCATATGCCGGTAATGGGCTGAAAACGCCTGTTTTGGGACTCTGCAGAGAAAGTGTTTGCAGACTGCTGAATCCACACACGGCTTTAACTATGGAAGTTGAGTGCACACATTGACAACCGTTCTGTTAGATAGCTGCGTTTTGGATTTAGAAGCAGATATTTCCCTGTGCTTACTGCAGTTTCTTCCATATGTCGGTAACGGGCTGAAAACGCCTGTTTTGGGACTCTGCAGAGAAAGTGTTTGCAGACTGCTGAATCCACACACGGGTTTAACTCTGGAAGTTGAGTGCACACATTGACAACCGTCCTGTTAGAAAGCTGCGTTTTGGATTTAGAAGCAGATATTTCCCTGTGCTTACTGCTGTTTCTTCCATATGCCGGTAATGGGCTGAAAACGCCTGTTTTGGGACTCTGCAGAGAAAGAGTTTGCAGACTGCTGAATCCACACACCGGTTTAACTCTGGAAGTTGAGGGCACACATTGACAACCGTTCTGTTAGATAGCTGCGTTTTGGATTTAGTATCATATATTTCCCTGTGCTTACTGCTGTTTCTTCCATATGCCGGTAATGGGCTGAAAACGCCTGTTTCGGGACTCTGCAGAGAAAGTGTTTGCAGACTGCTGAATCCACACACCGGTTTAACTCTGGAATTTGAGTGCACACATTGACAACCGTTCTGTTAGATAGCTGCGTTTTGGATTTAGAAGCAGATATTTCCCTGTGCTTACTGCTGTTTCTTCCATATGCCGGTAATGGGCTGAAAACGCCTGTTTTGGGACTCTGCAGAGAAAGTGTTTGCAGACTGCTGAATCCACACACGGGTTTAACTCTGGAAGTTGAGTGCACACATTGACAACCGTTCTGTTAGGTAGCTGCGTTTTGGATTTAGAAGCAGATATTTCCCTGTGCTTACTGCTGTTTCTTCCATATGCCGGTAATGGGCTGAAAACGCCTGTTTTGGGACTCTGCAGAGAAAGTGTTTGCAGACTGCTGAATCCACACACGGGTTTAACTCTGGAAGTTGAGTGCACACTTTGACAACCGTTCTGTTAGATAGCTGCGTTTTGGATTTAGAAGCAGATATTTCCCTGTGCTTACTGCTGTTTCTTCCATATGGTGGTAATGGGCTGAAAACGCCTGTTTTGGGACTCTGCAGAGAAAGTGTTTGCAGACTGCTGAATCCACACACGGGTTTAACTCTGGAAGTTAAGTGAACACATTGACAACCGTTCTGTTAGATAGCTGCGTTTTGGATTTAGAAGCAGATATTTCCCTGTGCTTACTGCTGTTTCTTCCATATGCCGGTAATGGGCTGAAAACGCCTGTTTTGGGACTCTGCAGAGAAAGTGATTGCAGACTGCTGAATCCACACACGGGTTTAACTCTGGAAGTTGAGTGCACACATTGACACCCGTTCTGTTAGATAGCTGCGTTTTGGATTTAGAAGCAGATATTTCCCTGTGCTTACTGCTGTTTCTTCCATATGCCGGTAATTGGCTGAAAACGCCTGTTTTGGGACTCTGCAGAGAAAGAGTTTGCAGACTGCTGAATCCACACACCGGTTTAACTCTGGAAGTTGAGGGCACACATTGACAACCGTTCTGTTAGATAGCTGCGTTTTGGATTTAGAAGCAGATATTTCCCTGTGCTTACTGCTGTTTCTTCCATATGCCGGTAATGGGCTGAAAACGCCTGTTTTGGGACTCTGCAGAGAAAGTGTTTGCAGACTGCTGAATCCACACACGGGTTTAACTCTGGAAGTTGAGTGCACACATTGACAACCGTTCTGTTAGGTAGCTGCGTTTTGGATTTAGAAGCAGATATTTCCCTGTGCTTACTGCTGTTTCTTCCATATGCCGGTAATGGGCTGAAAACGCCTGTTTTGGGACTCTGCAGAGAAAGTGTTTGCAGACTGCTGAATCCACACACGGGTTTAACTCTGGAAGTTGAGTGCACACTTTGACAACCGTTCTGTTAGATAGCTGCGTTTTGGATTTAGAAGCAGATATTTCCCTGTGCTTACTGCTGTTTCTTCCATATGGTGGTAATGGGCTGAAAACGCCTGTTTTGGGACTCTGCAGAGAAAGTGTTTGCAGACTGCTGAATCCACACACGGGTTTAACTCTGGAAGTTGAGTGCACACATTGACAACCATCCTGTTAGAAAGCTGCGTTTTGGATTTAGAAGCAGATATTTCCCTGTGCTTACTGCTGTTTCTTCCCTATGCTGGTAATGGGCTGAAAACGCCTGTTTTGGGACTCTGCAGAGAAAGTGATTGCAGACTGCTGAATCCACACACGGGTTTAACTCTGGAAGTTGAGTGCACACATTGACAACCGTTTTGTTAGATAGCTGCGTTTTGGATTTACAAGCAGATATTTCCCTGTGCTTACTGCTGTTTCTTCCATATGCCGGTAATGGGCTGAAAACGCCTGTTTTGGGACTCTGCAGAGAAAGTGTTTGCAGACTGCTGAATCCACACACAGGTTTAACTCTGGAAGTTGAGTGCACACATTGACAACCGTTCTGTTAGGTAGCTGCATTTTGGATTTAGAAGCAGATATTTCCCTGTGCTTACTGCTGTTTCTTCCATATGCCGGTAATGGGCTGAAAACGCCTGTTTTGGGACTCTGCAGAGAAAGAGTTTGCAGACGGCTGAATCCACACACGGGTTTAACTCTGGAAGTTGAGTGCACACATTGACAACCGTTCTGTTAGATAGCTGCGTTTTGGATTTAGAAGCAGATATTTCCCTGTGCTTACTGCTGTTTCTTCCATATGGCGGTAATGGGCTGAAAACGCCTGTTTTGGGATTCTGCAGAGAAAGTGTTTGCAGACTGCTGAATCCACACACGGGTTTAACTCTGGAAGTTGAGTGCACACATTGACAACTGTTCTGTTAGATAGCTCCGTTTTGGATTTAGAATCAGGTATTTCCCTGTGCTTACTGTTGTTACTTCCATATGGCGGAAATGGGCTGAAAACGCCTGTTTTGGGATTCTGCAGAGAAAGTGTTTGCAGACTGCTGAATCCACACACCGGTTTAACTCTGGAAGTTGAGTGCACAGATTGACAACCGTTCTGTTAGATTGCTGCGCTTTGGATTTAGAAGCAGATATTTCCCTGTGCTTACTGCTGTTTCTTCCATATGCCAGTAAAGGGCTGAAAACGCCTGTTTTGGGACTCTGCAGAGAAAGTGTTTGCAGACTGCTGAATCCACACACGGGTTTAACTCTGGAAGTTGAGTGCACACATTGACAACCGTTCTGCTAAGTAGCTGCGTTTTGGATTTAGAAGCAGATATTTCCCAGTGCTTACTGCTGTTTCTTCCATATGCCGGCAATGGGCTGAAAACGCCTGTTTTGGGACTCTGCAGAGAAAGTGTTTGCAGACTGCTGAATCCACACACGGGTTTAACTCTGGAAGTTGAGTGCACACATTGACAACCGTTCTGTTAGATAGCTGCGTTTTGGATTTAGAAGCAGATATTTCCCTGTGCTTAATGCTGTTGCTTCCATATGCCGGTAATGGTCTGAAAACGCCTGTTTTGGGACCCTGCAGAGAAAGAGTTTGCAGACTGCTGAATCCACACACCGGTTTAACTCTGGAAGTTGAGTGTACACATTGACAACCGTTCTGTTAGATAGCTGCGTTTTGGATTTAGAAGCAGATATCTCCCTGTGCTTACTGCTGTTTCTTCCATATGCAGGTAATGGGCTGAAAACGCCTGTTTTGGGACTATGCAGAGAAAGTGTTTGCAGACTGCTGAATCCACACACGGGTTGAACTCTGGAAATTGAGTGAACACATTGACAAACGTTCTGTTAGGTAGCTGCGTTTTGGATTTAGAAGCAGATATTTCCCTGTGCTTACTGCTGTTTCTTCCATATGCCGGTAATGGGCTGAAAACGCCTGTTTTGGGACTCTGCAGAGAAAGAGTTTGCAGACTGCTGAATCCACACACGGGTTTAACTCTGGAAGTTGAGTGCACACATTGACACCCGTTTTGTTAGATAGCTGCGTTTTGGATTTAGAAGCAGATATTTCCCTGTGCTTACTGCTGTTTCTTCCATATGCCGGTAATGGGCTGAAAACGCCTGTTTTGGGACTCTGCAGAGAAAGAGTTTGCAGACTGCTGAATCCACACACGGGTTTAACTCTGGATGTTGAGTGCACACCTTGACAACCGTTCTGTTAGATAGCTGCGTTTTGGATTTAGAAGCAGATATTTCCCTGTGCTTACTGCTGTTTCTTCCATATGCAGGTAATGGGCTGAAAACGCCTGTTTTGGGACTCTGCAGAGAAAGAGTTTGCAGACTGCTGAATCCACACACGGGTTTAACTCTGGATGTTGAGTGCACACATTGACAACCGTTCTGTTAGATAGCTGCGTTTTGGATTTAGAAGCAGATATTTCCCTGTGCTTACTGCTGTTTCTTCCATATGCCGGTAATGGGCTGAAAACGCCTGTTTTGGGACTCTGCAGAGAAAGTGTTTGCAGACTGCTGAATCCACACACGGGTTTAACTCTGGAAGTTGAGTGCACACATTGACAACCGTTCTGTTAGATAGCTGCGTTTTGGATTTAGAAGCAGATATTTCCCTGTGCTTAATGCTGTTGCTAACATATGCCGGTAATGGTCTGAAAACGCCTGTTTTGGGACTCTGCAGAGAAAGAGTTTGCAGACTGCTGAATCCACACACCGGCTTAACTCTGGAAGTTGAGTGTACACATTGACAACCGTTCTGTTAGATAGCTGCGTTTTGGATTTAGAAGCAGATATTTCCCTGTGCTTACTGCTGTTTCTTCCATATGCAGGTAATGGGCTGAAAACGACTGTTTTGGGACTCTGCACAGAAAGTGTTTGCAGACTGCTGAATCCACACACCGGTTTACCTCTGGAAGTTGAGTGCACACATTGACAACCGTTCTGTTAAGTAGCTGCGTTTTGGATTTAAAAGCAGATATTTCCCTGTGCTTACTGCTGTTTCTTCCATATGTTGGTAATGGGCTGAAAACGACTATTTTGGGACTCTGCAGAGAAAGAGATTGCAGACTGCTGAATCCACACACGGGTTTAACTCTGGATGTTGAGTGCACACATTGACAACCGTTCTGTTAGATAGCTGCGTTTTGGATTTAGAAGCAGATATTTCCCTGTGCTTACTGCTGTTTCTTCCATATGGTGGTAATGGGCTGAAAACGCCTGTTTTGGGACTCTGCAGAGAAAGTGTTTGCAGACTGCTGAATCCACACACGGGTTGACCTCTGGAAGTTAAGTGAACACATTGACAACCGTTCTGTTAGATAGCTGCGTTTTGGATTTAGAAGCAGATATTTCCCTGTGCTTACTGCTGTTTCTTCCATATGCCGGCAATGGGCTGAAAACGCCTGTTTTGGGACTCTGCAGAGAAAGTGTTTGCAGACTGCTGAATCCACACACGGGTTTAACTCTGGAAGTTGAGTGCACACATTGACAACCGTTCTGTTAGATAGCTGCGTTTTGGATTTAGAAGCAGATATTTCCCTGTGCTTAATGCTGTTGCTTCCATATGCCGGTAATGGTCTGAAAACGCCTGTTTTGGGACCCTGCAGAGAAAGAGTTTGCAGACTGCTGAATCCACACACCGGTTTAACTCTGGAAGTTGAGTGTACACATTGACAACCGTTCTGTTAGATAGCTGCGTTTTGGATTTAGAAGCAGATATTTCCCTGTGCTTACTGCTGTTTCTTCCATATGCCGGTAATGGGCTGAAAACGCCTGTTTTGGGACTATGCAGAGAAAGTGTTTGCAGACTGCTGAATCCACACACGGGTTGAACTCTGGAAATTGAGTGAACACATTGACAAACGTTCTGTTAGGTAGCTGCGTTTTGGATTTAGAAGCAGATATTTCCCTGTGCTTACTGCTGTTTCTTCCATATGCCGGTAATGGGCTGAAAACGCCTGTTTTGGGACTCTGCAGAGAAAGAGTTTGCAGACTGCTGAATCCACACACGGGTTTAACTCTGGAAGTTGAGTGCACACATTGACACCCGTTCTGTTAGATAGCTGCGTTTTGGATTTAGAAGCAGATATTTCCCTGTGCTTACTGCTGTTTCTTCCATATGCCGGTAATGGGCTGAAAACGCCTGTTTTGGGACTCTGCAGAGAAAGAGTTTGCAGACTGCTGAATCCACACACGGGTTTAACTCTGGATGTTGAGTGCACACATTGACAACCGTTCTGTTAGATAGCTGCGTTTTGGATTTAGAAGCAGATATTTCCCTGTGCTTACTGCTGTTTCTTCCATATGCCGGTAATGGGCTGAAAACGCCTGTTTTGGGACTCTGCAGAGAAAGTGTTTGCAGACTGCTGAATCCACACACGGGTTTAACTCTGGAAGTTGAGTGCACACATTGACAACCGTTCTGTTAGATAGCTGCGTTTTGGATTTAGAAGCAGATATTTCCCTGTGCTTAATGCTGTTGCTTCCATATGCCGGTAATGGTCTGAAAACGCCTGTTTTGGGACTCTGCAGAGAAAGAGTTTGCAGACTGCTGAATCCACACACCGGCTTAACTCTGGAAGTTGAGTGTACACATTGACAACCGTTCTGTTAGATAGCTGCGTTTTGGATTTAGAAGCAGATATTTCCCTGTGCTTACTGCTGTTTCTTCCATATGCAGGTAATGGGCTGAAAACGACTGTTTTGGGACTCTGCACAGAAAGTGTTTGCAGACTGCTGAATCCACACACCGGTTTACCTCTGGAAGTTGAGTGCACACATTGACAACCGTTCTGTTAAGTAGCTGCGTTTTGGATTTAGAAGCAGATATTTCCCTGTGCTTACTGCTGTTTCTTCCATATGCCGGTAACGGGCTGAAAACGCCTGTTTTGGGACTCTGCAGAGAAAGAGTTTGCAGACTGCTGAATCCACACACGGGTTTAACTCTGGAAGTTGAGTGCACACATTGACACCCGTTCTGTTGGATAGCTGCGTTTTGGATTTAGAAGCAGATATTTCCCTGTGCTTACTGCTGTTTCTTCCATATGCCGGTAATTGGCTGAAAACGCCTGTTTTGGGACTCTGCAGAGAAAGAGTTTGCAGACTGCTGAATCCACACACCGGTTTAACTCTGGAAGTTGAGGGCACACATTGACAACCGTTCTGTTAGATAGCTGCGTTTTGGATTTAGAATCATATATTTCCCTGTGCTTACTGCTGTTTCTTCCATATGCCGGTAATGGGCTGAAAACGCCTGTTTTGGGACTCTGCAGAGAAAGTGTTTGTAGACTGCTGAATCCACACACCGGTTTAACTCTGGAATTTGAGTGCACACATTGACAACCGTTCTGTTAGGTAGCTGCGTTTTGGATTTAGAAGCAGATATTTCCCTGTGCTTACTGCTGTTTCTTCCATATGCCGGTAATGGGCTGAAAACGCCTGTTTTGGGACTCTGCAGAGAAAGTGTTTGCAGACTGCTGAATCCACACACGGGTTTAACTCTGGAAGTTGAGTGCACACATTGACAACCGTTCTGTTAGGTAGCTGCGTTTTGGATTTAGAAGCAGATATTTCCCTGTGCTTACTGCTGTTTCTTCCATATGCCGGTAATGGGCTGAAAACGCCTGTTTTGGGACTCTGCAGAGAAAGTGTTTGCAGACTGCTGAATCCACACACGGGTTTAACTCTGGAAGTTGAGTGCACACTTTGACAACCGTTCTGTTAGATAGCTGCGTTTTGGATTTAGAAGCAGATATTTCCCTGTGCTTACTGCTGTTTCTTCCATATGGTGGTAATGGGCTGAAAACGCCTGTTTTGGGACTCTGCAGAGAAAGTGTTTGCAGACTGCTGAATCCACACACGGGTTTAACTCTGGAAGTTATGTGCACACATTGACAACCGTTCTGTTAGATAGATGCGTTTTGGATTTAGAAGCAGATATTTCCCTGTGCTTACTGCTGTTTCTTCCCTATGCTGGTAATGGGCTGAAAACGCCTGTTTTGGGACTCTGCAGAGAAAGTGATTGCAGACTGCTGAATCCACACACGGGTTTAACTCTGGAAGTTGAGTGCACACATTGACAACCGTTTTGTTAGATAGCTGCGTTTTGGATTTACAAGCAGATATTTCCCTGTGCTTACTGCTGTTTCTTCCATATGCCGGTAATGGGCTGAAAACGCCTGTTTTGGGACTCTGCAGAGAAAGTGTTTGCAGACTGCTGAATCCACACACAGGTTTAACTCTGGAAGTTGAGTGCACACATTGACAACCGTTCTGTTAGGTAGCTGCATTTTGGATTTAGAAGCAGATATTTCCCTGTGCTTAATGCTGTTTCTTCCATATGCCGGTAATGGGCTGAAAACGCCTGTTTTGGGACTCTGCAGAGAAAGAGTTTGCAGACGGCTGAATCCACACACGGGTTTAACTCTGGAAGTTGAGTGCACACATTGACAACCGTTCTGTTAGATAGCTGCGTTTTGGATTTAGAAGCAGATATTTCCCTGTGCTTACTGCTGTTTCTTCCATATGGCGGTAATGGGCTGAAAACGCCTGTTTTGGGATTCTGCAGAGAAAGTGTTTGCAGACTGCTGAATCCACACACGGGTTTAACTCTGGAATTTGAGTGCACACATTGACAAACGTTCTGTTAGATAGCTGCGTTTTGGATTTAGAAGCAGATATTTCCCTCTGCTTACTGCTGTTTCTTCCATATGGCGGAAATGGGCTGAAAACGCCTGTTTTGGGATTCTGCAGAGAAAGTGTTTGCAGACTGCTGAATCCACACACGGGTTTAACTCTGGAAGTTGAGTGCACACATTGACAACCGTTCTGTTAGATTGCTGCGCTTTGGATTTAGAAGCAGATATTTCCCTGTGCTTACTGCTGTTTCTTCCATATGCCAGTAAAGGGCTGAAAACGCCTGTTTTGGGACTCTGCAGAGAAAGTGTTTGCAGACTGCTGAATCCACACACGGGTTTAACTCTGGAAGTTGAGTGCACACATTGACAACCGTTCTGCTAAGTAGCTGCGTTTTGGATTTAGAAGCAGATATTTCCCTGTGCTTACTGCTGTTTCTTCCATATGCCGGTAATGGGCTGAAAACGCCTGTTTTGGGACTCTGCAGAGAAAGTGTTTGCAGACTGCTGAATCCACACACGGGTTTAACTCTGGAAGTTGAGTGCACACATTGACAACCGTTCTGTTAGATAGCTGCGTTTTGGATTTAGAAGCAGATATTTCCCTGTGCTTAATGCTGTTGCTTCCATATGCCGGTAATGGTCTGAAAACGCCTGTTTTGGGACTCTGCAGAGAAAGAGTTTGCAGACTGCTGAATCCACACACCGGTTTAACTCTGGAAGTTGAGTGTACACATTGACAACCGTTCTGTTAGATAGCTGCGTTTTGGATTTAGAAGCAGATATTTCCCTGTGCTTACTGCTGTTTCTTCCATATGCAGGTAATGGGCTGAAAACGCCTGTTTTGGGACTATGCAGAGAAAGTGTTTGGAGACTGCTGAATCCACACACGGGTTGAACTCTGGAAATTGAGTGAACACATTGACAAACGTTCTGTTAGGTAGCTGCGTTTTGGATTTAGAAGCAGATATTTCCCTGTGCTTACTGCTGTTTCTTCCATATGCCGGTAATGGGCTGAAAACGCCTGTTTTGGGACTCTGCAGAGAAAGAGTTTGCAGACTGCTGAATCCACACACGGGTTTAACTCTGGAAGTTGAGTGCACACATTGACACCCGTTCTGTTAGATAGCTGCGTTTTGGATTTAGAAGCAGATATTTCCCTGTGCTTACTGCTGTTTCTTCCATATGCCGGTAATGGGCTGAAAACGCCTGTTTTGGGACTCTGCAGAGAAAGAGTTTGCAGACTGCTGAATCCACACACGGGTTTAACTCTGGATGTTGATTGCACACATTGACAACCGTTCTGTTAGATAGCTGCGTTTTGGATTTAGAAGCAGATATTTCCCTGTGCTTACTGCTGTTTCTTCCATATGCCGGTAATGGGCTGAAAACGCCTGTTTTGGGACTCTGCAGAGAAAGTGATTGCAGACTGCTGAATCCACACTCGGGTTTAACTCTGGAAGTTGAGTGCACACATTGACAACCGTTCTGCTAAGTAGCTGCGTTTTGGATTTAGAAGCAGATATTTCCCTGTGCTTACTGCTGTTTCTTCCATATGCCGGTAATGGGCTGAAAACGCCTGTTTTGGGACTCTGCAGAGAAAGTGTTTGCAGACTGCTGAATCCACACACGGGTTTAACTCTGGAAGTTGAGTGCACACATTGACAACCGTTCTGTTAGATAGCTGCGTTTTGGATTTAGAAGCAGATATTTCCCTGTGCTTACTGCTGTTTCTTCCATATGCAGGTAATGGGCTGAAAACGCCTGTTTTGGGACTATGCAGAGAAAGTGTTTGGAGACTGCTGAATCCACACACGGGTTGAACTCTGGAAATTGAGTGAACACATTGACAAACGTTCTGTTAGGTAGCTGCGTTTTGGATTTAGAA
This sequence comes from Aotus nancymaae, assembly GCF_030222135.1. Classification (NCBI taxonomy): domain Eukaryota; kingdom Metazoa; phylum Chordata; class Mammalia; order Primates; family Aotidae; genus Aotus; species Aotus nancymaae. The sequence goes on from NW_026988654.1 coordinate 290,724, forward strand.
GCAGATATTTCCCTGTGCTTACTGCTGTTTCTTCCATATGCCGGTAATGGGCTGAAAACGCCTGTTTTGGGACTCTGCAGAGAAAGAGTTTGCAGACTGCTGAATCCACACACGGGTTTAACTCTGGAAGTTGAGTGCACACATTGACACCCGTTCTGTTAGATAGCTGCGTTTTGGATTTAGAAGCAGATATTTCCCTGTGCTTACTGCTGTTTCTTCCATATGCCGGTAATGGGCTGAAAACGCCTGTTTTGGGACTCTGCAGAGAAAGAGTTTGCAGACTGCTGAATCCACACACGGGTTTAACTCTGGATGTTGATTGCACACATTGACAACCGTTCTGTTAGATAGCTGCGTTTTGGATTTAGAAGCAGATATTTCCCTGTGCTTACTGCTGTTTCTTCCATATGCCGGTAATGGGCTGAAAACGCCTGTTTTGGGACTCTGCAGAGAAAGTGATTGCAGACTGCTGAATCCACACTCGGGTTTAACTCTGGAAGTTGAGTGCACACATTGACAACCGTTCTGCTAAGTAGCTGCGTTTTGGATTTAGAAGCAGATATTTCCCTGTGCTTACTGCTGTTTCTTCCATATGCCGGTAATGGGCTGAAAACGCCTGTTTTGGGACTCTGCAGAGAAAGTGTTTGCAGACTGCTGAATCCACACACGGGTTTAACTCTGGAAGTTGAGTGCACACATTGACAACCGTTCTGTTAGATAGCTGCGTTTTGGATTTAGAAGCAGATATTTCCCTGTGCTTACTGCTGTTTCTTCCATATGCAGGTAATGGGCTGAAAACGCCTGTTTTGGGACTATGCAGAGAAAGTGTTTGGAGACTGCTGAATCCACACACGGGTTGAACTCTGGAAATTGAGTGAACACATTGACAAACGTTCTGTTAGGTAGCTGCGTTTTGGATTTAGAAGCAGATATTTCCCTGTGCTTACTGCTGTTTCTTCCATATGCCGGTAATGGGCTGAAAACGCCTGTTTTGGGACTCTGCAGAGAAAGAGTTTGCAGACTGCTGAATCCACACACGGGTTTAACTCTGGAAGTTGAGTGCACACATTGACACCCGTTCTGTTAGATAGCTGCGTTTTGGATTTAGAAGCAGATATTTCCCTGTGCTTACTGCTGTTTCTTCCATATGCCGGTAATGGGCTGAAAACGCCTGTTTTGGGACTCTGCAGAGAAAGAGTTTGCAGACTGCTGAATCCACACACGGGTTTAACTCTGGATGTTGATTGCACACATTGACAACCGTTCTGTTAGATAGCTGCGTTTTGGATTTAGAAGCAGATATTTCCCTGTGCTTACTGCTGTTTCTTCCATATGCCGGTAATGGGCTGAAAACGCCTGTTTTGGGACTCTGCAGAGAAAGTGATTGCAGACTGCTGAATCCACACTCGGGTTTAACTCTGGAAGTTGAGTGCACACATTGACACCCGTTCTGTTAGATAGCTGCGTTTTGGATTTAGAAGCAGATATTTCCCTGTGCTTACTGCTGTTTCTTCCATATGACGGTAATTGGCTGAAAACGCCTGTTTTGGGACTCTGCAGAGAAAGAGTTTGCAGACTGCTGAATCCACACACCGGTTTAACTCTGGAAGTTGAGGGCACACATTGACAACCGTTCTGTTAGATAGCTGCGTTTTGGATTTAGAATCATATATTTCCCTGTGGTTAATGCTGTTTCTTCCATATGCCGGTAATGGGCTGAAAACGCCTGTTTTGGGACTCTGCAGAGAAAGTGTTTGCAGACTGCTGAATCCACACACCGGTTTAACTCTGGAATTTGAGTGCACACATTGACAACCGTTCTGTTAGATAGCTGCGTTTTGGATTTAGAAGCAGATATTTCCCTGTGCTTACTGCTGTTTCTTCCATATGCCGGTAATGGGCTGAAAACGCCTGTTTTGGGACTCTGCAGAGAAAGTGTTTGCAGACTGCTGAATCCACACACGGGTTTAACTCTGGAAGTTGAGTGCACACATTGACAACCGTTCTGTTAGGTAGCTGCGTTTTGGATTTAGAAGCAGATATTTCCCTGTGCTTACTGCTGTTTCTTCCATATGCCGGTAATGGGCTGAAAACGCCTGTTTTGGGACTCTGCAGAGAAAGTGTTTGCAGACTGCTGAATCCACACACGGGTTTAACTCTGGAAGTTGAGTGCACACTTTGACAACCGTTCTGTTAGATAGCTGCGTTTTGGATTTAGAAGCAGATATTTCCCTGTGCTTACTGCTGTTTCTTCCATATGGTGGTAATGGGCTGAAAACGCCTGTTTTGGGACTCTGCTGAGAAAGTGTTTGCAGACTGCTGAATCCACACACGGGTTTAACTCTGGAAGTTATGTGCACACATTGACAACCGTTCTGTTAGATAGCTGCGTTTTGGATTTAGAAGCAGATATTTCCCTGTGCTTACGGCTGTTTCTTCCCTATGCTGGTAATGGGCTGAAAACGCCTGTTTTGGGACTCTGCAGAGAAAGTGATTGCAGACTGCTGAATCCACACACGGGTTTAACTCTGGAAGTTGAGTGCACACATTGACAACCGTTCTGTTAGATAGCTGCGTTCTGGATTTGGAAGCAGATATTTCCCTGTGCTTACTGCTGTTTCTTCCATATGCCGGTAATGGGCTGAAAACGCCTGTTTTGGGACTCTGCAGAGAAAGTGTTTGCAGACTGCTGAATCAACACACAGGTTTAACTCTGGAAGTTGAGTGCACACATTGACAACCGTTCTGTTAGGTAGCTGCATTTTGGATTTAGAAGCAGATATTTCCCTGTGCTTACTGCTGTTTCTTCCATATGCCGGTAATGGGCTGAAAACGCCTGTTTTGGGACTCTGCAGAGAAAGAGTTTGCAGACGGCTGAATCCACACACGGGTTTATCTCTGGAAGTTGAGTTCACACATTGACAACCGTTCTGTTAGATAGCTGCGTTTTGGATTTAGAAGCAGATATTTCCCTGTGCTTACTGCTGTTTCTTCCATATGGCGGTAATGGGCTGAAAACGCCTGTTTTGGGATTCTGCAGAGAAAGTGTTTGCAGACTGCTGAATCCACACACGGGTTTAACTCTGGAAGTTGAGTGCACACATTGACAATCGTTCTGTTAGATAGCTGCGTTTTGGATTTAGAAGCAGATATTTCCTTGTGCTTACTGCTGTTTCTTCCATATGGCGGAAATGGGCTGAAAACGCCTGTTTTGGGATTCTGCAGAGAAAGTGTTTGCAGACTGCTGAATCCACACACGGGTTTAACTCTGGAAGTTGAGTGCACACATTGACAACCGTTCTGTTAGATTGCTGCGCTTTGGATTTAGAAGCAGATATTTCCCTGTGCTTACTGCTGTTTCTTCCATATGCCAGTAAAGGGCTGAAAACGCCTGTTTTGGGACTCTGCAGAGAAAGTGTTTGCAGACTGCTGAATCCACACACGGGTTTAACTCTGGAAGTTGAGTGCACACATTGACAACCGTTCTGCTAAGTAGCTGCGTTTTGGATTTAGAAGCAGATATTTCCCTGTGCTTAATGCTGTTGCTTCCATATGCCGGTAATGGTCTGAAAACGCCTGTTTTGGGACTCTGCAGAGAAAGAGTTTGCAGACTGCTGAATCCACACACAGGTTTAACTCTGGAAGTTGAGTGTACACATTGACAACCGTTCTGTTAGATAGCTGCGTTTTGGATTTAGAAGCAGATATTTCCCTGTGCTTACTGCTGTTTCTTCCATATGCAGGAAATGGGCTGAAAACGCCTGTTTTGGGACTATGCAGAGAAAGTGTTTGCAGACTGCTGAATCCACACACGGGCTGAACTCTGGAAATTGAGTGAACACATTGACAAACGTTCTGTTAGGTAGCTGCGTTTTGGATTTAGAAGCAGATATTTCCCTGTGCTTACTGCTGTTTCTTCCATATGCCGGTAATGGGCTGAAAACGCCTGTTTTGGGACTCTGCAGAGAAAGAGTTTGCAGACTGCTGAATCCACACACGGGTTTAACTCTGGAAGTTGAGTGCACACATTGACACCCGTTCTGTTAGATAGCTGCGTTTTGGATTTAGAAGCAGATATTTCCCTGTGCTTACTGCTGTTTCTTCCATATGCCGGTAATGGGCTGAAAACGCCTGTTTTGGGACTCTGCAGAGAAAGAGTTTGCAGACTGCTGAATCCACACACGGGTTTAACTCTGGATGTTGAGTGCACACATTGACAACCGTTCTGTTAGATAGCTGCGTTTTGGATTTAGAAGCAGATATTTCCCTGCGCTTACTGCTGTTTCTTCCATATGCCGGTAATGGGCTGAAAACGCCTGTTTTGGGACTCTGCAGAGAAAGTGTTTGCAGACTGCTGAATCCACACACGGGTTTAACTCTGGAAGTTGAGTGCACACATTGACAACCGTTCTGTTAGATAGCTGCGTTTTGGATTTAGAAGCAGATATTTCCCTGTGCTTAATGCTGTTGCTTCCATATGCCGGTAATGGTCTGAAAACGCCTGTTTTGGGACTCTGCAGAGAAAGAGTTTGCAGACTGCTGAATCCACACCCCGGCTTAACTCTGGAAGTTGAGTGTACACATTGACAACCGTTCTGTTAGATAGCTGCGTTTTGGATTTAGAAGCAGATATTTCCCTGTGCTTACTGCTGTTTCTTCCATATGCAGGTAAGGGGCTGAAAACGACTGTTTTGGGCCTCTGCACAGAAAGTGTTTGCAGACTGCTGAATCCACACACCGGTTTACCTCTGGAAGTTGAGTGCACACATTGACAACCGTTCTGTTAAGTAGCTGCGTTTTGGATTTAAAAGCAGATATTTCCCTGTGCTTACTGCTGTTTCTTCCTTATGTTGGTAATGGGCTGAAAAGGCCTGTTTTGGGACTCTGCAGAGAAAGTGTTTGCAGACTGCTGAATCCACACACCGGCTTAACTCTGGAAGTTGAGTGTACACATTGACAACCGTTCTGTTAGATAGCTGCGTTTTGGATTTAGAAGCAGATATTTCCCTGTGCTTACTGCTGTTTCTTCCATATGCAGGAAATGGGCTTAAAACGCCTGTTTTGGGACTATGCAGAGAAAGTGTTTGCAGACTGCTGAATCCACACGGGCTGAACTCTGGATATTGAGTGAACACATTGACAAACGTTCTGTTAGGTAGCTGCGTTTTGGATTTAGAAGCAGATATTTCCCTGTGCTTACTGCTGTTTCTTCCATATGGCGGTAATGGGCTGAAAACGCCTGTTTTGGGACTCGGCAGAGAAAGTGTTTGCAGACTGCTGAATCCACACACGGGTTTACCTCTGGAAGTTGAGTGCACACATTGACAACCGTTTTGTTAGATAGCTGCATTTTGGATTTAGAAGCAGATATTTCCCTGTGCTTACTGCTGTTTCTTCCATATGCCGGTAATGGGCTGAAAACGTCTGTTGGGACTCTGCAGAGAAAGTGTTTGCAGACTGCTGATTCCACATACGGGTTTAACTCTGGAAGTTGAGTGCACACATCGACAACCGTTCTGTTAGATAGCTGCGTTTTGGGTTTAGAAGCAGATATTTCCCTGTGCTTACTGCTGTTTCTTCCATATACCGGTAACGGGCTGAAAAGGCCTGTTTTGGGACTCTGGAGAGAAAGTGTTTGCAGACTGCTGAATCCACACACGGGTTTAAATCTGGAAGTTGAGTGCACACATTGACAACCGTTCTGTTAGGTAGCTGCACTTTGGATTTAGAAGCAGATATTTCCCTGTGCTTACTGCTGTTTCTTCCATATGCCGGTAATGGGCTGAAAACGCCTGTTTTGGGACTCTGCAGAGAAAGTGTTTGCAGACTGCTGAATCCACATACGGGTTTACCTCTGGAAGTTGAGTGCACACATTGACAACCGTTCTGTTAGGTAGCTGCGTTTTGGATTTAGAAGCAGATATTTCCCTGTGCTTACGGCTGCTTCTTCCATATGCCGGTAATGGGCTGAAAACGCCTGATTTGGGACTCTGCAGAGAAAGTGTTTGCAGACTGCTGAATCCACACACGGGTTTAACTCTGGAAGTTGAGTGCACACATTGACAACCGTCCTGATAGAAAGCTGCGTTTTAGACATAGAAGCAGATATTTCCCTGTGCTTACTGCTGTTTCTTCCATATGCCGGTAATGGGCTGAAAACGCCTGTTTTGGGACTCTGCAGAGAAAGTGTTTGCAGACTGCTGAATCCACACATGGGTTTACCTCTGGAAGTTGAGTGCACACATTGACAACCGTTCTGTTAGATAGCTGCATTTTGGATTTAGAAGCAGATATTTCCCTGTGCTTACTGCTGTTTCTTCCATATGCCGGTAATGGGCGAAAAATGCCTTTTGGGACTCTGCAGAGAAAGTGTTTGCAGACTGCTGAATCCACACACGGGTTTAACTCTGGAAGTTGAGTGCACACATCGACAACCGTTCTCTTAGATAGCTGCGTTTTGGATTTAGAAGCAGATATTTCCCTGTGCTTACTGCTGTTTCTTCCATATGTCGGTAACGGGCTGAAAAGGCCTCTTTTGGGACTCTGGAGAGAAATTGTTTGCAGACTGCTGAATCCACACACGGGTTTACCTCTGGAAGTTGAGTGCACACATTGACAACCGTTCTGTTAGGTAGCTGCGTTTTGGATTTAGAAGCAGATATTTCCCTGTGCTTACTGCTGTTTCTTCCATATGCCGGTAATGGGCTGAAAACGCCTGTTTTGGGACTATGCAGAGAAAGTGTTTGCAGACTGCTGAATCCACACACTGGTTTAACTCTGGAAGTTGAGTGCACACATTGACAACCGTCCTGTTAGAAAGCTGCGTTTTGGATTTAGAAGCAGATATTTCCCTGTGCTTACTGCTGTTTCTTCCATATGCCGGTAATGGGCTGAAAACGCCTGTTTTGGGACTCTGCAGAGAAAGAGTTTGCAGACTGCTGAATCCACACACCGGTTTAACTCTGGAAGTTGAGTGCACACATTGACAACCGTTCTTTTAGATAGCTGCGTTTTGGATTTAGAAGCAGATATTTCCCTGTGCTTACTGCTGTTTCTTCCATATGGCGGTAATGGGCTGAAAACGCCTGTTTTCGGACTCTGCAGAGAAAGTGTTTGCAGACTGCTGAATCCACACACGGGTTTACCTCTGGAATTTGAGTGCACACATTGACAACCGTTCTGTTAGATAGCTGCGTTTTGGATTTAGAAGCAGATATTTCCCTGTGCTTACTGCTGTTTCTTCCATATGCCGGTAATGGCCTGAAAACGCCTGTTTTGGGACTCTGCAGAGAAAGTGTTTGCAGACTGCTGAATCCACACACGGGTTTAACTCTGGAAGTTGAGTGCACACATTGACAACCGTTCTGTTAGATAGCTGCGTTTTGGATTTAGAAGCAGATATTTCCCTGTGCTTACTGCTGTTTCTTCCATAGGCCGGTAACGGGCTGAAAAGGCCTGTTTTGGGACTCTGGAGAGAAAGTGTTTGCAGACTGCTGAATCCACACACGGGTTTACCTCTGGAAGTTGAGTGCACACATTGACAACCGTGCTGTTAGGTAGCTGCGTTTTGGATTTAGAAGCAGATACTTCCCTGTGCTTACTGCTCTTTCTTCCATATGCCGGTAATGGGCTGAAAACGCCTGTTTGGGGATTCTGCAGAGAAAGTGTTTGCAGACTGCTGAATCCACACACGGGTTTAACTCTGGAAGTTGAGTGCACACTTTGACAACCGTCCTGTTAGAAAGCTGCGTTTTGGATTTAGAAGCAGATATTTCCCTGTGCTTACTGCTGTTTCTTCCATATGCCGGTAATGGGCTGAAAACACACGGGTTTACCTCTGGAAGGTGAGTGCACACATTGACAACCGTTCTGTTAGATAGCTGCGTTTTGGATTTAGAAGCAGATATTTCCCTGTGCTTACTGCTGTTTCTTCCATATGCCGGTAACGGGCTGAAAAGGTCTGTTTTGGGACTCTGGAGAGAAAGTGTTTGCAGACTGCTGAATCCACACACGGTTTGAACTCTGGAAGTTGAGTGCACACATTGACAACCGTCCTGTTAGAAAGCTGCGTTTTGGATTTAGAAGCAGATATTTCCCTGTGCTTACTGCTGTTTCTTCCATATGCCGGTAATGGGCTGAAAACCCCTGTTTTGGGACTCTGCAGAGAAAGTGTTTGCAGACTGCTGAATCCACACACGGGTTTACCTCTGGAAGTTGAGTGCACACATTGACAACCGTTCTGTTACATAGCTGCGTTTTGGATTTAGAAGCAGATATTTCCCTGTGCTTACTGCTGTTTCTTCCATATGCCGGTAAAGGGGTTAAAACGCCTGTTTTGGGACTCTGCAGAGAAAGTGTTTGCAGATTGCTGAATCCACACACGGGTTTAACTCTGGAAGTTGAGTGCACACATTGACAACCGTTCTGTTAGGTAGCTGCGTTTTGGATTTAGAAGCAGATATTTCCCTGTGCTTACTGCTGTTGCTTCCATATGCCGGTAATGGGCTGAAAACGCCTGTTTTGGGACTCTGCAGAGAAAGAGTTTGCAGACTGCTGAATCCACACACCGGTTTAACTCTGGAAGTTGAGTGCACACATTGACAACCGTTCTGTTAGGTAGCTGCGTTTTGGATTTAGAAGCAGATATTTCCCTGTGCTTACTGCTGTTGCTTCCATATGCCGGTAATGGGCTGAAAACGCCTGTTTTGGGACTCTGCAGAGAAAGAGTTTGCAGACTGCTGAATCCACACACCGGTTTAACTCTGGAAGTTGAGGGCACACATTGACAACCGTTCTGTTAGATAGCTGCCTTTTGGATTTAGAATCATATATTTCCCTGTGCTTACTGCTGTTTCTTCCATATGCCGGTAATGGGCTGAAAACGCCTGTTTTGGGACTCTGCAGAGAAAGTGTTTGCAGACTGCTGAATCCACACACCGGTTTAACTCTGGAATTTGAGTGCACACATTGACAACCGTTCTGTTAGATAGCTGCGTTTTGGATTTAGAAGCAGATATTTCCCTGTGCTTACTGCTGTTTCTTCCATATGCCGGTAATGGGCTGAAAACGCCTGTTTTGGGACTCTGCAGAGAAAGTGTTTGCAGACTGCTGAATCCACACACGGGTTTAACTCTGGAAGTTGAGTGCACACATTGACAACCGTTCTGTTAGGTAGCTGCGTTTTGGATTTAGAAGCAGATATTTCCCTGTGCTTACTGCTGTTTCTTCCATATGCCGGTAATGGGCTGAAAACGCCTGTTTTGGGACTCTGCAGAGAAAGTGTTTGCAGACTGCTGAATCCACACACGGGTTTAACTCTGGAAGTTGAGTGCACACTTTGACAACCGTTCTGTTAGATAGCTGCGTTTTGGATTTAGAAGCAGATATTTCCCTGTGCTTACTGCTGTTTCTTCCATATGGTGGTAATGGGCTGAAAACGCCTGTTTTGGGACTCTGCTGAGAAAGTGTTTGCAGACTGCTGAATCCACACACGGGTTTAACTCTGGAAGTTATGTGCACACATTGACAACCGTTCTGTTAGATAGCTGCGTTTTGGATTTAGAAGCAGATATTTCCCTGTGCTTACGGCTGTTTCTTCCCTATGCTGGTAATGGGCTGAAAACGCCTGTTTTGGGACTCTGCAGAGAAAGTGATTGCAGACTGCTGAATCCACACACGGGTTTAACTCTGGAAGTTGAGTGCACACATTGACAACCGTTCTGTTAGATAGCTGCGTTCTGGATTTGGAAGCAGATATTTCCCTGTGCTTACTGCTGTTTCTTCCATATGCCGGTAATGGGCTGAAAACGCCTGTTTTGGGACTCTGCAGAGAAAGTGTTTGCAGACTGCTGAATCAACACACAGGTTTAACTCTGGAAGTTGAGTGCACACATTGACAACCGTTCTGTTAGGTAGCTGCATTTTGGATTTAGAAGCAGATATTTCCCTGTGCTTACTGCTGTTTCTTCCATATGCCGGTAATGGGCTGAAAACGCCTGTTTTGGGACTCTGCAGAGAAAGAGTTTGCAGACGGCTGAATCCACACACGGGTTTATCTCTGGAAGTTGAGTTCACACATTGACAACCGTTCTGTTAGATAGCTGCGTTTTGGATTTAGAAGCAGATATTTCCCTGTGCTTACTGCTGTTTCTTCCATATGGCGGTAATGGGCTGAAAACGCCTGTTTTGGGATTCTGCAGAGAAAGTGTTTGCAGACTGCTGAATCCACACACGGGTTTAACTCTGGAAGTTGAGTGCACACATTGACAATCGTTCTGTTAGATAGCTGCGTTTTGGATTTAGAAGCAGATATTTCCCTGTGCTTACTGCTGTTTCTTCCATATGGCGGAAATGGGCTGAAAACGCCTGTTTTGGGATTCTGCAGAGAAAGTGTTTGCAGACTGCTGAATCCACACACGGGTTTAACTCTGGAAGTTGAGTGCACACATTGACAACCGTTCTGTTAGATTGCTGCGCTTTGGATTTAGAAGCAGATATTTCCCTGTGCTTACTGCTGTTTCTTCCATATGCCGGTAATGGGCTGAAAACGCCTGTTTTGGGACTCTGCAGAGAAAGTGTTTGCAGACTGCTGAATCCACACACGGGTTTAACTCTGGAAGTTGAGTGCACACATTGACAACCGTTCTGTTAGATAGCTGCGTTTTGGATTTAGAAGCAGATATTTCCCTGTGCTTAATGCTGTTGCTTCCATATGCCGGTAATGGTCTGAAAACGCCTGTTTTGGGACTCTGCAGAGAAAGTGTTTGCAGACTGCTGAATCCACACACCGGTTTAACTCTGGAAGTTGAGTGTACACATTGACAACCGTTCTGTTAGATAGCTGCGTTTTGGATTTAGAAGCAGATATTTCCCTGTGCTTACTGCTGTTTCTTCCATATGCAGGAAATGGGCTGAAAACGCCTGTTTTGGGACTATGCAGAGAAAGTGTTTGTAGACTGCTGAATCCACACACGGGCTGAACTCTGGAAATTGAGTGAACACATTGACAAACGTTCTGTTAGGTAGCTGCGTTTTGGATTTAGAAGCAGATATTTCCCTGTGCTTACTGCTGTTTCTTCCATATGCCGGTAATGGGCTGAAAACGCCTGTTTTGGGACTCTGCAGAGAAAGAGTTTGCAGACTGCTGAATCCACACACGGGTTTAACTCTGGAAGTTGAGTGCACACATTGACACCCGTTCTGTTAGATAGCTGCGTTTTGGATTTAGAAGCAGATATTTCCCTGTGCTTACTGCTGTTTCTTCCATATGCCGGTAATGGGCTGAAAACGCCTGTTTTGGGACTCTGCAGAGAAAGAGTTTGCAGACTGCTGAATCCACACACGGGTTTAACTCTGGATGTTGAGTGCACACATTGACAACCGTTCTGTTAGATAGCTGCGTTTTGGATTTAGAAGCAGATATTTCCCTGTGCTTACTGCTGTTTCTTCCATATGCCGGTAATGGGCTGAAAACGCCTGTTTTGGGACTCTGCAGAGAAAGTGTTTGCAGACTGCTGAATCCACACACGGGTTTAACTCTGGAAGTTGAGTGCACACATTGACAACCGTTCTGTTAGATAGCTGCGTTTTGGATTTAGAAGCAGATATTTCCCTGTGCTTAATGCTGTTGCTTCCATATGCCGGTAATGGTCTGAAAACGCCTGTTTTGGGACTCTGCAGAGAAAGAGTTTGCAGACTGCTGAATCCACACACCGGCTTAACTCTGGAAGTTGAGTGTACACATTGACAACCGTTCTGTTAGATAGCTGCGTTTTGGATTTAGAAGCAGATATTTCCCTGTGCTTACTGCTGTTTCTTCCATATGCAGGTAATGGGCTGAAAACGACTGTTTTGGGCCTCTGCACAGAAAGTGTTTGCAGACTGCTGAATCCACACACCGGTTTACCTCTGGAAGTTGAGTGCACACATTGACAACCGTTCTGTTAAGTAGCTGCGTTTTGGATTTAAAAGCAGATATTTCCCTGTGCTTACTGCTGTTTCTTCCTTATGTTGGTAATGGGCTGAAAAGGCCTGTTTTGGGACTCTGCAGAGAAAGTGTTTGCAGACTGCTGAATCCACACACCGGCTTAACTCTGGAAGTTGAGTGTACACATTGACAACCGTTCTGTTAGATAGCTGCGTTTTGGATTTAGAAGCAGATATTTCCCTGTGCTTACTGCTGTTTCTTCCATATGCAGGAAATGGGCTGAAAACGCCTGTTTTGGGACTATGCAGAGAAAGTGTTTGCAGACTGCTGAATCCACACACGGGCTGAACTCTGGATATTGAGTGAACACATTGACAAACGTTCTGTTAGGTAGCTGCGTTTTGGATTTAGAAGCAGATATTTCCCTGTGCTTACTGCTGTTTCTTCCATATGCCGGTAATGGGCTGAAAACGCCTGTTTTGGGACTCTGCAGAGAAAGAGTTTGCAGACTGCTGAATCCACACACGGGTTTAACTCTGGAAGTTGAGTGCACACATTGACACCCGTTCTGTTAGATAGCTGCGTTTTGGATTTAGAAGCAGATATTTCCCTGTGCTTACTGCTGTTTCTTCCATATGCCGGTAATGGGCTGAAAACGCCTGTTTTGGGACTCTGCAGAGAAAGTGTTTGCAGACTGCTGAATCCACACACGGGTTGAACTCCGGAAGTTGAGTGCACACATTGACAACCGTTCTGTTTGGTAGCTGCGTTTTGGATTTAGAAGCAGATATTTCCCTGTGCTTACTGCTGTTTCTTCCATATGGCGGTAATGGGCTGAAAACGCCTGTTTTGGGACTCGGCCGAGAAAGTGTTTGCAGACTGCTGAATCCACACACGGGTTTACCTCTGGAAGTTGAGTGCACACATTGACAACCGTTTTGTTAGATAGCTGCATTTTGGATTTAGAAGCAGATATTTCCCTGTGCTTACTGCTGTTTCTTCCATATGCCGGTAATGGGCTGAAAACGTCTGTTGGGACTCTGCAGAGAAAGTGTTTGCAGACTGCTGATTCCACACACGGGTTTAACTCTGGAAGTTGAGTGCACACATCGACAACCGTTCTGTTAGATAGCTGCGTTTTGGATTTAGAAGCAGATATTTCCCTGTGCTTACTGCTGTTTCTTCCATATACCGGTAACGGGCTGAAAAGGCCTGTTTTGGGACTCTGGAGAGAAAGTGTTTGCAGACTGCTGAATCCACACACGGGTTTAAATCTGGAAGTTGAGTGCACACATTGACAACCGTTCTGTTAGGTAGCTGCACTTTGGATTTAGAAGCAGATATTTCCCTGTGCTTACTGCTGTTTCTTCCATATGCCGGTAATGGGCTGAAAACGCCTGTTTTGGGACTCTGCAGAGAAAGTGTTTGCAGACTGCTGAATCCACATACGGGTTTACCTCTGGAAGTTGAGTGCACACATTGACAACCGTTCTGTTAGGTAGCTGCGTTTTGGATTTAGAAGCAGATATTTCCCTGTGCTTACGGCTGCTTCTTCCATATGCCGGTAATGGGCTGAAAACGCCTGATTTGGGACTCTGCAGAGAAAGTGTTTGCAGACTGCTGAATCCACACACGGGTTTAACTCTGGAAGTTGAGTGCACACATTGACAACCGTCCTGTTAGAAAGCTGCGTTTTAGACTTAGAAGCAGATATTTCCCTGTGCTTACTGCTGTTTCTTCCATATGCCGGTAATGGGCTGAAAACGCCTGTTTTGGGACTCTGCAGAGAAAGTGTTTGCAGACTGCTGAATCCACACATGGGTTTACCTCTGGAAGTTGAGTGCACACATTGACAACCGTTCTGTTAGATAGCTGCATTTTGGATTTAGAAGCAGATATTTCCCTGTGCTTACTGCTGTTTCTTCCATATGCCGGTAATGGGCGGAAAATGCCTTTTGGGACTCTGCAGAGAAAGTGTTTGCAGACTGCTGAATCCACACACGGGTTTAACTCTGGAAGTTGAGTGCACACATCGACAACCGTTCTCTTAGATAGCTGCGTTTTGGATTTAGAAGCAGATATTTCCCTGTGCTTACTGCTGTTTCTTCCATATGTCGGTAACGGGCTGAAAAGGCCTCTTTTGGGACTCTGGAGAGAAATTGTTTGCAGACTGCTGAATCCACACACGGGTTTACCTCTGGAAGTTGAGTGCACACATTGACAACCGTTCTGTTAGGTAGCTGCGTTTTGGATTTAGAAGCAGATATTTCCCTGTGCTTACTGCTGTTTCTTCCATATGCCGGTAATGGGCTGAAAACGCCTGTTTTGGGACTCTGCAGAGAAAGTGTTTGCAGACTGCTGAATCCACACACGGCTTTAACTATGGAAGTTGAGTGCACACATTGACAACCGTTCTGTTAGATAGCTGCGTTTTGGATTTAGAAGCAGATATTTCCCTGTGCTTACTGCTGTTTCTTCCATATGCCGGTAACGGGCTGAAAACGCCTGTTTTGGGACTCTGCAGAGAAAGAGTTTGCAGACTGCTGAATCCACACACGGGTTTAACTCTGGAAGTTGAGTGCACACATTGACAACCGTTCTGTTAGATAGCTGCGTTTTGGATTTAGAAGCAGATATTTCCCTGTGCTTACTGCTGTTTCTTCCATATGCCGGTAATGGGCTGAAAACGCCTGTTTTGGGACTATGCAGAGAAAGTGTTTGCAGACTGCTGAATCCACACACTGGTTTAACTCTGGAAGTTGAGTGCACACATTGACAACCGTCCTGTTAGAAAGCTGCGTTTTGGATTTAGAAGCAGATATTTCCCTGTGCTTACTGCTCTTTCTTCCATATGCCGGTAATGGGCTGAAAACGCCTGTTTTGGGACTCTGCAGAGAAAGAGTTTGAAGACAGCTGAATCCACACACCGGTTTAACTCTGGAAGTTGAGTGCACACATTGACAACCGTTCTTTTAGATAGCTGCGTTTTGGATTTAGAAGCAGATATTTCCCTGTGCTTACTGCTGTTTCTTCCATATGGCGGTAAAGGGCTGAAAACGCCTGTTTTCGGACTCTGCAGAGAAAGTGTTTGCAGACTGCTGAATCCACACACGGGTTTACCTCTGGAATTTGAGTGCACACATTGACAACCGTTCTGTTAGATAGCTGCGTTTTGGATTTAGAAGCAGATATTTCCCTGTGCTTACTGCTGTTTCTTCCATATGCCGGTAATGGCCTGAAAACGCCTGTTTTGGGACTCTGCAGAGAAAGTGTTTGCAGACTGCTGAATCCACACACGGGTTTAACTCTGGAAGTTGAGTGCACACATTGACAACCGTTCTGTTAGATAGCTGCGTTTTGGATTTAGAAGCAGATATTTCCCTGTGCTTACTGCTGTTTCTTCCATAGGCCGGTAACGGGCTGAAAAGGCCTGTTTTGGGACTCTGGAGAGAAAGTGTTTGCAGACTGCTGAATCCACACACGGGTTTACCTCTGGAAGTTGAGTGCACACATTGACAACCGTGCTGTTAGGTAGCTGCGTTTTGGATTTAGAAGCAGATATTTCCCTGTGCTTACTGCTGTTTCTTCCATATGCCGGTAATGGGCTGAAAACGCCTGTTTTGGGATTCTGCAGAGAAAGTGTTTGCAGACTGCTGAATCCACACACGGGTTTAACTCTGGAAGTTGAGTGCACACTTTGACAACCGTCCTGTTAGAAAGCTGCGTTTTGGATTTAGAAGCAGATATTTCCCTGTGCTTACTGCTGTTTCTTCCATATGCCGGTAATGGGCTGAAAACACACGGGTTTACCTCTGGAAGGTGAGTGCACACATTGACAACCGTTCTGTTAGATAGCTGCGTTTTGGATTTAGAAGCAGATATTTCCCTGTGCTTACTGCTGTTTCTTCCATATGCCGGTAACGGGCTGAAAAGGTCTGTTTTGGGACTCTGGAGAGAAAGTGTTTGCAGACTGCTGAATCCACACACGGTTTGAACTCTGGAAGTTGAGTGCACACATTGACAACCGTCCTGTTAGAAAGCTGCGTTTTGGATTTAGAAGCAGATATTTCCCTGTGCTTACTGCTGTTTCTTCCATATGCCGGTAATGGGCTGAAAACCCCTGTTTTGGGACTCTGCAGAGAAAGTGTTTGCAGACTGCTGAATCCACACACGGGTTTACCTCTGGAAGTTGAGTGCACACATTGACAACCGTTCTGTTACATAGCTGCGTTTTGGATTTAGAAGCAGATATTTCCCTGTGCTTACTGCTGTTTCTTCCATATGCCGGTAAAGGGGTTAAAACGCCTGTTTTGGGACTCTGCAGAGAAAGTGTTTGCAGATTGCTGAATCCACACACGGGTTTAACTCTGGAAGTTGAGTGCACACATTGACAACCGTTCTGTTAGGTAGCTGCGTTTTGGATTTAGAAGCAGATATTTCCCTGTGCTTACTGCTGTTGCTTCCATATGCCGGTAATGGGCTGAAAACGCCTGTTTTGGGACTCTGCAGAGAAAGAGTTTGCAGACTGCTGAATCCACACACCGGTTTAACTCTGGAAGTTGAGTGCACACATTGACAACCGTTCTGTTAGGTAGCTGCGTTTTGGATTTAGAAGCAGATATTTCCCTGTGCTTACTGCTGTTGCTTCCATATGCCGGTAATGGGCTGAAAACGCCTGTTTTGGGACTCTGCAGAGAAAGAGTTTGCAGACTGCTGAATCCACACACCGGTTTAACTCTGGAAGTTGAGGGCACACATTGACAACCGTTCTGTTAGATAGCTGCGTTTTGGATTTAGAATCATATATTTCCCTGTGCTTACTGCTGTTTCTTCCATATGCCGGTAATGGGCTGAAAACGCCTGTTTTGGGACTCTGCAGAGAAAGTGTTTGCAGACTGCTGAATCCACACACCGGTTTAACTCTGGAATTTGAGTGCACACATTGACAACCGTTCTGTTAGATAGCTGCGTTTTGGATTTAGAAGCAGATATTTCCCTGTGCTTACTGCTGTTTCTTCCATATGCCGGTAATGGGCTGAAAACGCCTGTTTTGGGACTCTGCAGAGAAAGTGTTTGCAGACTGCTGAATCCACACACGGGTTTAACTCTGGAAGTTGAGTGCACACATTGACAACCGTTCTGTTAGGTAGCTGCGTTTTGGATTTAGAAGCAGATATTTCCCTGTGCTTACTGCTGTTTCTTCCATATGCCGGTAATGGGCTGAAAACGCCTGTTTTGGGACTCTGCAGAGAAAGTGTTTGCAGACTGCTGAATCCACACACGGGTTTAACTCTGGAAGTTGAGTGCACACTTTGACAACCGTTCTGTTAGATAGCTGCGTTTTGGATTTAGAAGCAGATATTTCCCTGTGCTTACTGCTGTTTCTTCCATATGGTGGTAATGGGCTGAAAACGCCTGTTTTGGGACTCTGCTGAGAAAGTGTTTGCAGACTGCTGAATCCACACACAGGTTTAACTCTGGAAGTTATGTGCACACATTGGCAACCGTTCTGTTAGATAGCTGCGTTTTGGATTTAGAAGCAGATATTTCCCTGTGCTTACGGCTGTTTCTTCCCTATGCTGGTAATGGGCTGAAAACGCCTGTTTTGGGACTCTGCAGAGAAAGTGATTGCAGACTGCTGAATCCACACACGGGTTTAACTCTGGAAGTTGAGTGCACACATTGACAACCGTTCTGTTAGATAGCTGCGTTCTGGATTTGGAAGCAGATATTTCCCTGTGCTTACTGCTGTTTCTTCCATATGCCGGTAATGGGCTGAAAACGCCTGTTTTGGGACTCTGCAGAGAAAGTGTTTGCAGACTGCTGAATCAACACACAGGTTTAACTCTGGAAGTTGAGTGCACACATTGACAACCGTTCTGTTAGGTAGCTGCATTTTGGATTTAGAAGCAGATATTTCCCTGTGCTTACTGCTGTTTCTTCCATATGCCGGTAATGGGCTGAAAACGCCTGTTTTGGGACTCTGCAGAGAAAGAGTTTGCAGACGGCTGAATCCACACACGGGTTTATCTCTGGAAGTTGAGTTCACACATTGACAACCGTTCTGTTAGATAGCTGCGTTTTGGATTTAGAAGCAGATATTTCCCTGTGCTTACTGCTGTTTCTTCCATATGGCGGTAATGGGCTGAAAACGCCTGTTTTGGGATTCTGCAGAGAAAGTGTTTGCAGACTGCTGAATCCACACACGGGTCTAACTCTGGAAGTTGAGTGCACACATTGACAATCGTTCTGTTAGATAGCTGCGTTTTGGATTTAGAAGCAGATATTTCCCTGTGCTTACTGCTGTTTCTTCCATATGGCGGAAATGGGCTGAAAACGCCTGTTTTGGGATTCTGCAGAGAAAGTGTTTGCAGACTGCTGAATCCACACACGGGTTTAACTCTGGAAGTTGAGTGCACACATTGACAACTGTTCTGTTAGATTGCTGCGCTTTGGATTTAGAAGCAGATATTTCCCTGTGCTTACTGCTGTTTCTTCCATATGCCAGTAAAGGGCTGAAAACGCCTGTTTTGGGACTCTGCAGAGAAAGTGTTTGCAGACTGCTGAATCCACACACGGGTTTAACTCTGGAAGTTGAGTGCACACATTGACAACCGTTCTGTTAGATAGCTGCGTTTTGGATTTAGAAGCAGATATTTCCCTGTGCTTACTGCTGTTTCTTCCATAGGCCGGTAACGGGCTGAAAAGGCCTGTTTTGGGACTCTGGAGAGAAAGTGTTTGCAGACTGCTGAATCCACACACGGGTTTACCTCTGGAAGTTGAGTGCACACATTGACAACCGTGCTGTTAGGTAGCTGCGTTTTGGATTTAGAAGCAGATATTTCCCTGTGCTTACTGCTGTTTCTTCCATATGCCGGTAATGGGCTGAAAACGCCTGTTTTGGGATTCTGCAGAGAAAGTGTTTGCAGACTGCTGAATCCACACACGGGTTTAACTCTGGAAGTTGAGTGCACACTTTGACAACCGTCCTGTTAGAAAGCTGCGTTTTGGATTTAGAAGCAGATATTTCCCTGTGCTTACTGCTGTTTCTTCCATATGCCGGTAATGGGCTGAAAACACACGGGTTTACCTCTGGAAGGTGAGTGCACACATTGACAACCGTTCTGTTAGATAGCTGCGTTTTGGATTTAGAAGCAGATATTTCCCTGTGCTTACTGCTGTTTCTTCCATATGCCGGTAACGGGCTGAAAAGGTCTGTTTTGGGACTCTGGAGAGAAAGTGTTTGCAGACTGCTGAATCCACACACGGTTTGAACTCTGGAAGTTGAGTGCACACATTGACAACCGTCCTGTTAGAAAGCTGCGTTTTGGATTTAGAAGCAGATATTTCCCTGTGCTTACTGCTGTTTCTTCCATATGCCGGTAATGGGCTGAAAACCCCTGTTTTGGGACTCTGCAGAGAAAGTGTTTGCAGACTGCTGAATCCACACACGGGTTTACCTCTGGAAGTTGAGTGCACACATTGACAACCGTTCTGTTACATAGCTGCGTTTTGGATTTAGAAGCAGATATTTCCCTGTGCTTACTGCTGTTTCTTCCATATGCCGGTAAAGGGGTTAAAACGCCTGTTTTGGGACTCTGCAGAGAAAGTGTTTGCAGATTGCTGAATCCACACACGGGTTTAACTCTGGAAGTTGAGTGCACACATTGACAACCGTTCTGTTAGGTAGCTGCGTTTTGGATTTAGAAGCAGATATTTCCCTGTGCTTACTGCTGTTGCTTCCATATGCCGGTAATGGGCTGAAAACGCCTGTTTTGGGACTCTGCAGAGAAAGAGTTTGCAGACTGCTGAATCCACACACCGGTTTAACTCTGGAAGTTGAGTGCACACATTGACAACCGTTCTGTTAGGTAGCTGCGTTTTGGATTTAGAAGCAGATATTTCCCTGTGCTTACTGCTGTTGCTTCCATATGCCGGTAATGGGCTGAAAACGCCTGTTTTGGGACTCTGCAGAGAAAGAGTTTGCAGACTGCTGAATCCACACACCGGTTTAACTCTGGAAGTTGAGGGCACACATTGACAACCGTTCTGTTAGATAGCTGCGTTTTGGATTTAGAATCATATATTTCCCTGTGCTTACTGCTGTTTCTTCCATATGCCGGTAATGGGCTGAAAACGCCTGTTTTGGGACTCTGCAGAGAAAGTGTTTGCAGACTGCTGAATCCACACACCGGTTTAACTCTGGAATTTGAGTGCACACATTGACAACCGTTCTGTTAGATAGCTGCGTTTTGGATTTAGAAGCAGATATTTCCCTGTGCTTACTGCTGTTTCTTCCATATGCCGGTAATGGGCTGAAAACGCCTGTTTTGGGACTCTGCAGAGAAAGTGTTTGCAGACTGCTGAATCCACACACGGGTTTAACTCTGGAAGTTGAGTGCACACATTGACAACCGTTCTGTTAGGTAGCTGCGTTTTGGATTTAGAAGCAGATATTTCCCTGTGCTTACTGCTGTTTCTTCCATATGCCGGTAATGGGCTGAAAACGCCTGTTTTGGGACTCTGCAGAGAAAGTGTTTGCAGACTGCTGAATCCACACACGGGTTTAACTCTGGAAGTTGAGTGCACACTTTGACAACCGTTCTGTTAGATAGCTGCGTTTTGGATTTAGAAGCAGATATTTCCCTGTGCTTACTGCTGTTTCTTCCATATGGTGGTAATGGGCTGAAAACGCCTGTTTTGGGACTCTGCTGAGAAAGTGTTTGCAGACTGCTGAATCCACACACAGGTTTAACTCTGGAAGTTATGTGCACACATTGGCAACCGTTCTGTTAGATAGCTGCGTTTTGGATTTAGAAGCAGATATTTCCCTGTGCTTACGGCTGTTTCTTCCCTATGCTGGTAATGGGCTGAAAACGCCTGTTTTGGGACTCTGCAGAGAAAGTGATTGCAGACTGCTGAATCCACACACGGGTTTAACTCTGGAAGTTGAGTGCACACATTGACAAACGTTCTGTTAGATAGCTGCGTTCTGGATTTGGAAGCAGATATTTCCCTGTGCTTACTGCTGTTTCTTCCATATGCCGGTAATGGGCTGAAAACGCCTGTTTTGGGACTCTGCAGAGAAAGTGTTTGCAGACTGCTGAATCAACACACAGGTTTAACTCTGGAAGTTGAGTGCACACATTGACAACCGTTCTGTTAGGTAGCTGCATTTTGGATTTAGAAGCAGATATTTCCCTGTGCTTACTGCTGTTTCTTCCATATGCCGGTAATGGGCTGAAAACGCCTGTTTTGGGACTCTGCAGAGAAAGAGTTTGCAGACGGCTGAATCCACACACGGGTTTATCTCTGGAAGTTGAGTTCACACATTGACAACCGTTCTGTTAGATAGCTGCGTTTTGGATTTAGAAGCAGATATTTCCCTGTGCTTACTGCTGTTTCTTCCATATGGCGGTAATGGGCTGAAAACGCCTGTTTTGGGATTCTGCAGAGAAAGTGTTTGCAGACTGCTGAATCCACACACGGGTCTAACTCTGGAAGTTGAGTGCACACATTGACAATCGTTCTGTTAGATAGCTGCGTTTTGGATTTAGAAGCAGATATTTCCCTGTGCTTACTGCTGTTTCTTCCATATGGCGGAAATGGGCTGAAAACGCCTGTTTTGGGATTCTGCAGAGAAAGTGTTTGCAGACTGCTGAATCCACACACGGGTTTAACTCTGGAAGTTGAGTGCACACATTGACAACTGTTCTGTTAGATTGCTGCGCTTTGGATTTAGAAGCAGATATTTCCCTGTGCTTACTGCTGTTTCTTCCATATGCCAGTAAAGGGCTGAAAACGCCTGTTTTGGGACTCTGCAGAGAAAGTGTTTGCAGACTGCTGAATCCACACACGGGTTTAACTCTGGAAGTTGAGTGCACACATTGACAACCGTTCTGCTAAGTAGCTGCGTTTTGGATTTAGAAGCAGATATTTCCCTGTGCTTACTGCTGTTTCTTCCATATGCCGGTAATGGGCTGAAAACGCCTGTTTTGGGACTCTGCAGAGAAAGTGTTTGCAGACTGCTGAATCCACACACGGGTTTAACTCTGGAAGTTGAGTGCACACATTGACAACCGTTCTGTTAGATAGCTGCGTTTTGGATTTAGAAGCAGATATTTCCCTGTGCTTAATGCTGTTGCTTCCATATGCCGGTAATGGTCTGAAAACGCCTGTTTTGGGACTCTGCAGAGAAAGAGTTTGCAGACTGTTGAATCCACACACCGGTTTAACTCTGGAAGTTGAGTGTACACATTGACAACCGTTCTGTTAGATAGCTGCGTTTTGGATTTAGAAGCAGATATTTCCCTGTGCTTACTGCTGTTTCTTCCATATGCAGGAAATGGGCTGAAAACGCCTGTTTTGGGACTATGCAGAGAAAGTGTTTGCAGACTGCTGAATCCACACACGGGCTGAACTCTGGAAATTGAGTGAACACATTGACAAACGTTCTGTTAGGTAGCTGCATTTTGGATTTAGAAGCAGATATTTCCCTGTGCTTACTGCTGTTTCTTCCATATGCCGGTAATGGGCTGAAAACGCCTGTTTTGGGACTCTGCAGAGAAAGAGTTTGCAGACTGCTGAATCCACACACGGGTTTAACTCTGGAAGTTGAGTGCACACATTGACACCCGTTCTGTTAGATAGCTGCGTTTTGGATTTAGAAGCAGATATTTCCCTGTGCTTACTGCTGTTTCTTCCATATGCCGGTAATGGGCTGAAAACGCCTGTTTTGGGACTCTGCAGAGAAAGAGTTTGCAGACTGCTGAATCCACACACGGGTTTAACTCTGGATGTTGAGTGCACACATTGACAACCGTTCTGTTAGATAGCTGCGTTTTGGATTTAGAAGCAGATATTTCCCTGTGCTTACTGCTGTTTCTTCCATATGCCGGTAATGGGCTGAAAACGCCTGTTTTGGGACTCTGCAGAGAAAGTGTTTGCAGACTGCTGAATCCACACACGGGTTTAACTCTGGAAGTTGAGTGCACACATTGACAACCGTTCTGTTAGATAGCTGCGTTTTGGATTTAGAAGCAGATATTTCCCTGTGCTTAATGCTGTTGCTTCCATATGCCGGTAATGGTCTGAAAACGCCTGTTTTGGGACTCTGCAGAGAAAGAGTTTGCAGACTGCTGAATCCACACACCGGCTTAACTCTGGAAGTTGAGTGTACACATTGACAACCGTTCTGTTAGATAGCTGCGTTTTGGATTTAGAAGCAGATATTTCCCTGTGCTTACCGCTGTTTCTTCCATATGCAGGTAATGGGCTGAAAACGACTGTTTTGGGCCTCTGCACAGAAAGTGTTTGCAGACTGCTGAATCCACACACCGGTTTACCTCTGGAAGTTGAGTGCACACATTGACAACCGTTCTGTTAAGTAGCTGCGTTTTGGATTTAAAAGCAGATATTTCCCTGTGCTTACTGCTGTTTCTTCCTTATGTTGGTAATGGGCTGAAAACGCCTGTTTTGGGACTCTGCAGAGAAAGTGTTTGCAGACTGCTGAATCCACACACCGGCTTAACTCTGGAAGTTGAGTGTACACATTGACAACCGTTCTGTTAGATAGCTGCGTTTTGGATTTAGAAGCAGATATTTCCCTGTGCTTACTGCTGTTTCTTCCATATGCAGGAAATGGGCTGAAAACGCCTGTTTTGGGACTATGCAGAGAAAGTGTTTGCAGACTGCTGAATCCACACACGGGCTGAACTCTGGATATTGAGTGAACACATTGACAAACGTTCTGTTAGGTAGCTGCGTTTTGGATTTAGAAGCAGATATTTCCCTGTGCTTACTGCTGTTTCTTCCATATGCCGGTAATGGGCTGAAAACGCCTGTTTTGGGACTCTGCAGAGAAAGAGTTTGCAGACTGCTGAATCCACACACGGGTTTAACTCTGGAAGTTGAGTGCACACATTGACACCCGTTCTGATAGATAGCTGCGTTTTGGATTTAGAAGCAGATATTTCCCTGTGCTTACTGCTGTTTCTTCCATATGCCGGTAATGGGCTGAAAACGCCTGTTTTGGGACTCTGCAGAGAAAGTGTTTGCAGACTGCTGAATCCACATACGGGTTTACCTCTGGAAGTTGAGTGCACACATTGACAACCGTTCTGTTAGGTAGCTGCGTTTTGGATTTAGAAGCAGATATTTCCCTGTGCTTACGGCTGCTTCTTCCATATGCCGGTAATGGGCTGAAAACGCCTGATTTGGGACTCTGCAGAGAAAGTGTTTGCAGACTGCTGAATCCACACACGGGTTTAACTCTGGAAGTTGAGTGCACACATTGACAACCGTCCTGTTAGAAAGCTGCGTTTTAGACTTAGAAGCAGATATTTCCCTGTGCTTACTGCTGTTTCTTCCATATGCCGGTAATGGGCTGAAAACGCCTGTTTTGGGACTCTGCAGAGAAAGTGTTTGCAGACTGCTGAATCCACACATGGGTTTACCTCTGGAAGTTGAGTGCACACATTGACAACCGTTCTGTTAGATAGCTGCATTTTGGATTTAGAAGCAGATATTTCCCTGTGCTTACTGCTGTTTCTTCCATATGCCGGTAATGGGCGGAAAATGTCTTTTGGGACTCTGCAGAGAAAGTGTTTGCAGACTGCTGAATCCACACACCGGTTTAACTCTGGAAGTTGAGTGCACACATTGACAACCGTTCTGTTAGATAGCTGCGTTTTGGATTTAGAAGCAGATATTTCCCTGTGCTTACTGCTGTTTCTTCCATATGGCGGTAATGGGCTGAAAACGCCTGTTTTCGGACTCTGCAGAGAAAGTGTTTGCAGACTGCTGAATCCACACACGGGTTTACCTCTGGAATTTGAGTGCACACATTGACAACCGTTCTGTTAGATAGCTGCGTTTTGGATTTAGAAGCAGATATTTCCCTGTGCTTACTGCTGTTTCTTCCATATGCCGGTAATGGGCTGAAAACGCCTGTTTTGGGACTCTGCAGAGAAAGTGTTTGCAGACTGCTGAATCCACACACGGGTTTAACTCTGGAAGTTGAGTGCACACATTGACAACCGTTCTGTTAGATAGCTGCGTTTTGGATTTAGAAGCAGATATTTCCCTGTGCTTACTGCTGTTTCTTCCATAGGCCGGTAACGGGCTGAAAAGGCCTGTTTTGGGACTCTGGAGAGAAAGTGTTTGCAGACTGCTGAATCCACACACGGGTTTACCTCTGGAAGTTGAGTGCACACATTGACAACCGTGCTGTTAGGTAGCTGCGTTTTGGATTTAGAAGCAGATATTTCCCTGTGCTTACTGCTGTTTCTTCCATATGCCGGTAATGGGCTGAAAACGCCTGTTTTGGGATTCTGCAGAGAAAGTGTTTGCAGACTGCTGAATCCACACACGGGTTTAACTCTGGAAGTTGAGTGCACACTTTGACAACCGTCCTGTTAGAAAGCTGCGTTTTGGATTTAGAAGCAGATATTTCCCTGTGCTTACTGCTGTTTCTTCCATATGCCGGTAATGGGCTGAAAACACACGGGTTTACCTCTGGAAGGTGAGTGCACACATTGACAACCGTTCTGTTAGATAGCTGCGTTTTGGATTTAGAAGCAGATATTTCCCTGTGCTTACTGCTGTTTCTTCCATATGCCGGTAACGGGCTGAAAAGGTCTGTTTTGGGACTCTGGAGAGAAAGTGTTTGCAGACTGCTGAATCCACACACGGGTTGAACTCTGGAAGTTGAGTGCACACATTGACAACCGTCCTGTTAGAAAGCTGCGTTTTGGATTTAGAAGCAGATATTTCCCTGTGCTTACTGCTGTTTCTTCCATATGCCGGTAATGGGCTGAAAACCCCTGTTTTGGGACTCTGCAGAGAAAGTGTTTGCAGACTGCTGAATCCACACACGGGTTTACCTCTGGAAGTTGAGTGCACACATTGACAACCGTTCTGTTACATAGCTGCGTTTTGGATTTAGAAGCAGATATTTCCCTGTGCTTACTGCTGTTTCTTCCATATGCCGGTAAAGGGGTTAAAACGCCTGTTTTGGGACTCTGCAGAGAAAGTGTTTGCAGATTGCTGAATCCACACACGGGTTTAACTCTGGAAGTTGAGTGCACACATTGACAACCGTTCTGTTAGGTAGCTGCGTTTTGGATTTAGAAGCAGATATTTCCCTGTGCTTACTGCTGTTGCTTCCATATGCCGGTAATGGGCTGAAAACGCCTGTTTTGGGACTCTGCAGAGAAAGAGTTTGCAGACTGCTGAATCCACACACCGGTTTAACTCTGGAAGTTGAGTGCACACATTGACAACCGTTCTTTTAGATAGCTGCGTTTTGGATTTAGAATCAGATATTTCCCTATGCTTACTGCTGTTTCTTCCATATGGCGGTAATGGGCTGAAAACGCCTGTTTTGGGACTCTGCAGAGAAAGTGTGTGCAGACTGCTGAATCCACACACGGGTTTAACTCTGGAAGTTGAGTGCACACATTGACAACCGTTCTGTTTGATAGCTGCGTTTTGGATTTAGAAGCAGATATTTCCCTGTGCTTACTGCTGTTTCTTCCATATGCCGGTAACGGGCTGAAAACGCCTGTTTTGGGACTCTGCAGAGAAAGAGTTTGCAGACTGCTGAATCCACACACGGGTTTAACTCTGGAAGTTGAGTGCACACATTGACACCCGTTCTGTTGGATAGCTGCGTTTTGGATTTAGAAGCAGATATTTCCCTGTGCTTACTGCTGTTTCTTCCATATGCCGGTAATTGGCTGAAAACGCCTGTTTTGGGACTCTGCAGAGAAAGAGTTTGCAGACTGCTGAATCCACACACCGGTTTAACTCTGGAAGTTGAGGGCACACATTGACAACCGTTCTGTTAGATAGCTGCGTTTTGGATTTAGAATCATATATTTTCCTGTGCTTACTGCTGTTTCTTCCATATGCCGGTAATGGGCTGAAAACGCCTGTTTTGGGACTCTGCAGAGAAAGTGTTTGTAGACTGCTGAATCCACACACCGGTTTAACTCTGGAATTTGAGTGCACACATTGACAACCGTTCTGTTAGGTAGCTGCGTTTTGGATTTAGAAGCAGATATTTCCCTGTGCTTACTGCTGTTTCTTCCATATGCCGGTAATGGGCTGAAAACGCCTGTTTTGGGACTCTGCAGAGAAAGTGTTTGCAGACTGCTGAATCCACACACGGGTTTAACTCTGGAAGTTGAGTGCACACATTGACAACCGTTCTGCTAAGTAGCTGCGTTTTGGATTTAGAAGCAGATATTTCCCTGTGCTTACTGCTGTTTCTTCCATATGCCGGTAATGGGCTGAAAACGCCTGTTTTGGGACTCTGCAGAGAAAGTGTTTGCAGACTGCTGAATCCACACACGGGTTTAACTCTGGAAGTTGAGTGCACACTTTGTCAACCGTTCTGTTAGATAGCTGCGTTTTGGATTTAGAAGCAGATATTTCCCTGTGCTTACTGCTGTTTCTTCCATATGGTGGTAATGGGCTGAAAACGCCTGTTTTGGGACTCTGCAGAGAAAGTGTTTGCAGACTGCTGAATCCACACACGGGTTTAACTCTGGAAGTTATGTGCACACATTGACAACCGTTCTGTTAGATAGCTGCGTTTTGGATTTAGAAGCAGATATTTCCCTGTGCTTACTGCTGTTTCTTCCCTATGCTGGTAATGGGCTGAAAACGCCTGTTTTGGGACTCTGCAGAGAAAGTGATTGCAGACTGCTGAATCCACACACGGGTTTAACTCTGGAAGTTGAGTGCACACATTGACAACCGTTTTGTTAGATAGCTGCGTTTTGGATTTACAAGCAGATATTTCCCTGTGCTTACTGCTGTTTCTTCCATATGCCGGTAATGGGCTGAAAACGCCTGTTTTGGGACTCTGCAGAGAAAGTGTTTGCAGACTGCTGAATCCACACACAGGTTTAACTCTGGAAGTTGAGTGCACACATTGACAACCGTTCTGTTAGGTAGCTGCATTTTGGATTTAGAAGCAGATATTTCCCTGTGCTTAATGCTGTTTCTTCCATATGCCGGTAATGGGCTGAAAACGCCTGTTTTGGGACTCTGCAGAGAAAGAGTTTGCAGACGGCTGAATCCACACACGGGTTTAACTCTGGAAGTTGAGTGCACACATTGACAACCGTTCTGTTAGATAGCTGCGTTTTGGATTTAGAAGCAGATATTTCCCTGTGCTTACTGCTGTTTCTTCCATATGGCGGTAATGGGCTGAAAACGCCTGTTTTGGGATTCTGCAGAGAAAGTGTTTGCAGACTGCTGAATCCACACACGGGTTTAACTCTGGAATTTGAGTGCACACATTGACAACCGTTCTGTTAGATAGCTGCGTTTTGGATTTAGAAGCAGATATTTCCCTCTGCTTACTGCTGTTTCTTCCATATGGCGGAAATGGGCTGAAAACGCCTGTTTTGGGATTCTGCAGAGAAAGTGTTTGCAGACTGCTGAATCCACACACGGGTTTAACTCTGGAAGTTGAGTGCACACATTGACAACCGTTCTGTTAGATTGCTGCGCTTTGGATTTAGAAGCAGATATTTCCCTGTGCTTACTGCTGTTTCTTCCATATGCCAGTAAAGGGCTGAAAACGCCTGTTTTGGGACTCTGCAGAGAAAGTGTTTGCAGACTGCTGAATCCACACACGGGTTTAACTCTGGAAGTTGAGTGCACACATTGACAACCGTTCTGCTAAGTAGCTGCGTTTTGGATTTAGAAGCAGATATTTCCCTGTGCTTACTGCTGTTTCTTCCATATGCCGGTAATGGGCTGAAAACGCCTGTTTTGAGACTCTGCAGAGAAAGTGTTTGCAGACTGCTGAATCCACACACGGGTTTAACTCTGGAAGTTGAGTGCACACATTGACAACCGTTCTGTTAGATAGCTGCGTTTTGGATTTAGAAGCAGATATTTCCCTGTGCTTAATGCTGTTGCTTCCATATGCCGGTAATGGTCTGAAAACGCCTGTTTTGGGACTCTGCAGAGAAAGAGTTTGCAGACTGCTGAATCCACACACCGGTTTAACTCTGGAAGTTGAGTGTACACATTGACAACCGTTCTGTTACATAGCTGCGTTTTGGATTTAGAAGCAGATATTTCCCTGTGCTTACTGCTGTTTCTTCCATATGCAGGTAATGGGCTGAAAACGCCTGTTTTGGGACTATGCAGAGAAAGTGTTTGGAGACTGCTGAATCCACACACGGGTTGAACTCTGGAAATTGAGTGAACACATTGACAAACGTTCTGTTAGGTAGCTGCGTTTTGGATTTAGAAGCAGATATTTCCCTGTGCTTACTGCTGTTTCTTCCATATGCCGGTAATGGGCTGAAAACGCCTGTTTTGGGACTCTGCAGAGAAAGAGTTTGCAGACTGCTGAATCCACACACGGGTTTAACTCTGGAAGTTGAGTGCACACATTGACACCCGTTCTGTTAGATAGCTGCGTTTTGGATTTAGAAGCAGATATTTCCCTGTGCTTACTGCTGTTTCTTCCATATGCCGGTAATGGGCTGAAAACGCCTGTTTTGGGACTCTGCAGAGAAAGAGTTTGCAGACTGCTGAATCCACACACGGGTTTAACTCTGGATGTTGATTGCACACATTGACAACCGTTCTGTTAGATAGCTGCGTTTTGGATTTAGAAGCAGATATTTCCCTGTGCTTACTGCTGTTTCTTCCATATGCCGGTAATGGGCTGGAAACGCCTGTTTTGGGACTCTGCAGAGAAAGTGTTTGCAGACTGCTGAATCCACACACGGGTTTAACTCTGGAAGTTGAGTGCACACATTGACAACCGTTCTGTTAGATCGCTGCGTTTTGGATTTAGAAGCAGATATTTCCCTGTGCTTAATGCTGTTGCTTCCATATGCCGGTAATGGTCTGAAAACGCCTGTTTTGGGACTCTGCAGAGAAAGAGTTTGCAGACTGCTGAATCCACACACCGGCTTAACTCTGGAAGTTGAGTGTACACATTGACAACCGTTCTGTTAGATAGCTGCGTTTTGGATTTAGAAGCAGATATTTCCCTGTGCTTACTGCTGTTTCTTCCATATGCAGGTAATGGGCTGAAAACGACTGTTTTGGGACTCTGCACAGAAAGTGTTTGCAGACTGCTGAATCCACACAGCGGTTTACCTCTGGAAGTTGAGTGCACACATTGACAACCGTTCTGTTAAGTAGCTGCGTTTTGGATTTAAAAGCAGATATTTCCCTGTGCTTACTGCTGTTTCTTCCATATGTTGGTAATGGGCTGAAAACGACTATTTTGGGATTCTGCAGAGAAAGAGATTGCAGACTGCTGAATCCACACACGGGTTTAACTCTGGATGTTGAGTGCACACATTGACAACCGTTCTGTTAGATAGCTGCGTTTTGGATTTAGAAGCAGATATTTCCCTGTGCTTACTGCTGTTTCTTCCATATGGTGGTAATGGGCTGAAAACGCCTGTTTTGGGACTCTGCAGAGAAAGTGTTTGCAGACTGCTGAATCCACACACGGGTTGAACTCTGGAAGTTAAGTGAACACATTGACAACCGTTCTGTTAGATAGCTGCGTTTTGGATTTAGAAGCAGATATTTCCCTGTGCTTACTGCTGTTTCTTCCATATGCCGGTAATGGGCTGAAAACGCCTGTTTTGGGACTCTGCAGAGAAAGTGATTGCAGACTGCTGAATCCACACTCGGGTTTAACTCTGGAAGTTGAGTGCACACATTGACACCCGTTCTGTTAGATAGCTGCGTTTTGGATTTAGAAGCAGATATTTCCCTGTGCTTACTGCTGTTTCTTCCATATGCCGGTAATTGGCTGAAAACGCCTGTTTTGGGACTCTGCAGAGAAAGAGTTTGCAGACTGCTGAATCCACACACCGGTTTAACTCTGGAAGTTGAGGGCACACATTGACAACCGTTCTGTTAGATAGCTGCGTTTTGGATTTAGAATCATATATTTCCCTGTGCTTACTGCTGTTTCTTCCATATGCCGGTAATGGGCTGAAAACGCCTGTTTTGGGACTCTGCAGAGAAAGTGTTTGCAGACTGCTGAATCCACACACCGGTTTAACTCTGGAATTTGAGTGCACACATTGACAACCGTTCTGTTAGATAGCTGCGTTTTGGATTTAGAAGCAGATATTTCCCTGTGCTTACTGCTGTTTCTTCCATATGCCGGTAATGGGCTGAAAACGCCTGTTTTGGGACTCTGCAGAGAAAGTGTTTGCAGACTGCTGAATCCACACACGGGTTTAACTCTGGAAGTTGAGTGCACACATTGACAACCGTTCTGTTAGGTAGCTGCGTTTTGGATTTAGAAGCAGATATTTCCCTGTGCTTACTGCTGTTTCTTCCATATGCCGGTAATGGGCTGAAAACGCCTGTTTTGGGACTCTGCAGAGAAAGTGTTTGCAGACTGCTGAATCCACACACGGGTTTAACTCTGGAAGTTGAGTGCACACTTTGACAACCGTTCTGTTAGATAGCTGCGTTTTGGATTTAGAAGCAGATATTTCCCTGTGCTTACTGCTGTTTCTTCCATATGGTGGTAATGGGCTGAAAACGCCTGTTTTGGGACTCTGATGAGAAAGTGTTTGCAGACTGCTGAATCCACACACGGGTTTAACTCTGGAAGTTATGTGCACACATTGACAACCGTTCTGTTAGATAGCTGCGTTTTGGATTTAGAAGCAGATATTTCCCTGTGCTTACGGCTGTTTCTTCCCTATGCTGGTAATGGGCTGAAAACGCCTGTTTTGGGACTCTGCAGAGAAAGTGATTGCAGACTGCTGAATCCACACACGGGTTTAACTCTGGAAGTTGAGTGCACACATTGACAACCGTTCTGTTAGATAGCTGCGTTCTGGATTTGGAAGCAGATATTTCCCTGTGCTTACTGCTGTTTCTTCCATATGCCGGTAATGGGCTGAAAACGCCTGTTTTGGGACTCTGCAGAGAAAGTGTTTGCAGACTGCTGAATCAACACACAGGTTTAACTCTGGAATTTGAGTGCACACATTGACAACCGTTCTGTTAGGTAGCTGCATTTTGGATTTAGAAGCAGATATTTCCCTGTGCTTACTGCTGTTTCTTCCATATGCCGGTAATGGGCTGAAAACGCCTGTTTTGGGACTCTGCAGAGAAAGAGTTTGCAGACGGCTGAATCCACACACGGGTTTATCTCTGGAAGTTGAGTTCACACATTGACAACCGTTCTGTTAGATAGCTGCGTTTTGGATTTAGAAGCAGATATTTCCCTGTGTTTACTGCTGTTTCTTCCATATGGCGGTAATGGGCTGAAAACGCCTGTTTTGG
Organism: Aotus nancymaae; assembly: GCF_030222135.1. NCBI lineage: Eukaryota > Metazoa > Chordata > Mammalia > Primates > Aotidae > Aotus > Aotus nancymaae. The sequence continues at coordinate 322,957 of NW_026988654.1, forward strand.
GATTCTGCAGAGAAAGTGTTTGCAGACTGCTGAATCCACACACGGGTTTAACTCTGGAAGTTGAGTGCACACATTGACAATCGTTCTGTTAGATAGCTGCGTTTTGGATTTAGAAGCAGATATTTCCCTGTGCTTACTGCTGTTTCTTCCATATGGCGGAAATGGGCTGAAAACGCCTGTTTTGGGATTCTGCAGAGAAAGTGTTTGCAGACTGCTGAATCCACACACGGGTTTAACTCTGGAAGTTGAGTGCACACATTGACAACCGTTCTGTTAGATTGCTGCGCTTTGGATTTAGAAGCAGATATTTCCCTGTGCTTACTGCTGTTTCTTCCATATGCCAGTAAAGGGCTGAAAACGCCTGTTTTGGGACTCTGCAGAGAAAGTGTTTGCAGACTGCTGAATCCACACACGGGTTTAACTCTGGAAGTTGAGTGCACACATTGACAACCGTTCTGCTAAGTAGCTGCGTTTTGGATTTAGAAGCAGATATTTCCCTGTGCTTACTGCTGTTTCTTCCATATGCCGGTAATGGGCTGAAAACGCCTGTTTTGGGACTCTGCAGAGAAAGTGTTTGCAGACTGCTGAATCCACACACGGGTTTAACTCTGGAAGTTGAGTGCACACATTGACAACCGTTCTGTTAGATAGCTGCGTTTTGGATTTAGAAGCAGATATTTCCCTGTGCTTAATGCTGTTGCTTCCATATGCCGGTAATGGTCTGAAAACGCCTGTTTTGGGACTCTGCAGAGAAAGAGTTTGCAGACTGCGGAATCCACACACCGGTGTAACTCTGGAAGTTGAGTGTACACATTGACAACCGTTCTGTTAGATAGCTGCGTTTTGGATTTAGAAGCAGATATTTCCCTGTGCTTACTGCTGTTTCTTCCATATGCAGGAAATGGGCTGAAAACGCCTGTTTTGGGACTCTGCAGAGAAAGTGTTTGCAGACTGCTGAATCCACACACGGGCTGAACTCTGGAAATTGAGTGAACACATTGACAAACGTTCTGTTAGGTAGCTGCGTTTTGGATTTAGAAGCAGATATTTCCCTGTGCTTACTGCTGTTTCTTCCATATGCCGGTAATGGGCTGAAAACGCCTGTTTTGGGACTCTGCAGAGAAAGAGTTTGCAGACTGCTGAATCCACACACGGGTTTAACTCTGGAAGTTGAGTGCACACATTGACACCCGTTCTGTTAGATAGCTGCGTTTTGGATTTAGAAGCAGATATTTCCCTGTGCTTACTGCTGTTTCTTCCATATGCCGGTAATGGGCTGAAAACGCCTGTTTTGGGACTCTGCAGAGAAAGAGTTTGCAGACTGCTGAATCCACACACGGGTTTAACTCTGGATGTTGAGTGCACACATTGACAACCGTTCTGTTAGATAGCTGCGTTTTGGATTTAGAAGCAGATATTTCCCTGTGCTTACTGCTGTTTCTTCCATATGCCGGTAATGGGCTGAAAACGCCTGTTTTGGGACTCTGCAGAGAAAGTGTTTGCAGACTGCTGAATCCACACACGGGTTTAACTCTGGAAGTTGAGTGCACACATTGACAACCGTTCTGTTAGATAGCTGCGTTTTGGATTTAGAAGCAGATATTTCCCTGTGCTTAATGCTGTTGCTTCCATATGCCGGTAATGGTCTGAAAACGCCTGTTTTGGGACTCTGCAGAGAAAGAGTTTGCAGACTGCTGAATCCAGACACCGGCTTAACTCTGGAAGTTGAGTGTACACATTGACAACCGTTCTGTTAGATAGCTGCGTTTTGGATTTAGAAGCAGATATTTCCCTGTGCTTACTGCTGTTTCTTCCATATGCAGGTAATGGGCTGAAAACGACTGTTTTGGGCCTCTGCACAGAAAGTGTTTGCAGACTGCTGAATCCACACACCGGTTTACCTCTGGAAGTTGAGTGCACACATTGACAACCGTTCTGTTAAGTAGCTGCGTTTTGGATTTAAAAGCAGATATTTCCCTGTGCTTACTGCTGTTTCTTCCTTATGTTGGTAATGGGCTGAAAACGCCTGTTTTGGGACTCTGCAGAGAAAGTGTTTGCAGACTGCTGAATCCACACACCGGCTTAACTCTGGAAGTTGAGTGTACACATTGACAACCGTTCTGTTAGATAGCTGCGTTTTGGATTTAGAAGCAGATATTTCCCTGTGCTTACTGCTGTTTCTTCCATATGCAGGAAATGGGCTGAAAACGCCTGTTTTGGGACTATGCAGAGAAAGTGTTTGCAGACTGCTGAATCCACACACGGGCTGAACTCTGGATATTGAGTGAACACATTGACAAACGTTCTGTTATGTAGCTGCGTTTTGGATTTAGAAGCAGATATTTCCCTGTGCTTACTGCTGTTTCTTCCATATGCCGGTAATGGGCTGAAAACGCCTGTTTTGGGACTCTGCAGAGATAGAGTTTGCAGACTGCTGAATCCACACACGGGTTTAACTCTGGAAGTTGAGTGCACACATTGACACCCGTTCTGTTAGATAGCTGCGTTTTGGATTTAGAAACAGATATTTCCCTGTGCTTACTGCTGTTTCTTCCATATGCCGGTAATGGGCTGAAAACGCCTGTTTTGGGACTCTGCAGAGAAAGTGTTTGCAGACTGCTGAATCCACACACGGGTTGAACTCCGGAAGTTGAGTGCACACATTGACAACCGTTCTGTTTGGTAGCTGCGTTTTGGATTTAGAAGCAGATATTTCCCTGTGCTTACTGCTGTTTCTTCCATATGCCGGTAATGGGCTGAAAACGCCTGTTTTGGGACTCGGCAGAGAAAGTGTTTGCAGACTGCTGAATCCACACACGGGTTTACCTCTGGAAGTTGAGTGCACACATTGACAACCGTTTTGTTAGATAGCTGCATTTTGGATTTAGAAGCAGATATTTCCCTGTGCTTACTGCTGTTTCTTCCATATGCCGGTAATGGGCTGAAAACGTCTGTTGGGACTCTGCAGAGAAAGTGTTTGCAGACTGCTGATTCCACACACGGGTTTAACTCTGGAAGTTGAGTGCACACATCGACAACCGTTCTGTTAGATAGCTGCGTTTTGGATTTAGAAGCAGATATTTCCCTGTGCTTACTGCTGTTTCTTCCATATACCGGTAACGGGCTGAAAAGGCCTGTTTTGGGACTCTGGAGAGAAAGTGTTTGCAGACTGCTGAATCCACACACGGGTTTAAATCTGGAAGTTGAGTGCACACATTGACAACCGTTCTGTTAGGTAGCTGCACTTTGGATTTAGAAGCAGATATTTCCCTGTGCTTACTGCTGTTTCTTCCATATGCCGGTAATGGGCTGAAAACGCCTGTTTTGGGACTCTGCAGAGAAAGTGTTTGCAGACTGCTGAATCCACATACGGGTTTACCTCTGGAAGTTGAGTGCACACATTGACAACCGTTCTGTTAGGTAGCTGCGTTTTGAATTTAGAAGCAGATATTTCCCTGTGCTTACGGCTGCTTCTTCCATATGCCGGTAATGGGCTGAAAACGCCTGATTTGGGACTCTGCAGAGAAAGTGTTTGCAGACTGCTGAATCCACACACGGGTTTAACTCTGGAAGTTGAGTGCACACATTGACAACCGTCCTGTTAGAAAGCTGCGTTTTAGACTTAGAAGCAGATATTTCCCTGTGCTTACTGCTGTTTCTTCCATATGCCGGTAATGGGCTGAAAACGCCTGTTTTGGGACTCTGCAGAGAAAGTGTTTGCAGACTGCTGAATCCACACATGGGTTTACCTCTGGAAGTTGAGTGCACACATTGACAACCGTTCTGTTAGATAGCTGCATTTTGGATTTAGAAGCAGATATTTCCCTGTGCTTACTGCTGTTTCTTCCATATGCCGGTAATGGGCGGAAAATGCCTTTTGGGACTCTGCAGAGAAAGTGTTTGCAGACTGCTGAATCCACACACGGGTTTAACTCTGGAAGTTGAGTGCACACATCGACAACCGTTCTCTTAGATAGCTGCGTTTTGGATTTAGAAGCAGATATTTCCCTGTGCTTACTGCTGTTTCTTCCATATGTCGGTAACGGGCTGAAAAGGCCTCTTTTGGGACTCTGGAGAGAAATTGTTTGCAGACTGCTGAATCCACACACGGGTTTACCTCTGGAAGTTGAGTGCACACATTGACAACCGTTCTGTTAGGGAGCTGCGTTTTGGATTTAGAAGCAGATATTTCCCTGTGCTTACTGCTGTTTCTTCCATATGCCGGTAATGGGCTGAAAACGCCTGTTTTGGGACTCTGCAGAGAAAGTGTTTGCAGACTGCTGAATCCACACACGGCTTTAACTATGGAAGTTGAGTGCACACATTGACAACCGTTCTGTTAGATAGCTGCGTTTTGGATTTAGAAGCAGATATTTCCCTGTGCTTACTGCTGTTTCTTCCATATGCCGGTAACGGGCTGAAAACGCCTGTTTTGGGACTCTGCAGAGAAAGAGTTTGCAGACTGCTGAATCCACACACGGGTTTAACTCTGGAAGTTGAGTGCACACATTGACAACCGTTCTGTTAGATAGCTGCGTTTTGGATTTAGAAGCAGATATTTCCCTGTGCTTACTGCTGTTTCTTCCATATGCCGGTAATGGGCTGAAAACGCCTGTTTTGGGACTATGCAGAGAAAGTGTTTGCAGACTGCTGAATCCACACACTGGTTTAACTCTGGAAGTTGAGTGCACACATTGACAACCGTCCTGTTAGAAAGCTGCGTTTTGGATTTATAAGCAGATATTTCCCTGTGCTTACTGCTGTTTCTTCCATATGCCGGTAATGGGCTGAAAACGCCTGTTTTGGGACTCTGCAGAGAAAGAGTTTGCAGACTGCTGAATCCACACACCGGTTTAACTCTGGAAGTTGAGTGCACACATTGACAACCGTTCTTTTAGATAGCTGCGTTTTGGATTTAGAAGCAGATATTTCCCTGTGCTTACTGCTGTTTCTTCCATATGGCGGTAATGGGCTGAAAACGCCTGTTTTCGGACTCTGCAGAGAAAGTGTTTGCAGACTGCTGAATCCACACACGGGTTTACCTCTGGAATTTGAGTGCACACATTGACAACCGTTCTGTTAGATAGCTGCGTTTTGGATTTAGAAGCAGATATTTCCCTGTGCTTACTGCTGTTTCTTCCATATGCCGGTAATGGGCTGAAAACGCCTGTTTTGGGACTCTGCAGAGAAAGTGTTTGCAGACTGCTGAATCCACACACGGGTTTAACTCTGGAAGTTGAGTGCACACATTGACAACCGTTCTGTTAGATAGCTGCGTTTTGGATTTAGAAGCAGATATTTCCCTGTGCTTACTGCTGTTTCTTCCATAGGCCGGTAACGGGCTGAAAAGGCCTGTTTTGGGACTCTGGAGAGAAAGTGTTTGCAGACTGCTGAATCCACACACGGGTTTACCTCTGGAAGTTGAGTGCACACATTGACAACCGTGCTGTTAGGTAGCTGCGTTTTGGATTTAGAAGCAGATATTTCCCTGTGCTTACTGCTGTTTCTTCCATATGCCGGTAATGGGCTGAAAACGCCTGTTTTGGGATTCTGCAGAGAAAGTGTTTGCAGACTGCTGAATCCACACACGGGTTTAACTCTGGAAGTTGAGTGCACACTTTGACAACCGTCCTGTTAGAAAGCTGCGTTTTGGATTTAGAAGCAGATATTTCCCTGTGCTTACTGCTGTTTCTTCCATATGCCGGTAATGGGCTGAAAACACACGGGTTTACCTCTGGAAGGTGAGTGCACACATTGACAACCGTTCTGTTAGATAGCTGCGTTTTGGATTTAGAAGCAGATATTTCCCTGTGCTTACTGCTGTTTCTTCCATATGCCGGTAACGGGCTGAAAAGGTCTGTTTTGGGACTCTGGAGAGAAAGTGTTTGCAGACTGCTGAATCCACACACGGGTTGAACTCTGGAAGTTGAGTGCACACATTGACAACCGTCCTGTTAGAAAGCTGCGTTTTGGATTTAGAAGCAGATATTTCCCTGTGCTTACTGCTGTTTCTTCCATATGCCGGTAATGGGCTGAAAACCCCTGTTTTGGGACTCTGCAGAGAAAGTGTTTGCAGACTGCTGAATCCACACACGGGTTTACCTCTGGAAGTTGAGTGCACACATTGACAACCGTTCTGTTACATAGCTGCGTTTTGGATTTAGAAGCAGATATTTCCCTGTGCTTACTGCTGTTTCTTCCATATGCCGGTAAAGGGGTTAAAACGCCTGTTTTGGGACTCTGCAGAGAAAGTGTTTGCAGATTGCTGAATCCACACACGGGTTTAACTCTGGAAGTTGAGTGCACACATTGACAACCGTTCTGTTAGGTAGCTGCGTTTTGGATTTAGAAGCAGATATTTCCCTGTGCTTACTGCTGTTGCTTCCATATGCCGGTAATGGGCTGAAAACGCCTGTTTTGGGACTCTGCAGAGAAAGAGTTTGCAGACTGCTGAATCCACACACCGGTTTAACTCTGGAAGTTGAGTGCACACATTGACAACCGTTCTTTTAGATAGCTGCGTTTTGGATTTAGAATCAGATATTTCCCTATGCTTACTGCTGTTTCTTCCATATGGCGGTAATGGGCTGAAAACGCCTGTTTTGGGACTCTGCAGAGAAAGTGTTTGCAGACTGCTGAATCCACACACGGGTTTAACTCTGGAAGTTGAGTGCACACATTGACAACCGTTCTGTTTGATAGCTGCGTTTTGGATTTAGAAGCAGATATTTCCCTGTGCTTACTGCTGTTTCTTCCATATGCCGGTAATGGGCTGAAAACGCCTGTTTTGGGACTCTGCAGAGAAAGTGTTTGCAGACTGCTGAATCCACACACGGGTTTAACTCTGGAAGTTGAGTGCACACATTGACAACCGTTCTGTTATATAGCTGCGTTTTGCATTTAGAAGCAGATATTTCCCTGTGCTTACTGCTGTTTCTTCCATATGCCGGTAATGGGCTGAAAACGCCTGTTTTGGGACTCTGCAGAGAAAGTGTTTGCAGACTGCTGAATCTACACACGGGTTTAACTCTGGAAGTTGAGTGCACACATTGACAACCGTTCTGTTAGGTAGCTGCGTTTTGGATTTAGAAGCAGATATTACCTGTGCTTACTGCCGTTTCTTCCATATGCCGGTAATGGGCTGAAAACGCCTGTTTTGGGACTCTGCAGAGAAAGTGTTTGCAGACTGCTGAATCCACACATGGGTTTAACTCTGGAAGTTGAGTGCACACATTGACAACCGTTCTGTTAGATAGCTCCGTTTTGGATTTAGAAGCACATATTTCCCTGTGCTTACTGCTGTTTCTTCCATATGCCGGTAATGGGCTGAAAACGCCTGTTTTGGGACTCTGCAGAGAAAGTGTTTGCAGACTGCTGAATCCACACACGGGTTTAACTCTGGAAGTTGAGTGCACACATTGACAACCGTTCTGTTAGGTAGCTGCGTTTTGGATTTAGAAGCAGATATTTCCCTGTGCTTACTGCTGTTTCTTCCATATGCCGGTAATGGGCTGAAAACGCCTGTTTTGGGACTCTGCAGAGAAAGTGTTTGCAGACTGCTGAATCCACACACGGGTTTAACTCTGGAAGTTGAGTGCACACTTTGACAACCGTTCTGTTAGATAGCTGCGTTTTGGATTTAGAAGCAGATATTTCCCTGTGCTTACTGCTGTTTCTTCCATATGCCGGTAATGGGCTGAAAACGCCTGTTTTGGGACTCTGCAGAGAAAGTGTTTGCAGACTGCTGAATCCACACACGGGTTGAACTCCGGAAGTTGAGTGCACACATTGACAACCGTTCTGTTTGGTAGCTGCGTTTTGGATTTAGAAGCAGATATTTCCCTGTGCTTACTGCTGTTTCTTCCATATGCCGGTAATGGGCTGAAAACGCCTGTTTTGGGACTCTGCAGAGAAAGTGTTTGCAGACTGCTGAATCCACACATGGGTTTACCTCTGGAAGTTGAGTGCACACATTGACAACCGTTCTGTTAGGTAGCTGCGTTTTGGATTTAGAAGCAGATATTTCCCTGTGCTTACTGCTGTTTCTTCCATATGCCGGTAATGGGCGGAAAATGCCTTTTGGGACTCTGCAGAGAAAGTGTTTGCAGACTGCTGAATCCACACACGGGTTTAACTCTGGAAGTTGAGTGCACACATCGACAACCGTTCTCTTAGATAGCTGCGTTTTGGATTTAGAAGCAGATATTTCCCTGTGCTTACTGCTGTTTCTTCCATATGCCGGTAACGGGCTGAAAAGGCCTCCTTTGGGACTCTGGAGAGAAATTGTTTGCAGACTGCTGAATCCACACACGGGTTTACCTCTGGAAGTTGAGTGCACACATTGACAACCGTTCTGTTAGGTAGCTGCGTTTTGGATTTAGAAGCAGATATTTCCCTGTGCTTACTGCTGTTTCTTCCATATGCCGGTAATGGGCTGAAAACGCCTGTTTTGGGACTCTGCAGAGAAAGTGTTTGCAGACTGCTGAATCCACACACGGCTTTAACTATGGAAGTTGAGTGCACACATTGACAACCGTCCTGTTAGAAAGCTGCGTTTTAGATTTAGAAGCAGATATTTCCCTGTGCTTACTGCTGTTTCTTCCATAGGCCGGTAATGGGCTGAAAACGCCTGTTTTGGGACTCTGCAGAGAAAGTGTTTGCAGACTGCTGAATCCACACATGGGTTTACCTCTGGAAGTTGAGTGCACACATTGACAACCGTTCTGTTAGATAGCTGCATTTTGGATTTAGAAGCAGATATTTCCCTGTGCTTACTGCTGTTTCTTCCATATGCCGGTAATGGGCGGAAAATGCCTTTTGGGACTCTGCAGAGAAAGTGTTTGCAGACTGCTGAATCCACACACGGGTTTAACTCTGGAAGTTGAGTGCACACATCGACAACCGTTCTCTTAGATAGCTGCGTTTTGGATTTAGAAGCAGATATTTCCCTGTGCTTACTGCTGTTTCTTCCATATGTCGGTAACGGGCTGAAAAGGCCTCTTTTGGGACTCTGGAGAGAAATTGTTTGCAGACTGCTGAATCCACACACGGGTTTACCTCTGGAAGTTGAGTGCACACATTGACAACCGTTCTGTTAGGTAGCTGCGTTTTGGATTTAGAAGCAGATATTTCCCTGTGCTTACTGCTGTTTCTTCCATATGCCGGTAATGGGCTGAAAACGCCTGTTTTGGGACTCTGAAGAGAAAGTGTTTGCAGACTGCTGAATCCACACACGGCTTTAACTATGGAAGTTGAGTGCACACATTGACAACCGTTCTGTTAGATAGCTGCGTTTTGGATTTAGAAGCAGATATTTCCATGTGCTTACTGCTGTTTCTTCCATATACCGGTAACGGGCTGAAAACGCCTGTTTTGGGACTCTGCAGAGAAAGAGTTTGCAGACTGCTGAATCCACACACGGGTTTAACTCTGGAAGTTGAGTGCACACATTGACAACCGTTCTGTTAGATAGCTGCGTTTTGGATTTAGAAGCAGATATTTCCCTGTGCTTACTGCTGTTTCTTCCATATGCCGGTAATGGGCTGAAAACGCCTGTTTTGGGACTATGCAGAGAAAGTGTTTGCAGACTGCTGAATCCACACACGGATTTAACTCTGGAAGTTGAGTGCACACATTGACAACCGTCCTGTTAGAAAGCTGCGTTTTGGATTTAGAAGCAGATATTTCCCTGTGCTTACTGCTGTTTCTTCCATATGCCGGTAATGGGCTGAAAACGCCTGTTTTGGGACTCTGCAGAGAAAGAGTTTGCAGACTGCTGAATCCACACACCGGTTTAACTCTGGAAGTTGAGTGCACACATTGGCAACCGTTCTTTTAGATAGCTGCGTTTTGGATTTAGAAGCAGATATTTCCCTGTGCTTACTGCTGTTTCTTCCATATGGCGGTAATGGGCTGAAAACGCCTGTTTTCGGACTCTGCAGAGAAAGTGTTTGCAGACTGCTGAATCCACACACGGGTTTACCTCTGGAATTTGAGTGCACACATTGACAACCGTTCTGTTAGATAGCTGCGTTTTGGATTTAGAAGCAGATATTTCCCTGTGCTTACTGCTGTTTCTTCCATATGCCGGTAATGGGCTGAAAACGCCTGTTTTGGGACTCTGCAGAGAAAGTGTTTGCAGACTGCTGAATCCACACACGGGTTTAACTCTGGAAGTTGATTGCACACATTGACAACCGTTCTGTTAGATAGCTGCGTTTTGGATTTAGAAGCAGATATTTCCCTGTGCTTACTGCTGTTTCTTCCATAGGCCGGTAACGGGCTGAAAAGGCCTGTTTTGGGACTCTGGAGAGAAAGTGTTTGCAGACTGCTGAATCCACACACGGGTTTACCTCTGGAAGTTGAGTGCACACATTGACAACCGTGCTGTTAGGTAGCTGCGTTTTGGATTTAGAAGCAGATATTTCCCTGTGCTTACTGCTGTTTCTTCCATATGCCGGTAATGGGCTGAAAACGCCTGTTTTGGGATTCTGCAGAGAAAGTGTTTGCAGACTGCTGAATCCACACACGGGTTTAACTCTGGAAGTTGAGTGCACACTTTGACAACCGTCCTGTTAGAAAGCTGCGTTTTGGATTTAGAAGCAGATATTTCCCTGTGCTTACTGCTGTTTCTTCCATATGCCGGTAATGGGCTGAAAACACACGGGTTTACCTCTGGAAGGTGAGTGCACACATTGACAACCGTTCTGTTAGATAGCTGCGTTTTGGATTTAGAAGCAGATATTTCCCTGTGCTTACTGCTGTTTCTTCCATATGCCGGTAACGGGCTGAAAAGGTCTGTTTTGGGACTCTGGAGAGAAAGTGTTTGCAGACTGCTGAATCCACACACGCGTTGAACTCTGGAAGTTGAGTGCACACATTGACAACCGTCCTGTTAGAAAGCTGCGTTTTGGATTTAGAAGCAGATATTTCCCTGTGCTTACTGCTGTTTCTTCCATATGCCGGTAATGGGCTGAAAACCCCTGTTTTGGGACTCTGCAGAGAAAGTGTTTGCAGACTGCTGAATCCACACACGGGTTTACCTCTGGAAGTTGAGTGCACACATTGACAACCGTTCTGTTACATAGCTGCGTTTTGGATTTAGAAGCAGATATTTCCCTGTGCTTACTGCTGTTTCTTCCATATGCCGGTAAAGGGGTTAAAACGCCTGTTTTGGGACTCTGCAGAGAAAGTGTTTGCAGATTGCTGAATCCACACACGGGTTTAACTCTGGAAGTTGAGTGCACACATTGACAACCGTTCTGTTAGGTAGCTGCGTTTTGGATTTAGAAGCAGATATTTCCCTGTGCTTACTGCTGTTGCTTCCATATGCCGGTAATGGGCTGAAAACGCCTGTTTTGGGACTCTGCAGAGAAAGAGTTTGCAGACTGCTGAATCCACACACCGGTTTAACTCTGGAAGTTGAGTGCACAAATTGACAACCGTTCTGTTAGATAGCTGCGTTTTGGATTTAGAAGCAGATATTTCCCTATGCTTACTGCTGTTTCTTCCATATGGCGGTAATGGGCTGAAAACGCCTGATTTGGGACTCTGCAGAGAAAGTGTTTGCAGACTGCTGAATCCACACACGGGTTTAACTCTGGAAGTTGAGTGCACACATTGACAACCGTTCTGTTAGATAGCTGCGTTTTGGATTTAGAAGCAGATATTTCCCTGTGCTTACTGCTGTTTCTTCCATATGCCGGTAATGGGCTGAAAACGCCTGTTTTGGGACTCTGCAGAGAAAGTGTTTGCAGACTGCTGAATCCACACACGGGTTTAACTCTGGAAGTTGAGTGCACACATTGACAACCGTTCTGTTATATAGCTGCGTTTTGCATTTAGAAGCAGATATTTCCCTGTGCTTACTGCTGTTTCTTCTATATGCCGGTAATGGGCTGAAAACGCCTGTTTTGGGACTCTGCAGAGAAAGTGTTTGCAGACTGCTGAATCTACACACGGGTTTAACTCTGGAAGTTGAGTGCACACATTGACAACCGTTCTGTTAGGTAGCTGCGTTTTGGATTTAGAAGCAGATATTACCTGTGCTTACTGCCGTTTCTTCCATATGCCGGTAATGGGCTGAAAACGCCTGTTTTGGGACTCTGCAGAGAAAGTGTTTGCAGACTGCTGAATCCACACATGGGTTTAACTCTGGAAGTTGAGTGCACACATTGACAACCGTTCTGTTAGATAGCTGCGTTTTGGATTTAGAAGCACATATTTCCCTGTGCTTACTGCTGTTTCTTCCATATGCCGGTAATGGGCTGAAAACGCCTGTTTTGGGACTCTGCAGAGAAAGTGTTTGCAGACTGCTGAATCCACACACGGGTTTAACTCTGGAAGTTGAGTGCACACATTGACAACCGTTCTGTTAGGTAGCTGCGTTTTGGATTTAGAAGCAGATATTTCCCTGTGCTTACTGCTGTTTCTTCCATATGGCGGCAATGGGCTGAAAACGCCTGTTTTGGGACTCTGCAGAGAAAGTGTTTGCAGACTGCTGAATCCACACACGGGTTTACCTCTGGAAGTTGAGTGCACACATTGACAACCGTGCTGTTAGGTAGCTGCGTTTTGGATTTAGAAGCAGATATTTCCCTGTGCTTACTGCTGTTTCTTCCATATGCCGGTAATGGGCTGAAAACGCCTGTTTTGGGATTCTGCAGAGAAAGTGTTTGCAGACTGCTGAATCCACACACGGGTTTAACTCTGGAAGTTGAGTGCACACTTTGACAACCGTCCTGTTAGAAAGCTGCGTTTTGGATTTAGAAGCAGATATTTCCCTGTGCTTACTGCTGTTTCTTCCATATGCCGGTAATGGGCTGAAAACACACGGGTTTACCTCTGGAAGGTGAGTGCACACATTGACAACCGTTCTGTTAGATAGCTGCGTTTTGGATTTAGAAGCAGATATTTCCCTGTGCTTACTGCTGTTTCTTCCATTTGCCGGTAAAGGGCTGAAAACGCCTGTTTTGGGACTCTGCAGAGAAAGTGTTTGCAGACTGCTGAATCCACACACGGGTTGAACTCTGGAAGTTGAGTGCACACATTGACAACCGTCCTGTTAGAAAGCTGCGTTTTGGATTTAGAAGCAGATATTTCCCTGTGCTTACTGCTGTTTCTTCCATATGCCGGTAATGGGCTGAAAACCCCTGTTTTGGGACTCTGCAGAGAAAGTGTTTGCAGACTGCTGAATCCACACACGGGTTTACCTCTGGAAGTTGAGTGCACACATTGACAACCGTTCTGTTACATAGCTGCGTTTTGGATTTAGAAGCAGATATTTCCCTGTGCTTACTGCTGTTTCTTCCATATGCCGGTAAAGGGGTTAAAACGCCTGTTTTGGGACTCTGCAGAGAAAGTGTTTGCAGATTGCTGAATCCACACACGGGTTTAACTCTGGAAGTTGAGTGCACACATTGACAACCGTTCTGTTAGGTAGCTGCGTTTTGGATTTAGAAGCAGATATTTCCCTGTGCTTACTGCTGTTGCTTCCATATGCCGGTAATGGGCTGAAAACGCCTGTTTTGGGACTCTGCAGAGAAAGAGTTTGCAGACTGCTGAATCCACACACCGGTTTAACTCTGGAAGTTGAGTGCACACATTGACAACCGTTCTTTTAGATAGCTGCGTTTTGGATTTAGAATCAGATATTTCCCTATGCTTACTGCTGTTTCTTCCATATGGCGGTAATGGGCTGAAAACGCCTGTTTTGGGACTCTGCAGAGAAAGTGTTTGCAGACTGCTGAATCCACACACGGGTTTAACTCTGGAAGTTGAGTGCACACATTGACAACCGTTCTGTTAGATAGCTGCGTTTTGGATTTAGAAGCAGATATTTCCCTGTGCTTACTGCTGTTTCTTCCATATGCCGGTAATGGGCTGAAAACGCCTGTTTTGGGACTCTGCAGAGAAAGTGTTTGCAGACTGCTGAATCCACACACGGGTTTAACTCTGAAAGTTGAGTGCACACTTTGACAACCGTTCTGTTAGATAGCTGCGTTTTGGATTTAGAAGCAGATATTTCCCTGTGCTTACTGCTGTTTCTTCCATATGCCGGTAATGGGCTGAAAACGCCTGTTTTGGGACTCTGCAGAGAAAGAGTTTGCAGACTGCTGAATCCACACACGGGTTTAACTCTGGAAGTTGAGTGCACACATTGACAACCGTTCTTTTAGATAGCTGCGTTTTGGATTTAGAAGCAGATATTTCCCTGTGCTTACTGCTGTTTCTTCCATATGCCGGTAATGGGCTGAAAACGCCTGTTTTGGGACTCTGCAGAGAAAGTGTTTGCAGACTGCTGAATCCACAGACGGGTTTCACTGTGGGTGTTGAGCTCACACATTGACAACGGTTCTGTTGGATAGCTGCGTTTTGGATTTAGAAGCAGATATTTCCCTGTGCTTTCTGCTGTTTCTTCCATATGCCAGTAATGGGCTGAAAACGCCTGTTTTGGGACTCTGCAGAGAAAGAGTTTGCAGACTGCTGAATCCACACACGGGTTGAACTCTGGAAGTTGAGTGCACACATTGACAACTGTTCTGTTAGATAGCTGCGTTTTGGATTTAGAAGCAGATATTTCCCTGTGCTTACTGCTGTTTCTTCCATATGCCGGTAATGGGCTGAAAACGCCTGTTTTGGGACTCTGCAGAGAAAGTGTTTGCAGACTGCTGAATCCACACACGGGTTTAACTCTGGAAGTTGAGTGCACACATTGACAACCATCCTGTTAGAAAGCTGCGTTTTGGATTTAGAAGCAGATATTTCCCTGTGCTTACTGCTGTTTCTTCCATATGCCGGTAATGGGCTGAAAACGCCTGTTTTGGGACTCTGCAGAGAAAGTGTTTGCAGACTGCTGAATCCACACACGGGTTGAACTCCGGAAGTTGAGTGCACACATTGACAACCGTTCTGTTTGGTAGCTGCGTTTTGGATTTAGAAGCAGATATTTCCCTGTGCTTACTGCTGTTTCTTCCATATGGCGGTAATGGGCTGAAAACGCCTGTTTTGGGACTCCGCGGAGAAAGTGTTTGCAGACTGCTGAATCCACACACGGGTTTACCTCTGGAAGTTGAGCGCACACATTGACAACCGTTTTGTTAGATAGCTGCATTTTGGATTTAGAAGCAGATATTTCCCTGTGCTTACTGCTGTTTCTTCCATACGCCGGTATTGGGCTGAAAACGCCTGTTTTGGGACTATGCAGAGAAAGTGTTTGCAGACTGCTGAATCCACACACGGGTTTAACTCTGGAAGTTGAGTGCACACATTGACAACCGTCCTGTTAGAAAGCTGCGTTTTGGATTTAGAAGCAGATATTTCCCTGTGCTTACTGCTGTTTCTTCCATATGCCGGTAATGGGCTGAAAACGCGTGTTTTGGGACTCTGCAGAGAAAGTGTTTGCAGACTGCTTAATCCACACACGGGTTTACCTCTGGAATTTGAGTGCACACATTGACAACCGTTCTGTTAGATAGCTGCGTTTTGGATTTAGAAGCAGATATTTCCCTGTGCTTACTGCTGTTTCTTCCATATGCCGGTAATGGGCTGAAAACGCCTGTTTTGGGACTCTGCAGAGAAAGTGTTTGCAGACTGCTGAATCCACACACGGGTTTAACTCTGGAAGTTGAGGGCACACATTGACAACCGTTCTGTTAGATAGCTGCGTTTTGGATTTAGAAGCAGATATTGCCCTGTGCTTACTGCTGTTTCTTCCATATGCCGGTAATGGGCTGAAAACGCCTGTTTTGGGACTCTGCAGAGAAAGTGTTTGCAGACTGCTGAATCCACACACGGGTTTAACTCTGGAAGTTGAGTGCACACATTGACAACCTTTCTGTTAGATAGCTGCGTTTTGGATTTAGAAGCAGATATTTCCCTGTGCTTTCTGCTGTTTCTTCCATATGCCGGTAACGGGCTGAAAAGGCCTGTTTTGGGACTCTGGAGAGAAAGTGTTTGCAGACTGCTGAATCCACACACGGGTTTACCTCTGGAAGTTGAGTGCACACATTGACAACCGTGCTGTTAGGTAGCTGCGTTTTGGATTTAGAAGCAGATATTTCCCTGTGCTTACTGCTGTTTCTTCCATATGCCGGTAATGGGCTGAAAACGCCTGTTTTGGGATTCTGCAGAGAAAGTGTTTGCAGACTGCTGAATCCACACACGGGTTTAACTCTGGAAGTTGAGTGCACACTTTGACAACCGTCCTGTTAGAAAGCTGCGTTTTGGATTTAGAAGCAGATATTTCCCTGTGCTTACTCCTGTTTCTTCCATATGCCGGTAATGGGCTGAAAACACACGAGTTTACCTCTGGAAGTTGAGTGCACACATTGACAACCGTTCTGTTAGATAGCTGCGTTTTGGATTTAGAAGCAGATATTTCCCTGTGCTTACTGCTGTTTCTTCCATATGCCGGTAATGGGCTGAAAACGCCTGTTTTGGGACTCTGCAGAGAAAGTGTTTGCAGACTGCTGAATCCACACACGGGTTTAACTCTGGAAGTTGAGGGCACACATTGACAACCGTTCTGTTAGATAGCTGCGTTTTGGATTTAGAAGCAGATATTTCCCTGTGCTTACTGCTGTTTCTTCCATATGCCGGTAATGGGCTGAAAACGCCTGTTTTGGGACTCTGCAGAGAAAGTGTTTGCAGACTGGTGAATCCAAACACGGGTTTAACTCTGGAAGTTGAGTGCACACATTGACAACCGTTCTGTTAGATAGCTGCGTTTTGGATTTAGAAGCAGATATTTCCCTGTGCTTACTGCTGTTTCTTCCATATGCCGGTAACGGGCTGAAAAGGCCTGTTTTGGGACTCTGGAGAGAAAGTGTTTGCAGACTGCTGAATCCACACACGGGTTTACCTCTGGAAGTTGAGTGCACACATTGACAACCGTGCTGTTAGGTAGCTGCGTTTTGGATTTAGAAGCAGATATTTCCCTGTGCTTACTGCTGTTTCTTCCATATGCCGGTAATGGGCTGAAAACGCCTGTTTTGGGATTCTGCAGAGAAAGTGTTTGCAGACTGCTGAATCCACACACGGGTTTAACTCTGGAAGTTGAGTGCACACTTTGACAACCGTCCTGTTAGAAAGCTGCGTTTTGGATTTAGAAGCAGATATTTCCCTGTGCTTACTCCTGTTTCTTCCATATGCCGGTAATGGGCTGAAAACACACGAGTTTACCTCTGGAAGTTGAGTGCACACATTGACAACCGTTCTGTTAGATAGCTGCATTTTGGATTTAGAAGCAGATATTTCCCTGTGCTTACTGCTGTTTCTTCCATATGCCGCTAACGGGCTGAAAAGGTCTGTTTTGGGACTCTGGAGAGAAAGTGTTTGCAGACTGCTGAATCCACACACGGGTTTAACTCTGGAAGTTGAGTGCACACATTGACAACCGTCCTGTTAGAAAGCTGCGTTTTGGATTTAGAAGCAGATATTTCCCTGTGCTTACTGCTGTTTCTTCCATATGCCGGTAATGGGCTGAAAACGCCTGTTTTGGGACTCTGCAGAGAAAGTGTTTGCAGACTGCTGAATCCACACACGGGTTTACCTCTGGAAGTTGAGTGCACACATTGACAACCGTTCTGTTACATAGCTGCGTTTTGGATTTAGAAGCAGATATTTCCCTGTGCTTACTGCTGTTTCTTCCATATGCCGGTAAAGGGGTTAAAACGCCTGTTTTGGGACTCTGCAGAGAAAGTGTTTGCAGATTGCTGAATCCACACACGGGTTTAACTCTGGAAGTTGCGTGCACACATTGACAACCGTTCTGTTAGGTAGCTGCGTTTTGGATTTAGAATCAGATATTTCCCTGTGCTTACTGCTGTTTCTTCCATATGCCGGTAATGGGCTGAAAACGCCTGTTTTGGGACTCTGCAGAGAAAGTGTTTCCAGACTGCTGAATCCACACACCGGTTTAACTCTGGAAGTTGAGTGCACACATTGACAACCGTTCTTTTAGATAGCTGCGTTTTGGATTTAGAATCAGATATTTCCCTATGCTTACTGCTGTTTCTTCCATATGGCGGTAATGGGCTGAAAACGCCTGTTTTGGGACTCTGCAGAGAAAGTGTTTGCAGACTGCTGAATCCACACATGGGTTTAACTCTGGAAGTTGAGTGCACACATTGACAACCGTTCTGTTAGATAGCTGCGTTTTGGATTTAGAAGCAGATATTTCCCTGTGCTTACTGCTGTTTCTTCCATATGCCGGTAATGGGCTGAAAACGCCTGTTTTGGGACTCTGCAGAGAAAGAGTTTGCAGACTGCTGAATCCACACACCGGTTTAACTCTGGAAGTTGAGTGCACACATTGACAACCGTTCTTTTAGATAGCTGCGTATTGGATTTAGAAGCAGATATTTCCCTGTGCTTACTGCTGTTTCTTCCATATGGCGGTAATGGGCTGAAAACGCCTGTTTTGGGACTCTGCAGAGAAAGTGTTTGCAGACTCCTGAACCCACACACGGGTTTACCTCTGGAATTTGAGTGCACACATTGACAACCGTTCTGTTAGATAGCTGCGTTTTGGATTTAGAAGCAGATATTTCCCTGTGCTTACTGCTGTTTCTTCCATATGCCGGTAATGGGCTGAAAACGCCTGTTTTGGGACTCTGCAGAGAAAGTGTTTGCAGACTGCTGAATCCACACACGGGTTTAACTCTGGAAGTTGAGGGCACACATTGACAACCGTTCTGTTAGATAGCTGCGTTTTGGATTTAGAAGCAGATATTTCCCTGTGCTTACTGCTGTTTCTTCCATATGCCGGTAATGGGCTGAAAACGCCTGTTTTGGGACTCTGCAGAGAAAGTGTTTGCAGACTGCTGAATCCACACACGGGTTGAACTCCGGAAGTTGAGTGCACACATTGACAACCGTTCTGTTTGGTAGCTGCGTTTTGGATTTAGAAGCAGATATTTCCCTGTGCTTACTGCTGTTTCTTCCATATGGCGGTAATGGGCTGAAAACGCCTGTTTTGGGACTCCGCGGAGAAAGTGTTTGCAGACTGCTGAATCCACACACGGGTTTACCTCTGGAAGTTGAGCGCACACATTGACAACCGTTTTGTTAGATAGCTGCATTTTGGATTTAGAAGCAGATATTTCCCTGTGCTTACTGCTGTTTCTTCCATATGCCGGTATTGGGCTGAAAACGCCTGTTTTGGGCCTATGCAGAGAAAGTGTTTGCAGACTGCTGAATCCACACACGGGTTTAACTCTGGAAGTTGAGTGCACACATTGACAACCGTCCTGTTAGAAAGCTGCGTTTTGGATTTAGAAGCAGATATTTCCCTGTGCTTACTGCTGTTTCTTCCATATGCCGGTAATGGGCTGAAAACGCGTGTTTTGGGACTCTGCAGAGAAAGTGTTTGCAGACTGCTTAATCCACACACGGGTTTACCTCTGGAATTTGAGTGCACACATTGACAACCGTTCTGTTAGATAGCTGCGTTTTGGATTTAGAAGCAGATATTTCCCTGTGCTTACTGCTGTTTCTTCCATATGCCGGTAATGGGCTGAAAACGCCTGTTTTGGGACTCTGCAGAGAAAGTGTTTGCAGACTGCTGAATCCACACACGGGTTTAACTCTGGAAGTTGAGGGCACACATTGACAACCGTTCTGTTAGATAGCTGCGTTTTGGATTTAGAAGCAGATATTGCCCTGTGCTTACTGCTGTTTCTTCCATATGCCGGTAATGGGCTGAAAACGCCTGTTTTGGGACTCTGCAGAGAAAGTGTTTGCAGACTGCTGAATCCACACACGGGTTTAACTCTGGAAGTTGAGTGCACACATTGACAACCTTTCTGTTAGATAGCTGCGTTTTGGATTTAGAAGCAGATATTTCCCTGTGCTTACTGCTGTTTCTTCCATATGCCGGTAACGGGCTGAAAAGGCCTGTTTTGGGACTCTGGAGAGAAAGTGTTTGCAGACTGCTGAATCCACACACGGGTTTACCTCTGGAAGTTGAGTGCACACATTGACAACCGTGCTGTTAGGTAGCTGCGTTTTGGATTTAGAAGCAGATATTTCCCTGTGCTTACTGCTGTTTCTTCCATATGCCGGTAATGGGCTGAAAACGCCTGTTTTGGGATTCTGCAGAGAAAGTGTTTGCAGACTGCTGAATCCACACACGGGTTTAACTCTGGAAGTTGAGTGCACACTTTGACAACCGTCCTGTTAGAAAGCTGCGTTTTGGATTTAGAAGCAGATATTTCCCTGTGCTTACTCCTGTTTCTTCCATATGCCGGTAATGGGCTGAAAACACACGAGTTTACCTCTGGAAGTTGAGTGCACACATTGACAACCGTTCTGTTAGATAGCTGCGTTTTGGATTTAGAAGCAGATATTTCCCTGTGCTTACTGCTGTTTCTTCCATATGCCGGTAATGGGCTGAAAACGCCTGTTTTGGGACTCTGCAGAGAAAGTGTTTGCAGACTGCTGAATCCACACACGGGTTTAACTCTGGAAGTTGAGGGCACACATTGACAACCGTTCTGTTAGATAGCTGCGTTTTGGATTTAGAAGCAGATATTTCCCTGTGCTTACTGCTGTTTCTTCCATATGCCGGTAATGGGCTGAAAACGCCTGTTTTGGGACTCTGCAGAGAAAGTGTTTGCAGACTGCTGAATCCACACACGGGTTTAACTCTGGAAGTTGAGTGCACACATTGACAACCGTTCTGTTAGATAGCTGCGTTTTGGATTTAGAAGCAGATATTTCCCTGTGCTTACTGCTGTTTCTTCCATATGCCGGTAACGGGCTGAAAAGGCCTGTTTTGGGACTCTGGAGAGAAAGTGTTTGCAGACTGCTGAATCCACACACGGGTTTACCTCTGGAAGTTGAGTGCACACATTGACAACCGTGCTGTTAGGTAGCTGCGTTTTGGATTTAGAAGCAGATATTTCCCTGTGCTTACTGCTGTTTCTTCCATATGCCGGTAATGGGCTGAAAACGCCTGTTTTGGGATTCTGCAGAGAAAGTGTTTGCAGACTGCTGAATCCACACACGGGTTTAACTCTGGAAGTTGAGTGCACACTTTGACAACCGTCCTGTTAGAAAGCTGCGTTTTGGATTTAGAAGCAGATATTTCCCTGTGCTTACTCCTGTTTCTTCCATATGCCGGTAATGGGCTGAAAACACACGAGTTTACCTCTGGAAGTTGAGTGCACACATTGACAACCGTTCTGTTAGATAGCTGCGTTTTGGATTTAGAAGCAGATATTTCCCTGTGCTTACTGCTGTTTCTTCCATATGCCGCTAACGGGCTGAAAAGGTCTGTTTTGGGACTCTGGAGAGAAAGTGTTTGCAGACTGCTGAATCCACACACGGGTTGAACTCTGGAAGTTGAGTGCACACATTGACAACCGTCCTGTTAGAAAGCTGCGTTTTGGATTTAGAAGCAGATATTTCCCTGTGCTTACTGCTGTTTCTTCCATATGTCGGTAATGGGCTGAAAACGCCTGTTTTGGGACTCTGCAGAGAAAGTGTTTGCAGACTGCTGAATCCACACACGGGTTTACCTCTGGAAGTTGAGTGCACACATTGACAACCGTTCTGTTACATAGCTGCGTTTTGGATTTAGAAGCAGATATTTCCCTGTGCTTACTGCTGTTTCTTCCATATGCCGGTAAAGGGGTTAAAACGCCTGTTTTGGGACTCTGCAGAGAAAGTGTTTGCAGATTGCTGAATCCACACACGGGTTTAACTCTGGAAGTTGCGTGCACACATTGACAACCGTTCTGTTAGGTAGCTGCGTTTTGGATTTAGAATCAGATATTTCCCTGTGCTTACTGCTGTTTCTTCCATATGCCGGTAATGGGCTGAAAACGCCTGTTTTGGGACTCTGCAGAGAAAGTGTTTCCAGACTGCTGAATCCACACACCGGTTTAACTCTGGAAGTTGAGTGCACACATTGACAACCGTTCTTTTAGATAGCTGCGTTTTGGATTTAGAATCAGATATTTCCCTATGCTTACTGCTGTTTCTTCCATATGGCGGTAATGGGCTGAAAACGCCTGTTTTGGGACTCTGCAGAGAAAGTGTTTGCAGACTGCTGAATCCACACATGGGTTTAACTCTGGAAGTTGAGTGCACACATTGACAACCGTTCTGTTAGATAGCTGCGTTTTGGATTTAGAAGCAGATATTTCCCTGTGCTTACTGCTGTTTCTTCCATATGCCGGTAATGGGCTGAAAACGCCTGTTTTGGGACTCTGCAGAGAAAGAGTTTGCAGACTGCTGAATCCACACACCGGTTTAACTCTGGAAGTTGAGTGCACACATTGACAACCGTTCTTTTAGATAGCTGCGTATTGGATTTAGAAGCAGATATTTCCCTGTGCTTACTGCTGTTTCTTCCATATGGCGGTAATGGGCTGAAAACGCCTGTTTTGGGACTCTGCAGAGAAAGTGTTTGCAGACTCCTGAACCCACACACGGGTTTACCTCTGGAATTTGAGTGCACACATTGACAACCGTTCTGTTAGATAGCTGCGTTTTGGATTTAGAAGCAGATATTTCCCTGTGCTTACTGCTGTTTCTTCCATATGCCGGTAATGGGCTGAAAACGCCTGTTTTGGGACTCTGCAGAGAAAGTGTTTGCAGACTGCTGAATCCACACACGGGTTTAACTCTGGAAGTTGAGGGCACACATTGACAACCGTTCTGTTAGATAGCTGCATTTTGGATTTAGAAGCAGATATTTCCCTGTGCTTACTGCTGTTTCTTCCATATGCCGGTAATGGGCTGAAAACGCCTGTTTTGGGACTCTGCAGAGAAAGTGTTTGCAGACTGCTGAATCCACACACGGGTTTAACTCTGGAAGTTGAGTGCACACATTGACAACCGTTCTGTTAGATAGCTGCGTTTTGGATTTAGAAGCAGATATTTCCCTGTGCTTACTGCTGTTTCTTCCATATGCCGGTAACGGGCTGAAAAGGCCTGTTTTGGGACTCTGGAGAGAAAGTGTTTGCAGACTGCTGAATCCACACACGGGTTTACCTCTGGAAGTTGAGTGCACACATTGACAACCGTGCTGTTAGGTAGCTGCGTTTTGGATTTAGAAGCAGATATTTCCCTGTGCTTACTGCTGTTTCTTCCATATGCTGGTAATGGGCTGAAAACGCCTGTTTTGGGATTCTGCAGAGAAAGTGTTTGCAGACTGCTGAATACACACACGGGTTTAACTCTGGAAGTTGAGTGCACACTTTGACAACCGTCCTGTTAGAAAGCTGCGTTTTGGATTTAGAAGCAGATATTTCCCTGTGCTTACTGCTGTTTCTTCCATATGCCGGTAATGGGCTGAAAACACACGGGTTTACCTCTGGAAGTTGAGTGCACACATTGACAACCGTTCTGTTAGATAGCTGAGTTTTGGATTTAGAAGCAGATATTTCCCTGTGCTTACTGCTGTTTCTTCCATATGCCGGTAACGGACTGAAAAGGTCTGTTTTGGGACTCTGGAGAGAAAGTGTTTGCAGACTGCTGAATCCACACACGGGTTGAACTCTGGAAGTTGAGTGCACACATTGACAACCGTCCTGTTAGAAAGCTGCGTTTTGGATTTAGAAGCAGATATTTCCCTGTGCTTACTGCTGTTTCTTCCATATGCCGGTAATGGGCTGAAAACGCCTGTTTTGGGACTCTGCAGAGAAAGTGTTTGCAGACTGCTGAATCCACACACGGGTTTACCTCTGGAAGTTGAGTGCACACATTGACAACCGTTCTGTTAGATAGCTGCGTTTTGGATTTAGAAGCAGATATTTCCCTGTGCTTACTGCTGTTTCTTCCATATGCCGGTAAAGGGGTTAAAACGCCTGTTTTGGGACTCTGCAGAGAAAGTGTTTGCAGATTGCTGAATCCACACACGGGTTTAACTCTGGAAGTTGAGTGCACACATTGACAACCGTTCTGTTAGGTAGCTGCGTTTTGGATTTAGAAGCAGATATTTCCCTGTGCTTACTGCTGTTGCTTCCATATGCCGGTAATGGGCTGAAAACGCCTGTTTTGGGACTCTGCAGAGAAAGAGTTTGCAGACTCCTGAATCCACACACCGGTTTAACTCTGGAAGTTGAGTGCACACATTGACAACCGTTCTTTTAGATAGCTGCGTTTTGGATTTAGAATCAGATATTTCCCTATGCTTACTGCTGTTTCTTCCATATGGCGGTAATGGGCTGAAAACGCCTGTTTTGGGACTCTGCAGAGAAAGTGTTTGCAGACTGCTGAATCCACACACGGGTTTAACTCTGGAATTTGAGTGCACACATTGACAACCGTTCTGTTAGATAGCTGCGTTTTGGATTTAGAAGCAGATATTTCCCTGTGCTTACTGCTGTTTCTTCCATATGCCGGTAATGGGCTGAAAACGCCTGTTTTGGGACTCTGCAGAGAAAGTGTTTGCAGACTGCTTAATCCACACACGGGTTTAACTCTGGAAGTTGAGTGCACACATTGACAACCGTTCTGTTAGATAGCTGCGTTTTGCATTTAGAAGCAGATATTTCCCTGTGCTTACTGCTGTTTCTTCCATATGCCGGTAATGGGCTGAAAACGCCTGTTTTGGGACTCTGCAGAGAAAGTGTTTGCAGACTGCTGAATCCACACATGGGTTTAACTCTGGAAGTTGAGTGCACACATTGACAACCGTTCTGTTAGATAGCTGCGTTTTGGATTTAGAAGCAGATATTTCCCTGTGCTTACTGCTGTTTCTTCCATATGCCGGTAATGGGCTGAAAACACCTGTTTTGGGACTCTGCAGAGAAAGTGTTTGCAGACTGCTGAATCCACACACGGGTTTAACTCTGGAAGTTGAGTGCACACATTGACAACCTTTCTGTTAGGTAGCTGCGTTTTGGATTTAGAATCAGATATTTCCCTGTGCTTACTGCTGTTTCTTCCATATGCCGGTAATGGGCTGAAAACGCCTGTTTTGGGACTCTGCAGAGAAAGTGTTTACAGACTGCTGAATCCACACACCGGTTTAACTCTGGAAGTTGAGTGCACACATTGACAACCGTTCTGTTAGATAGCTGCGTTTTCGATTTAGAAGCAGATATTTCCCTGTGCTTACTGCTGTTTCTTCCATATGCCGGTAATGGGCTGAAAACGCCTGTTTTGGGACTCCGCGGAGAAAGTGTTTGCAGACTGCTGAATCCACACACGGGTTTAACTCTGGAAGTTGAGAGCACACATTGACAAACGTTTTTTTAGGTAGCTTCGCTTTGGATTTAGAAGCAGATATTTCCCTGTGCTTACTGCTGTTTCTTCCATATGCCGGCAATGGGCTGAAAACGCCTGTTTTGGGACTCTGCAGAGAAAGTGTTTGCAGACTGCTGAATCCACACACGGGTTTACCTCTGGAAGTTGATTGCACACATTGACAACCGTTCTGTTACATAGCTGCGTTTTGGATTTAGAAGCAGATATTTCCCTGTGCTTACTGCTGTTTCTTCCATATGCCGGTAAAGGGGTTAAAACGCCTGTTTTGAGACTCTGCCGAGAAAGTGTTTGCAGACTGCTGAATCCACACACGGGTTTAACTCTGGAAGTTGAGTGCACACATTGACAACCGTTCTGTTAGATAGCTGCGTTTTGGAATTAGAAGCACATATTTCCCTGTGCTTACTGCTGTTACTTCCATATGCCGGTAATGGGCTGAAAACGCCTGTTTTGGGACTCTGGAGAGAAAGTGTTTGCAGACTGCTGAATCCAAACACGGGTTTACCTCTGGAAGTTGAGTGCACACATTGACAACCGTCCTGTTAGAAAGCTGCGTTTTGGATTTAGAAGCAGATATTTCCCTGTGCTTACTGCTGTTTCTTCAATATGCCGGTAATGGGCTGAAAACGCCTGTTTTGGGACTCTGCAGAGAAAGAGTTTGCAGACTGCTGAATCCACACACGGGTTTAACTCTGGAAGTTGAGTGCACACATTGACAACCGTTCTTTTAGATAGCTGCGTTTTGGATTTAGAAGCAGATATTTCCCTGTGCTTACTGCTGTTTCTTCCATATGGCGGTAATGGGCTGAAAACGCCTGTTTTGGGACTCTGCAGAGAAAGTGTTTGCAGACTGCTGAATCCACACACGGGTTTACCTCTGGAAGTTGAGTGCACACATTGACAACCGTTCTGTTAGATAGCTGCGTTTTGGATTTAGAAGCAGATATTTCCCTGTGCTTACTGCTGTTTCTTCCATATGCCGGTAACGGGCTGAAAAGGTCTGTTTTGGGACTCTGGAGAGAAAGTGTTTGCAGACTGCTGAATCCACACTCGGGTTGAACTCTGGAAGTTGTGTGCACACATTGACAACCGTCCTGTTAGGAAGCTGCGTTTTGGATATAGAAGCAGATATTTCCCTGTGCTTACTGCTGTTTCTTCCATATGCCGGTAATGGGCTGAAAACGCCTGTTTTGGGACTCTGCAGAGAAAGTGTTTGCAGACTGCTGAATCCACACACGGGTTTACCTCTGGAAGTTGAGTGCACACATTGACAACCGTTCTGTTACATAGCTGCGTTTTGGATTTAGAAGCAGATATTTCCCTGTGCTTACTGCTGTTTCTTCCATATGCCGGTAAAGGGGTTAAAACGCCTGTTTTGGGACTCTGCAGAGAAAGTGTTTGCAGATTGCTGAATCCACACACGGGTTTAACTCTGGAAGTTGAGTGCACACATTGACAACCGTTCTGTTAGATAGCTGCGTTTTGGATTTAGAAGCAGATATTTCCCTGTGCTTACTGCTGTTTCTTTCATATGCCGGTAATGGGCTGAAAACGCCTGTTTTGGGACTCTGCAGAGAAAGTGTTTGCAGACTGCTGAATCCACACACGGGTTTAACTCTGGAAGTTGAGGGCACACATTGACAACCGTTCTGTTAGATAGCTGCTTTTTGGATTTAGAAGCAGATATTTCCCTGTGCTTACTGCTGTTTCTTCCATATGCCGGTAATGGGCTGAAAACGCCTGTTTTGGGACTCTGCAGAGAAAGTGTTTGCAGACTGCTGAATCCACACACGGGTTTAACTCTGGAAGTTGAGTGCACACATTGACAACCGTTCTGTTAGATAGCTGCGTTTTGGATTTAGAAGCAGATATTTCCCTGTGCTTACTGCTGTTTCTTCCATATGCCGGTAACGGGCTGAAAACGCCTGTTTTGGGACTCTGGAGAGAAAGTGTTTGCAGACTGCTGAATCCACACACGGGTTTACCTCTGGAAGTTGAGTGCACACATTGACAACCGTGCTGTTAGGTAGCTGCGTTTTGGATTTAGAAGCAGATATTTCCCTGTGCTTACTGCTGTTTCTTCCATATGCCGGTAATGGGCTGAAAACGCCTGTTTTGGGATTCTGCAGAGAAAGTGTTTGCAGACTGCTGAATCCACACACGGGTTTAACTCTGGAAGTTGAGTGCACACTTTGACAACCGTCCTGTTAGAAAGCTGCGTTTTGGATTTAGAAGCAGATATTTCCCTGTGCTTACTGCTGTTTCTTCCATATGCCGGTAATGGGCTGAAAACACACGGGTTTACCTCTGGAAGTTGAGTGCACACATTGACAACCGTTCTGTTACATAGCTGCGTTTTGGATTTAGAAGCAGATATTTCCCTGTGCATACTGCCGTTTCTTCCATATGCCGGTAAAGGGGTTAAAACGCCTGTTTTGGGACTCTGCAGAGAAAGTGTTTGCAGACTGCTGAATCCACACACGGGTTTAACTCTGGAAGTTGAGTGCACACATTGACAACCGTTCTGTTAGGTAGCTGCGTTTTGGATTTAGAAGCAGATGTTTCCCTGTGCTTACTGCTGTTTCTTCCATATGCCGGTAATGGGCTGAAAACGCCTGTTTTGGGACTCTGCAGAGAAAGAGTTTGCAGACTGCTGAATCCACACACCGGTTTAACTCTGGAAGTTGAGTGCACACATTGACAACCGTTCTTTTAGATAGCTGCGTTTTGGATTTAGAATCAGATATTTCCCTATGCTTACTGCTGTTTCTTCCATATGGCGGTAATGGGCTGAAAACGCCTGTTTTGGGACTCTGCAGAGAAAGTGTTTGCAGACTGCTGAATCCACACATGGGTTTAACTCTGGAAGTTGAGTGCACACATTGACAACCGTTCTGTTAGATAGCTGTGTTTTGGATTTAGAAGCAGATATTTCCCTGTGCTTACTGCTGTTTCTTCCATATGCCGGTAATGGGCTGAATACGCCTGTTTTGGGACTCTGCAGAGAAAGTGTTTGCAGACTGCTGAATCCACACATGGGTTTACCTCTGGAAGTTGAGTGCACACATTGACAACCGTTCTGTTAGATAGCTGCGTTTTGGATTTAGAAGCAGATATTTCCCTGTGCTTACTGCTGTTTCTTCCATATGCCGGTAATGGGCGGAAAATGCCTTTTGGGACTCTGCGGAGAAAGTGTTTGCAGACTGCTGAATCCACACACGGGTTTAACTCTGGAAGTTGAGTGCACACATCGACAACCGTTCTCTTAGATAGCTGCGTTTTGGATTTAGAAGCAGATATTTCCCTGTGCTTACTGCTGTTTCTTCCATATGCCGGTAACGGGCTGAAAAGGCCTGTTTTGGGACTCTGGAGAGAAATTGTTTGCAGACTGCTGAATCCACACACGGGTTTACCTCTGGAAGTTGAGTGCACACATTGACAACCGTTCTGTTAGGTAGCTGCGTTTTGGATTTAGAAGCACATATTTCCCTGTGCTTACTGCTGTTTCTTCCATATGCCGGTAATGGGCTGAAAACGCCTGTTTTGGGACTCTGCAGAGAAAGTGTTTGCAGACTGCTGAATCCACACACGGCTTTAACTATGGAAGTTGAGTGCACACATTGACAACCGTTCTGTTAGATAGCTGCGTTTTGGATTTAGAAGCAGATATTTCCCTGTGCTTACTGCTGTTTCTTCCATATGCCGGTAACGGGCTGAAAACGCCTGTTTTGGGACTCTGCAGAGAAAGAGTTTGCAGACTGCTGAATCCACACACGGGTTTAACTCTGGAAGTTGAGTGCACACATTGACAACCGTTCTGTTAGATAGCTGCGTTTTGGATTTAGAAGCACATATTTCCCTGTGCTTACTGCTGTTACTTCCATATGCCGGTAATGGGCTGAAAACGCCTGTTTTGGGACTATGCAGAGAAAGTGTTTGCAGACTGCTGAATCCACACACGGGTTTAACTCTGGAAGTTGAGTGCACACATTGACAACTGTCCTGTTAGAAAGCTGCGTTTTGGATTTAGAAGCAGATATTTCCCTGTGCTTACTGCTGTTTCTTCCATATGCCGGTAATGGGCTGAAAACGACTGTTTTGGGACTCTGCAGAGAAAGAGTTTGCAGACTGCTGAATCCACACACCGGTTTAACTCTGGAAGTTGAGTGCACACATTGGCAACCGTTCTTTTAGATAGCTGCGTTTTGGATTTAGAAGCAGATATTTCCCTGTGCTTACTGCTGTTTCTTCCATATGGCGGTAATGGGCTGAAAACGCCTGTTTTGGGACTCTGCAGAGAAAGTGTTTGCAGACTGCTGAATCCACACACGGGTTTACCTCTGGAAGTTGAGTGGACACATTGACAACCGTTCTGTTAGATAGCTGCGTTTTGGATTTAGAAGCAGATATTTCCCTGTGCTTACTGCTGTTTCCTCCATATGCCGGTAACGGGCTGAAAAGGTCTGTTTTGGGACTCTGGAGAGAAAGTGTTTGCAGACTGCTGAATCCACACTCGGGTTGAACTCTGGAAGTTGAGTGCACACATTGACAACCGTCCTGTTAGGAAGCTGCGTTTTGGATATAGAAGCAGATATTTCCCTGTGCTTACTGCTGTTTCTTCCATATGCCGGTAATGGGCTGAAAACGCCTGTTTTGGGACTCTGCAGAGAAAGTGTTTGCAGACTGCTGAATCCACACACGGGTTTACCTCTGGAAGTTGAGTGCACACATTGACAACCGTTCTGTTACATAGCTGCGTTTTGGATTTAGAAGCAGATATTTCCCTGTGCTTACTGCTGTTTCTTCCATATGCCGGTAAAGGGGTTAAAACGCCTGTTTTGGGACTCTGCAGAGAAAGTGTTTGCAGATTGCTGAATCCACACACGGGTTTAACTCTGGAAGTTGAGTGCACACATTGACAACCGTTCTGTTAGGTAGCTGCGTTTTGGATTTAGAAGCAGATATTTCCCTGTGCTTACTGCTGTTGCTTCCATATGCCGGTAATGGGCTGAAAACGCCTGTTTTGGGACTCTGCAGAGAAAGAGTTTGCAGACTGCTGAATCCACACACGGGTTTAACTCTGGAAGTTGAGTGCACATACTGACAACCGTTCTTTTAGATAGCTGCGTTTTGGATTTAGAAGCAGATATTTCCCTGTGCTTACTGCTGTTTCTTCCATATGCCGGTAATGGGCTGAAAACGCCTGTTTTGGGACTCTGCAGAGAAAGTCTCTGCAGACTGCTGAATCCACACACGGGTTTAACTCTGGAAGTTGAGTGCACACATTGACAACCGTTCTGTTAGATAGCTGCGTTTTGGATTTAGAAGCAGATATTTCCCTGTGCTTACTGCTGTTTCTTCCATATGCCGGTAATGGGCTGAAAACGCCTGTTTTGGGACTCTGCAGAGAAAGTCTCTGCAGACTGCTGAATCCACACACGGGTTTAACTCTGGAAGTTGAGTGCACACATTGACAACCGTTCTGTTAGATAGCTGCGTTTTGGATTTAGAAGCAGATATTTCCCTGTGCTTACTGCTGTTTCTTCCATATGCCGGTAATGGGCTGAAAACGCCTGTTTTGGGACAGTGCAGAGAAAGTCTCTGCAGACTGCTGAATCCACACACGGGTTTAACTCTGGAAGTTGAGTGCACACATTGACAACCGTTCTGTTAGATAGCTGCGTTTTGGATTTAGAAGCAGATATTTCCCTGTGCTTACTGCTGTTTCTTCCATATGCCGGTAATGGGCTGAAAACGCCTGTTTGGGGACTCTGCAGAGAAAGTCTCTGCATGCTGCTGAATCCACACACGGGTTTAACTCTGGAAGTTGAGTGCACACATTGACAACCGTTCTGTTAGATAGCTGCGTTTTGGATTTAGAAGCAGATATTTCCCTGTGCTTACTGCTGTTTCTTCCATATGCCGGTAATGGGCTGAAAACGCCTGTTTTGGGACTCTGCAGAGAAAGTCTCTGCAGACTGCTGAATCCACACACGGGTTTAACTCTGGAAGTTGAGTGCACACATTGACAACCGTTCTGTTAGATAGCTGCGTTTTGGATTTAGAAGCAGATATTTCCCTGTGCTTACTGCTGTTTCTTCCATATGCCGGTAATGGGCTGAAAACGCCTGTTTTGGGACAGTGCAGAGAAAGTCTCTGCAGACTGCTGAATCCACACACGGGTTTAACTCTGGAAGTTGAGTGCACACATTGACAACCGTTCTGTTAGATAGCTGCGTTTTGGATTTAGAAGCAGATATTTCCCTGTGCTTACTGCTGTTTCTTCCATATGCCGGTAATGGGCTGAAAACGCCTGTTTGGGGACTCTGCAGAGAAAGTCTCTGCATGCTGCTGAATCCACACACGGGTTTAACTCTGGAAGTTGAGTGCACACATTGACAACCGTTCTGTTAGATAGCTGCGTTTTGGATTTAGAAGCAGATATTTCCCTGTGCTTACTGCTGTTTCTTCCATATGCCTGTAATGGGCTGAAAACGCCTGTTTGGGGACTCTGCAGAGAAAGTCTCTGCAGGCTGCTGAATCCACACACGGGTTTAACTCTGGAAGTTGAGTGCACACATTGACAACCGTTCTGTTAGATAGCTGCGTTTTGGATTTAGAAGCAGATATTTCCCTGTGCTTACTGCTGTTTCTTCCATATGCCGGTAATGGGCTGAAAACGCCTGTTTGGGGACTCTGCAGAGAAAGTCTCTGCAGACTGCTGAATCCACACTCGGGTTTAACTCTGGAAGTTGAGTGCACACATTGACAACCGTTCTGTTAGATAGCTGCGTTTTGGATTTAGAAGCAGATATTTCCCTGTGGTTACTGCTGTTTCTTCCATATGCCGGTAATGGGCTGAAAACGCCTGTTTTGGGACTCTGCAGAGAAAGTCTCTGCAGACTGCTGAATCCACACACGGGTTTAACTCTGGAAGTTGAGTGCACACATTGACAACCGTTCTGTTAGATAGCTGCGTTTTGGATTTAGAAGCAGATATTTCCCTGTGCTTACTGCTGTTTCTTCCATATGCCGGTAATGGGCTGAAAACGCCTGTTTGGGGACTCTGCAGAGAAAGTCTCTGCAGACTGCTGAATCCACACACGGGTTTAACTCTGGAAGTTGAGTGCACACATTGACAACCGTTCTGTTAGATAGCTGCGTTTTGGATTTAGAAGCAGATATTTCCCTGTGCTTACTGCTGTTTCTTCCATATGCCGGTAATGGGCTGAAAACGCCTGTTTGGGGACTCTGCAGAGAAAGTCTCTGCAGACTGCTGAATCCACACACGGGTTTAACTCTGGAAGTTGAGTGCACACATTGACAACCGTTCTGTTAGATAGCTGCGTTTTGGATTTAGAAGCAGATATTTCCCTGTGCTTACTGCTGTTTCTTCCATATGCCGGTAATGGGCTGAAAACGCCTGTTTTGGGACTCTGCAGAGAAGATGTTTGCAGACTGCTGAATCCACACACGGGTTTACCTCTGGAAGTTGAGTGCACACATTGACAACCGTTCTGTTAGATAGCTGCGTTTTGGATTTAGAAGCAGATATTTCCCTGTGCTTACTGCTGTTTCTTCCATATGCCGGTAACGGGCTGAAAAGGTCTGTTTTGGGACTCTGGAGAGAAAGTGTTTGCAGACTGCTGAATCCACACTCGGGTTGAACTCTGGAAGTTGTGTGCACACATTGACAACCGTCCTGTTAGGAAGCTGCGTTTTGGATATAGAAGCAGATATTTCCCTGTGCTTACTGCTGTTTCTTCCATATGCCGGTAATGGGCTGAAAACGCCTGTTTTGGGACTCTGCAGAGAAAGTGTTTGCAGACTGCTGAATCCACACACGGGTTTACCTCTGGAAGTTGAGTGCACACATTGACAACCGTTCTGTTACATAGCTGCGTTTTGGATTTAGAAGCAGATATTTCCCTGTGCTTACTGCTGTTTCTTCCATATGCCGGTAACGGGCTGAAAACGCCTGTTTTGGGACTCTGGAGAGAAAGTGTTTGCAGACTGCTGAATCCACACACGGGTTTACCTCTGGAAGTTGAGTGCACACATTGACAACCGTGCTGTTAGGTAGCTGCGTTTTGGATTTAGAAGCAGATATTTCCCTGTGCTTACTGCTGTTTCTTCCATATGCCGGTAATGGGCTGAAAACGCCTGTTTTGGGATTCTGCAGAGAAAGTGTTTGCAGACTGCTGAATCCACACACGGGTTTAACTCTGGAAGTTGAGTGCACACTTTGACAACCGTCCTGTTAGAAAGCTGCGTTTTGGATTTAGAAGCAGATATTTCCCTGTGCTTACTGCTGTTTCTTCCATATGCCGGTAATGGGCTGAAAACACACGGGTTTACCTCTGGAAGTTGAGTGCACACATTGACAACCGTTCTGTTACATAGCTGCGTTTTGGATTTAGAAGCAGATATTTCCCTGTGCATACTGCCGTTTCTTCCATATGCCGGTAAAGGGGTTAAAACGCCTGTTTTGGGACTCTGCAGAGAAAGTGTTTGCAGACTGCTGAATCCACACACGGGTTTAACTCTGGAAGTTGAGTGCACACATTGACAACCGTTCTGTTAGGTAGCTGCGTTTTGGATTTAGAAGCAGATGTTTCCCTGTGCTTACTGCTGTTTCTTCCATATGCCGGTAATGGGCTGAAAACGCCTGTTTTGGGACTCTGCAGAGAAAGAGTTTGCAGACTGCTGAATCCACACACCGGTTTAACTCTGGAAGTTGAGTGCACACATTGACAACCGTTCTTTTAGATAGCTGCGTTTTGGATTTAGAATCAGATATTTCCCTATGCTTACTGCTGTTTCTTCCATATGGCGGTAATGGGCTGAAAACGCCTGTTTTGGGACTCTGCAGAGAAAGTGTTTGCAGACTGCTGAATCCACACATGGGTTTAACTCTGGAAGTTGAGTGCACACATTGACAACCGTTCTGTTAGATAGCTGTGTTTTGGATTTAGAAGCAGATATTTCCCTGTGCTTACTGCTGTTTCTTCCATATGCCGGTAATGGGCTGAATACGCCTGTTTTGGGACTCTGCAGAGAAAGTGTTTGCAGACTGCTGAATCCACACATGGGTTTACCTCTGGAAGTTGAGTGCACACATTGACAACCGTTCTGTTAGATAGCTGCGTTTTGGATTTAGAAGCAGATATTTCCCTGTGCTTACTGCTGTTTCTTCCATATGCCGGTAATGGGCGGAAAATGCCTTTTGGGACTCTGCAGAGAAAGTGTTTGCAGACTGCTGAATCCACACACGGGTTTAACTCTGGAAGTTGAGTGCACACATCGACAACCGTTCTCTTAGATAGCTGCGTTTTGGATTTAGAAGCAGATATTTCCCTGTGCTTACTGCTGTTTCTTCCATATGCCGGTAACGGGCTGAAAAGGCCTGTTTTGGGACTCTGGAGAGAAATTGTTTGCAGACTGCTGAATCCACACACGGGTTTACCTCTGGAAGTTGAGTGCACACATTGACAACCGTTCTGTTAGGTAGCTGCGTTTTGGATTTAGAAGCACATATTTCCCTGTGCTTACTGCTGTTTCTTCCATATGCCGGTAATGGGCTGAAAACGCCTGTTTTGGGACTCTGCAGAGAAAGTGTTTGCAGACTGCTGAATCCACACACGGCTTTAACTATGGAAGTTGAGTGCACACATTGACAACCGTTCTGTTAGATAGCTGCGTTTTGGATTTAGAAGCAGATATTTCCCTGTGCTTACTGCTGTTTCTTCCATATGCCGGTAACGGGCTGAAAACGCCTGTTTTGGGACTCTGCAGAGAAAGAGTTTGCAGACTGCTGAATCCACACACGGGTTTAACTCTGGAAGTTGAGTGCACACATTGACAACCGTTCTGTTAGATAGCTGCGTTTTGGATTTAGAAGCACATATTTCCCTGTGCTTACTGCTGTTACTTCCATATGCCGGTAATGGGCTGAAAACGCCTGTTTTGGGACTATGCAGAGAAAGTGTTTGCAGACTGCTGAATCCACACACGGGTTTAACTCTGGAAGTTGAGTGCACACATTGACAACTGTCCTGTTAGAAAGCTGCGTTTTGGATTTAGAAGCAGATATTTCCCTGTGCTTACTGCTGTTTCTTCCATATGCCGGTAATGGGCTGAAAACGACTGTTTTGGGACTCTGCAGAGAAAGAGTTTGCAGACTGCTGAATCCACACACCGGTTTAACTCTGGAAGTTGAGTGCACACATTGGCAACCGTTCTTTTAGATAGCTGCGTTTTGGATTTAGAAGCAGATATTTCCCTGTGCTTACTGCTGTTTCTTCCGTATGGCGGTAATGGGCTGAAAACGCCTGTTTTGGGACTCTGCAGAGAAAGTGTTTGCAGACTGCTGAATCCACACACGGGTTTACCTCTGGAAGTTGAGTGGACACATTGACAACCGTTCTGTTAGATAGCTTCGTTTTGGATTTAGAAGCAGATATTTCCCTGTGCTTACTGCTGTTTCCTCCATATGCCGGTAACGGGCTGAAAAGGTCTGTTTTGGGACTCTGGAGAGAAAGTGTTTGCAGACTGCTGAATCCACACTCGGGTTGAACTCTGGAAGTTGAGTGCACACATTGACAACCGTCCTGTTAGGAAGCTGCGTTTTGGATATAGAAGCAGATATTTCCCTGTGCTTACTGCTGTTTCTTCCATATGCCGGTAATGGGCTGAAAACGCCTGTTTTGGGACTCTGCAGAGAAAGTGTTTGCAGACTGCTGAATCCACACACGGGTTTACCTCTGGAAGTTGAGTGCACACATTGACAACCGTTCTGTTACATAGCTGCGTTTTGGATTTAGAAGCAGATATTTCCCTGTGCTTACTGCTGTTTCTTCCATATGCCGGTAAAGGGGTTAAAACGCCTGTTTTGGGACTCTGCAGAGAAAGTGTTTGCAGATTGCTGAATCCACACACGGGTTTAACTCTGGAAGTTGAGTGCACACATTGACAACCGTTCTGTTAGGTAGCTGCGTTTTGGATTTAGAAGCAGATATTTCCCTGTGCTTACTGCTGTTGCTTCCATATGCCGGTAATGGGCTGAAAACGCCTGTTTTGGGACTCTGCAGAGAAAGAGTTTGCAGACTGCTGAATCCACACACGGGTTTAACTCTGGAAGTTGAGTGCACATACTGACAACCGTTCTTTTAGATAGCTGCGTTTTGGATTTAGAAGCAGATATTTCCCTGTGCTTACTGCTGTTTCTTCCATATGCCGGTAATGGGCTGAAAACGCCTGTTTTGGGACTCTGCAGAGAAAGTCTCTGCAGACTGCTGAATCCACACACGGGTTTAACTCTGGAAGTTGAGTGCACACATTGACAACCGTTCTGTTAGATAGCTGCGTTTTGGATTTAGAAGCAGATATTTCCCTGTGCTTACTGCTGTTTCTTCCATATGCCGGTAATGGGCTGAAAACGCCTGTTTGGGGACTCTGCAGAGAAAGTCTCTGCAGACTGCTGAATCCACACACGGGTTTAACTCTGGAAGTTGAGTGCACACATTGACAACCGTTCTGTTAGATAGCTGCGTTTTGGATTTAGAAGCAGATATTTCCCTGTGCTTACTGCTGTTTCTTCCATATGCCGGTAATGGGCTGAAAACGCCTGTTTTGGGACAGTGCAGAGAAAGTCTCTGCAGACTGCTGAATCCACACACGGGTTTAACTCTGGAAGTTGAGTGCACACATTGACAACCGTTCTGTTAGATAGCTGCGTTTTGGATTTAGAAGCAGATATTTCCCTGTGCTTACTGCTGTTTCTTCCATATGCCGGTAATGGGCTGAAAACGCCTGTTTGGGGACTCTGCAGAGAAAGTCTCTGCATGCTGCTGAATCCACACACGGGTTTAACTCTGGAAGTTGAGTGCACACATTGACAACCGTTCTGTTAGATAGCTGCGTTTTGGATTTAGAAGCAGATATTTCCCTGTGCTTACTGCTGTTTCTTCCATATGCCGGTAATGGGCTGAAAACGCCTGTTTTGGGACTCTGCAGAGAAAGTCTCTGCAGACTGCTGAATCCACACACGGGTTTAACTCTGGAAGTTGAGTGCACACATTGACAACCGTTCTGTTAGATAGCTGCGTTTTGGATTTAGAAGCAGATATTTCCCTGTGCTTACTGCTGTTTCTTCCATATGCCGGTAATGGGCTGAAAACGCCTGTTTTGGGACAGTGCAGAGAAAGTCTCTGCAGACTGCTGAATCCACACACGGGTTTAACTCTGGAAGTTGAGTGCACACATTGACAACCGTTCTGTTAGATAGCTGCGTTTTGGATTTAGAAGCAGATATTTCCCTGTGCTTACTGCTGTTTCTTCCATATGCCGGTAATGGGCTGAAAACGCCTGTTTGGGGACTCTGCAGAGAAAGTCTCTGCATGCTGCTGAATCCACACACGGGTTTAACTCTGGAAGTTGAGTGCACACATTGACAACCGTTCTGTTAGATAGCTGCGTTTTGGATTTAGAAGCAGATATTTCCCTGTGCTTACTGCTGTTTCTTCCATATGCCTGTAATGGGCTGAAAACGCCTGTTTGGGGACTCTGCAGAGAAAGTCTCTGCAGGCTGCTGAATCCACACACGGGTTTAACTCTGGAAGTTGAGTGCACACATTGACAACCGTTCTGTTAGATAGCTGCGTTTTGGATTTAGAAGCAGATATTTCCCTGTGCTTACTGCTGTTTCTTCCATATGCCGGTAATGGGCTGAAAACGCCTGTTTGGGGACTCTGCAGAGAAAGTCTCTGCAGACTGCTGAATCCACACACGGGTTTAACTCTGGAAGTTGAGTGCACACATTGACAACCGTTCTGTTAGATAGCTGCGTTTTGGATTTAGAAGCAGATATTTCCCTGTGGTTACTGCTGTTTCTTCCATATGCCGGTAATGGGCTGAAAACGCCTGTTTTGGGACTCTGCAGAGAAAGTCTCTGCAGACTGCTGAATCCACACACGGGTTTAACTCTGGAAGTTGAGTGCACACATTGACAACCGTTCTGTTAGATAGCTGCGTTTTGGATTTAGAAGCAGATATTTCCCTGTGCTTACTGCTGTTTCTTCCATATGCCGGTAATGGGCTGAAAACGCCTGTTTGGGGACTCTGCAGAGAAAGTCTCTGCAGACTGCTGAATCCACACACGGGTTTAACTCTGGAAGTTGAGTGCACACATTGACAACCGTTCTGTTAGATAGCTGCGTTTTGGATTTAGAAGCAGATATTTCCCTGTGCTTACTGCTGTTTCTTCCATATGCCGGTAATGGGCTGAAAACGCCTGTTTGGGGACTCTGCAGAGAAAGTCTCTGCAGACTGCTGAATCCACACACGGGTTTAACTCTGGAAGTTGAGTGCACACATTGACAACCGTTCTGTTAGATAGCTGCGTTTTGGATTTAGAAGCAGATATTTCCCTGTGCTTACTGCTGTTTCTTCCATATGCCGGTAATGGGCTGAAAACGCCTGTTTTGGGACTCTGCAGAGAAAGTGTTTGCAGACTGCTGAATCCACACACGGGTTTAACTCTGGAAGTTGAGTGCACACATTGACAACCGTTCTGTTAGATAGCTGTGTTTTGGATTTAGAAGCAGATATTTCCCAGTGCTTACTGCCGTTTCTTCCATATGCCGGTAATGGGCTGAAAACGCCTGTTCTGGGACTCTGCAGAGAAAGTGTTTGCAGACTGCTGAATCCACACACGGGTTTAACTCTGGAAGTTGAGTGCACACATTGACAACCGTTCTGTTAGATAGCTGCGTTTTGGATTTAGAAGCAGTTATTTCCCTGTGTTTACTGCCGTTTCTTCCATATGCCGGTAATGGGCTGAAAACGCCTGCTTTGGGACTCTGCAGAGAAGATGTTTGCAGACTGCTGAATCCACACACGGGTTTAACTCTGGAAGTTGAGTGCACACATTGACAACCGTTCTGTTAGATAGCTGCGTTTTGGATTTAGAAGCAGATATTTCCCTGGGCTTACTGCTGTTTCTTCCATATGCCGGTAATGGGCTGAAAACGCCTGTTTTGGGACTCTGCAGAGAAAGTCTCTGCAGACTGCTGAATCCACACACGGGTTTAACTCTGGAAGTTGAGTGCACACATTGACAACCGTTCTGTTAGATAGCTGCGTTTTGGATTTAGAAGCAGATATTTCCCTGTGCTTACTGCTGTTTCTTCCATATGCCGGTAATGGGCTGAAAACGCCTGTTTTGGGACTCTGCAGAGAAAGTCTCTGCAGACTGCTGAATCCACACACGGGTTTAACTCTGGAAGTTGAGTGCACACATTGACAACCGTTCTGTTAGATAGCTGCGTTTTGGATTTAGAAGCAGATATTTCCCTGTGCTTACTGCTGTTTCTTCCATATGCCGGTAATGGGCTGAAAACGCCTGTTTTGGGACTCTGCAGAGAAAGTCTCTGCAGACTGCTGAATCCACACACGGGTTTAACTCTGGAAGTTGAGTGCACACATTGACAACCGTTCTGTTAGATAGCTGCGTTTTGGATTTAGAAGCAGATATTTCCCTGTGCTTACTGCTGTTTCTTCCATATGCCGGTAATGGGCTGAAAACGCCTGTTTTGGGACTCTGCAGAGAAAGTCTCTGCAGACTGCTGAATCCACACACGGGTTTAACTCTGGAAGTTGAGTGCACACATTGACAACCGTTCTGTTAGATAGCTGCGTTTTGGATTTAGAAGCAGATATTTCCCTGTGCTTACTGCTGTTTCTTCCATATGCCGGTAATGGGCTGAAAACGCCTGTTTTGGGACAGTGCAGAGAAAGTCTCTGCAGACTGCTGAATCCACACACAGGTTTAACTCTGGAAGTTGAGTGCACACATTGACAACCGTTCTGTTAGATAGCTGCGTTTTGGATTTAGAAGCAGATATTTCCCTGTGCTTACTGCTGTTTCTTCCATATGCCGGTAATGGGCTGAAAACGCCTGTTTGGGGACTCTGCAGAGAAAGTCTCTGCAGGCTGCTGAATCCACACACGGGTTTAACTCTGGAAGTTGAGTGCACACATTGACAACCGTTCTGTTAGATAGCTGCGTTTTGGATTTAGAAGCAGATATTTCCCTGTGCTTACTGCTGTTTCTTCCATATGCCGGTAATGGGCTGAAAACGCCTGTTTGGGGACTCTGCAGAGAAAGTCTCTGCAGACTGCTGAATCCACACACGGGTTTAATTCTGGAAGTTGAGTGCACACATTGACAACCGTTCTGTTAGATAGCTGCGTTTTGGATTTAGAAGCAGATATTTCCCTGTGCTTACTGCTGTTTCTTCCATATGCCGGTAATGGGCTGAAAACGCCTGTTTTGGGACTCTGCAGAGAAAGTCTCTGCAGACTGCTGAATCCACACACGGGTTTAACTCTGGAAGTTGAGTGCACACGTTGACAACCGTTCTGTTAGATAGCTGCGTTTTGGATTTAGAAGCAGATATTTCCCTGTGCTTACTGCTGTTTCTTCCATATGCCGGTAATGGGCTGAAAACGCCTGTTTGGGGACTCTGCAGAGAAAGTCTCTGCAGACTGCTGAATCCACACACGGGTTTAACTCTGGAAGTTGAGTGCACACATTGACAACCGTTCTGTTAGATAGCTGCGTTTTGGAATTAGAAGCAGATATTTCCCTGTGCTTACTGCTGTTTCTTCCATATGCCGGTAATGGGCTGAAAACGCCTGTTTTGGGACTCTGCAGAGAAAGTGTTTGCAGACTGCTGAATCCACACACGGGTTTAACTCTGGAAGTTGAGTGCACACATTGACAACCGTTCTGTTAGATAGCTGTGTTTTGGATTTAGAAGCAGATATTTCCCTGTGCTTACTGCCGTTTCTTCCATATGCCGGTAATGGGCTGAAAACGCCTGTTCTGGGACTCTGCAGAGAAAGTGTTTGCAGACTGCTGAATCCACACATGGGTTTAACTCTGGAAGTTGAGTGCACACATTGACAACCGTTCTGTTAGATAGCTGCGTTTTGGATTTAGAAGCAGTTATTTCCCTGTGTTTACTGCCGTTTCTTCCATATGCCGGTAATGGGCTGAAAACGCCTGCTTTGGGACTCTGCAGAGAAGATGTTTGCAGACTGCTGAATCCACACACGGGTTTAACTCTGGAAGTTGAGTGCACACATTGACAACCGTTCTGTTAGATAGCTGCGTTTTGGATTTAGAAGCAGATATTTCCCTGTGCTTACTGCTGTTTCTTCCATATGCCGGTAATGGGCTGAAAACGCCTGTTTGGGGACTCTGCAGAGAAAGTCTCTGCAGACTGCTGAATCCACACACGGGTTTAACTCTGGAAGTTGAGTGCACACATTGACAACCGTTCTGTTAGATAGCTGCGTTTTGGATTTAGAAGCAGATATTTCCCTCTGCTTACTGCTGTTTCTTCCATATGCCGGTAATGGGCTGAAAACGCCTGTTTGGGGACTCTGCAGAGAAAGTGTTTGCAGACTGCTGAATCCACACACGGGTTTAACTCTGGAAGTTGAGTGCACACATTGACAACCGTTCTGTTAGATAGCTGCGTTTTGGATTTAGAAGCAGATATTTCCCTGGGCTTACTGCTGTTTCTTCCATATGCCGGTAATGGGCTGAAAACGCCTGTTTTGG
Source organism: Aotus nancymaae (assembly GCF_030222135.1). NCBI lineage: Eukaryota > Metazoa > Chordata > Mammalia > Primates > Aotidae > Aotus > Aotus nancymaae. The sequence goes on from NW_026988654.1 coordinate 364,808, forward strand.
GACTCTGCAGAGAAAGTCTCTGCAGACTGCTGAATCCACACACGGGTTTAACTCTGGAAGTTGAGTGCACACATTGACAACCGTTCTGTTAGATAGCTGCGTTTTGGATTTAGAAGCAGATATTTCCCTGTGCTTACTGCTGTTTCTTCC